>NC_092114.1:45697815-46023827 GCF_045679555.1 Salvelinus alpinus | reverse complement strand
TCCTCCAAGAGGCCTTAAACATTCAAATACAATCACATTTTCACATATAAACACACTGTTACAAATGGAGGAAAGGTTAACAAAGCAAACAATTGCAATGTAATCCAAGATTTTGAAGAAAGACCGAGCAGTACTCATTTCGGCTATGAAAAGCCAACTGACTTTTATTCCTGATTATTATTTGTCATTTATGAACATTTTGAAAATCTTGGCTCTCTCTAATTCTCTCCTTCTCTCTTTCTCTCTCTCGGAGGACCGGAGCCCTAGGACCATACGTCAGGACTACCGGGCATGATGACTCCTTGCTGTCCCCAGTCCGCCTGGCCCTGCTGCTATTCCAGTTTCAGCTGTTCTGCCTGCGGTTATGGAACCGCCACCTGTCCCGGACCTGCTATTTTCGACTCTTGATGATCGGCTATGAAAAGCCAACTGAAAATTATTCATGATTATTATTTGACCATGCTTGTCACTTATGAACATTTTGAACATCTTGGCATAGTTCTGTCACAATCTCCACCCAGCACAGCCAGAAGAGGACTGGCCACCCCTCATAGCCTGGTTCCTCTCTAGGTTTCTTCCTAGGTTTTGGCCTTTCTAGGGAGTTTTTCCTAGCCACCGTGCTTCTACACCTGCATTGCTTGCTGTTTGGGGTTTTAGGCTGGGTGTCTGTACAGCACTTCGAGATATTAGCTGATGTACGAAGGGCTATATAAAATAAACTTGATTTGATTTGATTTGATTACTGGTACTAATCTGTGACGTACGCAGTTTCCTTTTCCAGTATCTACACCCTGCTCGCATCATTTCACATTCATGAGAGTGGCACGCCCCGGGACTCACTCCCCCTACCATCTGTTGGATAAAAGCAGGTTGAAGATGAGGACAGTACAGCTTGGACAAACTTGAAGGAAAGCAGAAGACTTCTATCTCCCACGCAGAACTTCACAGAAGAGGAGAACTGAGTTTTTTTTTCTAACAACAACAAACAAAACATGATTTCGGCTGGATTTTTTGCACATTCTTGGTTACTTGCACTACTGACTCTTCATTGTGCAAAACTTGGAGGTATTGTATAATGTTTCTATACATTTAACATTTTGAAAGGGATTACACTCAAATCTATTATTTGTCTGCTATGAAACAGATTGTCTGAAATTATCATGTTTTTTCAAGCTCCCTCATTTTCTTCACACTTTTGCTCTGTCTCTTCTATTCACAGGTACCCAGAATTTTGGCTCTCTGCAGGAGCCTGACGTCCCTTTCCCTCCTGCATGCCCAACCCTACAGAATCTTGCTGCCATATGTCAGTATGGACAGAGTCGCCCCCGGTATCCACCTAGCTTCTTTCCTCGCTCTGGTGTCAGTTTTTTCCGGCGCTGTGGAAAAGCCATCAATCGTTTGGAGTCTTGGTACGGCACGTGCTGCAGTGGAGAAGTCGCCCAGCAAAATGTCCAGATCCTGTGCTGCGCTCAGCAAGCTGTGAGTCGTGTGTGTGTATTTATTTTATATGAATATATTGCATATTGGAATAATTTATTTAAAGATATTCTATACTTTTCTCTATGTTTCTGTCCTTGCAGTGGCAGAATGCACTCTCCATGTTCTGTGTTGAAGAGTTTGCCGTAATGACCAGGGCATACCCGTGCTGCAGGAAGAGTGGAGAGGCCAGGTGGAGCTGCTTTAACGATGAACTCCCAAACCCCTTTTACGAGCCCACTGCAGGCTACATGGCCCCCGAGATGCCTCATGAACCAGGGTTCACCTGGAAGCCAAACACATGTTAGAGGCCACATGACTACAATATTTTGTATCACCTGAGCTTTTGTCTAAAAACACTTCATGTTTAATCTAATGATTGATTACCATTTCTGGACCGATTTTATTTGGATGGTATATTAAAGGGTTGTGGTTAGAGATAGTAAGTGTGTTGATAATTAGTTGAACTGTACACCTAGGGAGACTATGCTATCCAAATTAGTTACCTTTTCTGTGTAATTTTTCATGTTTGCACTGCTTCTTTTCTTGCCACTGAAAAATAAAAATATTATGCAAAACTTTTTGCAACCCTCTTTATTATTGTCATGATAATTAATTGCACATATCTACTACTACCGCCAAGTGTCGCTGTTGTTCCAACAAACTGACAGAATTTTATGTATTTTTGGTATAGTTACCTGCGGGCCGGATTGTATGGGTACAAATTCCTGATAGTTCTTAAGGAATTTATAGTTTACTTTCAGACATGTTATGTAGCACTATATTGGGATCACTTCAATATGGTGTTCTTCCACGCGGCAGGATACATTCCGAGTAAGAATTTCAGATTAGTCCAGTGTACCGGGTAGTGCTGCAGCTGACCAACCACCTTAAATATCTGCAGCTGCACTATTTCCACCTTTTCCTTTTTTCGACTCCTTCCAGGGAGGATTCGCTTGGTAAGAGCGCTATGTTAGAGTGTATAAGCGCAGAAGTATACCCGCAGCTATTCAATAGCTTGGAGCAGCTAGCTAGCCTCTCCATCAGGGTCCTTTGCTGTCCTCCCACTCGGTTTTGCTTGTGCCATCTCTTTTGGGTTTCGTCCTTGTGACAGTGTACCAACGTGTGCGATACTCGGTTTGGTCTACCACTATTGCGGCACTGAGGGTTTGTCTTAGTTGTGTGTGACATGTCTGTAGACCGGAACCCTCCCGGTTATAGTCTTTGGGTTCAGGGACCGCAGCTACCCCGCAAGATCGGGAGGCTGTGCAACTTTCACTGGCAGGCTAGCAGTTCTTCCCTAACATGCTGACCACACCGTTCGCATTTCGTCCGCGAGCGTTACAACAACAAAAAAAGTACACATGTTATTCAATCATTGCACCCACAATACTCGCACGCCTCTGCGTGGCCAGCCGCTAAAATAGAAATAAGTTATATTTGTGACGCTCAAAGCGCTGCAAGTCCTTCCTCTCCCATCTCCTCATTGGTTTTTAGGAGCATATACAGTTGAAGTCGGAAGTTTATATACACCTTAGCCAAATACATTTAAACTCAGTTTTCACAATTCCATTTAATCCTAGTAAAAATTCCCTGTCTTTTTTACTTTATCTTTCTCTAGGCAAGCCAGTTAGAACAAACTCTTATTTTCCAGTGGGTGGGCCCATGCCCAGTCATGTGAAATCCATAGATTAGGGCCTAATGAATTTATTTCAATTGTCTGCTTTCCTTATATGAACTGTAACTCTGTAAAAATGTTGAATGTTGCATTTATATTTTGATTGAGTAAGATTTGAGGTTGATTTCCAAAAAGATGAGGGCTGTAGCTTTCAAATGACATGTCACTTTCTATTTTCTGACAGAAATAGGGGGGAACCCACCCCGAACTCGCCAGACCCTGTACAGCATGGCTATCAAACTCATTCCATGGAGGGCAGTGTCTGCAGGTTTTTCTTTTTTTCTTTCAATTAAGTCCTAGGTAACCAGGTGAGGGGAGTTCCTTACTAATTAGTGACCTTAATTCATCAATCAAGTACAAGGGTGGAGAGAACCCGCAGACACTTGGCCCTCCGTGGAATGAGTTTGATACATACTGTACAGGGTCCAAAACAACCACTCAGAGTTTAACAGGATAACTTCTATAGGAAAACAGCCCTAATGTTGTTAACCAATATCATTGTCTTCATCCAGTCACATTGTATTATTTTCAAAGCGAAAGCTCACAATATTTGACATACAGCAGGTTTTTAAAGGACCAGACTTGTCGTTTCGTGTTTTCATTTTGGCCATGGAAAAAAATATTGCGATACTGGTATCGTCACAGCCTTTGTACATTTGTGGGATGAAAATGTTGCTGAGATGTGTCATATGTTTGTAATGATTATGTTAACATTGTTCTATCATGTATCATTTTGCATCTCAACATTGTAGCGAGGAACTGACTTCAACTTGGTCAGCAACTGTTATATATGCTATATCAAGCTACTGCATTTTTATCAACTTCACTGAGATACTCCATCTACACTTGACTGTTTATCCAGGGGCCATATGTATCAAGCGTCTCAGAGTAGGAGTGCAGATCTAGAATCAGGTCCCCCCCTGTCCATGTCATCTTATTTCTTGTAATCTAAAAGGCTAAACTAATCCTAAATTGGTGCTCGCCGTTTATCTCCTTTATCCCTTCGTCCCGTGTAGTTGCTGAGGAGCTTTTTGAGATCATGCACTACAGCAAACTTTTGGGGATCCACAACCTGGAGCAGGTGGCCCGGGAGCAGGCTGGAGAGGAGGCAGTGGGGGCGGCCGACCAGAGGCCCCCACCATCACAGGGCCAGAAGTCCCTCTACTGCACCGCCATAGAGGCCATCCGAGGAGAAGCGCATGGCAAGGAAGCACTGGACACTGAGAACAAGTTTGCATTATGCATTTTCTTTTGTTGTAGGAGTTTAACCCTTGGCCTATAATGGTCAATCTCAATCCACTGATATTGCCCTTCCACATCGGTCTTCTCACGAAAACGTCTGTAGCGTGCGTCCAAAAGGTTTGGGCTACACACTAATATGACCCCTCTGTGGAAAGCTGAGACTATGACGAACACAATGGTGTTCTCCGTTTTGAATGGAAGTATTGATGGAAGTGTGCACTCCCTGTCATGTATTTAAAAGGAATATGGTGGAAACTCCTTCCAGCCATGCTTGCGCCAATACAATGCTTTTAAATGCATAATGGGGTGTGAACGAGTGCACACTTCTTGAGAAGGGTACAGAATTGGAGCGCAGGGAGGCCAACACCGCAGGCTCCGGACCCTCTCCGTTCCCCCAACCCTGCAGTGGCAGCTGCCTAGGAGTCCCACAATCCCAAAGCACACAGACCGAGACAGCGGTGATCGATGTTAGGTGGGAGGGTTTAGGAAAGGGAGGGGAGTCTTGGGAAGAGATGTGGATGATGAGAAATGGTGTCTGGTTTGTTATTAAGCATATTGTGGTCATTGGAAGTTGCAGTTGAGAGCACATACCAGTGGTTGACGCCTTGTACAAAACAAATTATTAATGTTTCCCATACACTCAGGCGTGCGGTCAGAACGCCCTGACCTACTCCCCAAGACCCCCACACACAATGATGTCACCAGTAACTCTGGTGAAACAACCCTCCAACTCATCGTTGGGAAACTCGGGGCTCACTACCACGGCTCCTCCCATCAGGTTTGTGTCTGTGAACGAGTGTCTTTCGCCAAGCTGTCCTGTTATATAATTGTTATATATAATTATAACTTATAATTTCCCATTGTCTCGTCACTACATCACATCTGTGTCATGTTAAAACGGTTGTATAATGCTTTAATTAATAATGCTTTCATTCATTCGTCCTCTCACAGGTCAGTGGGAAAGGAGGAGCACAAGGCAGCCAGCACAGAGCAGGACGCTAGCACCCCCAAGAGGTGAGGAACAGAAATGCATTCTAAGCTCTAAGTTTCACACAGACACAACTTCTCTCTTGTCCTCAGGTGTTGAAGCACTGACATCAGTGTCATCAGTTGACGAGTGTTTCTGTGGAGATAACGGCATAGTTCCTCAGACATACTTGCATAACAGCTGCATTCGATACCTCAACACTGCAACCTATTAGTACCTAACAATAAAAGTATTTAACACCTTAACCCAGCGGTGTCAAACTAATTCCATGGAGGGCCTAGTGTCTGCTGGATTTTGTTTTTTCCTTTCAAGTAAGCCCTAGACAACCAGATAGGTCTGGGCGGTATACCGTATTTTACTATATATACACACACACACACCGGTATTGATGCACGGACCGGTTTGTGTTTTTACTTTACCTTCTATAACGGTATTTCAATGTTTGGTTTGTTAAATGTGATACGCAACTCAGTTCTTATAGTTTACTCAGTTTGCTACTTGAGTAGTCTTTCTCCCCCTCCTCCTTCTGCATGCCGCTGACCACACCAAGCCTGCCCCATCACTCAAGGAGAGCGCAGATGTTGGACCACCGAGTCACAAGCACTTTATTGCGCTTCACTCTGCATAGTCAGATAGATGCAGAAACATGCTGCTTTCTACAAGTGTTCTATAACTACACTATTAATGTGTCTTACTATCTGCAAACTACTGTCTGATAGTTTGTCTTTTCTTAGCAAGTTCTAGCTAAAATGAATTGTTAGCCACCAATTCTAAATCACTAGTTAGGTAGCTTTCTAAAAATGTACTAAGAGTCAGAGCAAACAAAGTTAGCCAATACAGTGTCAGTGCTGGTGTAGGCCTAGATAAGCATGTTTGTGCAACGGTATCTTCTAAATCGGAGAGGAATAGGCGAAGCATGAATATGCTAGCTTGCTACATGAGGTAAGAAAACATGTAATGTAACATCTAATTAGGGTCCCCTGGAAACACTGTCCAACACTGTCAATTCCTCCCTGGCATATTCATTTGTTGTCATGTCAAACAATATATTCAAGATGCTGCCCACGGTAGTGCTGGAATCATGGAAATATAATGATTACTCTAATTCTGTAGTTGGGATACAGTGAAATTCCATCTACAGAATTAGATTCATTATTCTATTTCCATTACGCCAACAGTTCACCAAATAAGTAGGCCTAGATTTTTTGCCCATATCATGCAGCTCTGCATGGCACAATTTGGAAATGTAAAAGGGTAGGGAATTGAAAAATTGCTTAAAATGCAGATTTGTTGTTGTTTGAAGTTGGATTGAACAGTATAAAACAATCAGAATGGAGAAAGACCCACCCTAAAGGTCATGAACTACTCAAACATATTCAGAACTTAAAGATGGTGCGGAAGATAATGGCTGATGTTTTACATTTACAACCAATTGTGCAATTTTGTTTTTGCATTTTGTGTAACTTATTTTGTGTACATAATGTTGCTGCTACCGTTTCTTATGACCGAAAATAACTTCTGGACATCAGAAAAGCGATTAATCACCGTGGACTGAAAGAAACTTTTTTCTTTAACGAGTCCTACGAGAAGGATATCCTGCTTTCACTGGAACAGGCTCAGATCCACGCCTTTTGGGTGAAGAAAAGACGCCGGAAAAGAAGATGCAGATCGGGGATCCTTCTGATAATCCGGCGGCCAGCGAGCAGACTCCCAATGCCTTCCATTCTCCTTGCTAATGTACAATCATTGGAAAATAAAAATGAATGACCAACTAAACTCAGCAAAAAAAGAAATGTCCACTCACTGTCAACTGCGTTTATTTTCAGCAAGCTTAACATGTGTAAATATTTGTATGAACATAAGATTCAACTGAGACAAACTGAACAAGTTCCACCGGCATGTGACTAACAGAAATTGAATAATGTGTCCCTGAACAAAAGGGGGGGTCAAAATCAAAAGTAACATTCAGTATCTGGTGTGGCCACCAGCTGCATTAAGTACTGCAGTGCATCTCCTCCTCATGGACTGCACCAGATTTGCCAGTTCTTGCTGTGAGATGTTACCCCACTCTTCCACCAAGGCACCTGCAAGTTCCCAGAGATTTCTGTGGGGAATGGCCCTAGCCCTCACCCTCCGATCCAACAGGTTCCAGACGTGCTCAATGGAATTGAGATCCGGGCTCTTCGCTGGCCATGGCAGAACACTGACATTCCTGTCTTGCAGGAAATCACGCACAGAACGGCTGGTGGATTGTCATGCTGGAGGGTCATGTCAGGAAGAGCCGGCAGGAAGGGTACCACATGAGGGAGGAGGATGTCTTCCCTGTAACACACAGCGTTGAGATTTCCTGCAATGACAACCAGCTCAGTCTGATGATGCTGTGACACACCGCCCCAGAAATTGATCCCGCTCCAGAGTACAGGCCTCGGTGTAACGCTCATTCCTTCGACGATAAACGCGAATCCGACCATCACCCCTGGTGAGACAAAACCGCGACACGTCAGTGAAGAGCACTTTTTGCCAGTCCTGTCTGGTCCAGCTACGATGGGTTTGTGCCCATAGACAATGTTGTTGCCTGTAATGTCTGGTGAGGACCTGCCTTACAACAGGCCTACAAGCCCTCAGTCCAGCCTCTCGCAGCCTATTGCAGACAATCTGAGCACTGATGGAGGGATTGTACGTTCCTGGTGTAACTCGGGAAGTTGTTGTTGCCATCCTGTACCTGTCCCGCAGGTGTGCTGTTCGGATGTACCGATCCTGTGCAGGAATTGTTACACGTGGTCTGCCACTGTGAGGACGATCAGCTGTCCGTCCTGTCTCCCTGTAGCACTGTCTTAGGCGTCTCACAGTACGGACATTGCAATTTATTGCCCTGGCCACATCTGCAGTCCTCGTGCCTCCTTGCAGCGTGCCTAAGGCACGTTCACGCAGAAGAGCAGGGACCCTGGGCATCTTCCTTTTGGTGTTTTTCAGAGTTAGTAGAAAGGCCTCTTTAGTGTCCTACGTTTTCATAACTGTGACCTTAATTGCCTACCGTCTGTAAGCTGTTAGTGTCTTAACGACCGTTCCACAGGGGCATGTTCATTAATTGTTTATGGATCATTGAACAAGCATGGGAAACAGTGTTTAAACTCTTTACAATTAAGATCTGTGAAGTTATTTGGATTTTTACTAATTACCTTTGAAAGACAGGGTCCTGAAAAAGGGACATTTCTTTTTTTGCTGAGTTTATTAAGATTATCCTAACCGGTATTAAGATTATCCTACCGGACATTAAAAAAACTAACATCTTGTGTTTCACCGAGACGTGGCTGAACGAAGAAACGGACAATATAGAGCTGGCGGGATTTTCCATGCACCGGCAGAACAGAGACGCTACTTCTGGTAAGACGAGGGGTGAGGCTGTGTGTCTTTTTGTCAATAACAGCAGGTGCGCACTGTCTAATATTAAAAGAAGTCTCGAGGTATTGCTCGCCTGAGGTAGAGTACCTTATGATAAGCTGTCGACCACACTATCTACCAAGATAGTTTTCATTTGTATTATTCGTAGCCGTCTATTTACCACCACAAAGCGAAGCAGGCACTAAGACCGCTCTCAACCAACTCTATAAGGACATAAGCAAACAATAAAATTATTTTAGCCTACTTGGTAAATATTTTCTTCTTCTTGAACTGCACTGTTGTTTAAGGGCTTGTAAGTAAGCATTTCACGGTAAAGTCTGCTTGTTGTAAGTTTGTATTCGGCGCATGTGGCAAATAAAGTTCGATTCGATTTTTATTATAAAAATGTAAAATCATACCATAATTTTTTTTATTTTTATATTGTGATATGATATTATGGCCATATCGTCCAGCCCTACAACCAGGAGAGGGGAGTTCCTTACTAATTAGTGACATTAATTCATCAATCAAGTACAAGGGAAGAGCGAAAACCCACAAACCCTCAGCCCTCCGTGGAATGAGTTGACGTGACATTTTATTTTTATTTAACTAGGCAAGTCAGTTAAGAACAAATTCTTATTTACAATGACGACCTAGGAACAGTGGGTTAACTGCCTTGTTCAGGGGCAGAACGACAGATTTTTACCTTGTCAGCTCGGGGATTTGATCTAGCAATATTTTGGTTCCTGGCCCAACGCTCTAACCACTAGGCTACCTGCCACCCCTAACCTAACAACACCCAACCTTGAAAGTATAGTACTCAACACTTCAACCTCTTGTTACAAAACCTATTAACTAGCCTACTAATATTGTTGCACTCGCTAAGTCTAGGGGCCTAGTTAACCGTCTGTAACCTGATTTTGAGATGTGCATCTATACTGAACAAAAATATAAAACGCAACATGTCAAGTGTTGGTCCCATGTTCCATGAGCTGAAATAAAAGAACACAAAAATGTTCCATACGGACATGAAGCTTATTTCTCTCCAATTTTGTGCACACATTTGTTTACATCCCTATTAGTGAGCATTTCTCCTTTGCCATGATAATCCATCCACGTAATAGGTGTGGCATATCAAGAAGTTGATTAAACAGCATGGCCATTACATAGGTGCACCTTGTGCTGGGGACTCTAAAATGTGCAGTTCTCACAACACAACGCCACAGATGTCTGAAGTTGAGGGAGCGTGCAATTGGCATGCTGACTGCAGGAATGTCCACCAGAGCCGTTTCCAGAAAATGTAATGTTAATTTCTCTACCATAAGCCGCCTCCAACATCATTTTAGAAAATGTGGCAGTACGTCCACCTGGCCTCACAACCGCAGACCTCGTGTAACCATGCCAGTGGTGGACCCCCACATCTGGCTTCTTCACCTGCGGAATCATCTGTGACCAGCCACCCGGACAGCTGATGAAACTGAGTATTTCTGTCTGTTATAAAGAAAAACTCATCCTGATAGTCCCACCCACTTGGGAGCCAGGCCCACCCATGGCTGCATCCCTGACCAGTCATGTGAAATCCATAAATTAGGGCCTAATTTATTTCAATTGACTGATTTCCTTATATGAACCTTATCTCAGTAAAATCTTTGATAATGTTGCATGTTACTTTTATATTTTTGTTCAATATATGTGAGAAATCCGCTTATGAGGAACCAGAATTTTGACTTTGATGACATGTTTAGTATCATGATACTCTATACCATTACGATACTTGATGCCAAAACGATAACACGCCAAAAAAAAGGCGTATTAGCCACGGTCATAGAATGGCACTTGATCCAGACATATCTTTTGAGTTCAATATAATTACATTTTTTATTTGAATATATGCATTAATGAATCAATTATACATTACATTTTACTTTGATAAAAAAAACTAACATCAACGTAATAATTTATTTGAAAGGTAAATCTCTATTGATGAACTGGGTAAACTAAGATGTAGCCAAGGCCTTTTCACAATACAAGTGAATGCATTTTCAATAGGAGTCTGTGCATGCATTGAGTTATTGAACTTGTTTTGGCTGATTTAATGACGCTACAGATGAAAAACAATCTGTTTACCTTCCATTTGGGACTATTTATTGTACTGATCGAAGGTCACGTATGTAACAATGGTTATGTGAGCTATTTGGATCACTCCAGTATATTGGTACCACTCCGCGGCGGAGGGATACATCCGAGGTGAGGATTTCAAATCAAATCAAAGTTTATTTGTCACATGCGCTGAATACAACAGGTGTAGACCTTGCAGTGAAATGCTTACTTACAGGCTCTAAACAATAGTGTAAAAAAGGTATTAGGTGAACAATAGGTAGGTAAAGAAATAAAACTGTAAAAAGACAGGCTATATACAGTAGCAAGGCAAAAAAGTAGCGAGGCTACATACAGACACCGGTTAGTCAGGCTGATTGAGGTAATATGTACGTATAGATATGGTTAAAGTGACTATGCATATATGATGAACAGAGAGTAGTAGTAGCGTAAAAGAGAGGTTGGTGGGTGGTGGGTGGCGGGAAACAAAGCAGATAGCCCGGTTAGCCAATGTGCGGGAGCACTGGTTGGTCGGCCCAATTGAGGTAGTATATACATAGTTAAAGTGACTATGCATATATGATAAACAGAGAGTAGCATCAGCATAAGAGTGGTTGGGTCGGGGGGGGATGTAGATGAGAATGGGGGCGTGCTCGGTCCTCCTTTTCCCGTAGTCCACAATCTCCTTAGTCTTGGTTACTTTGAGGGATAGGTTGTGGCACCATATGGCCAGGTCTCTGACCTCCTCCCTATAGGCTGTCTCGTCGCTGATCAGGCCTACCACTGTTGTGTCGTCTGCAAACTTGATGGTGTTGGAGTCATGCCTGGCCATGCAGTCGTGGGTGAACAGGGTGTACAGGAGGGGACTGAGCAAGCACCCCTGGGGAGCTCCAGTGTTGAGGATCAGCGTGGCAGATGTATTGCTACCTACCCTCACCACCTGGGGGCGGTGGATCCAGTTGCAGGATCCAGTCCAGAATCCAGTTGCAGAGGGAGGTGTTTAGTCCCAGGATCCTTAGCTTAGTGATGAGCTTTGAGGGTACTATGGTGTTGAACGCTGAGCTGTAGTCAATGAATAGCATTCTCACGTAAGTGTTCCTTTTATCCAGGTGGGAAAAGGCAGTGTGGAGTGCAATAGAGATTGCATCATCTGTGGATCTGTTTGGGCGGTATGCAAATTGGAGTGGGTCTAAGGTTTCTGGGATAATGGTGTTGATGTGAGCCATTACCAACCTTTCAAAGCACTTCCTGGCTACGGACGTGAGTGCTACGGGTCTGTAGTCATTTAGGCAGGTTGCCTTTGTGGTCTTGGGCACCGGGACTATGGTGGTCTGCTTGAAACATGTTGGTATTACAGACTCAGTCAGGGACATGTTGAAAATGTCAGTGAAGACACCTGCCAGTTGGTCAGCACATGCCCGGAGCACACGTCCTGGTAATCCGTCTGGCCCCGCAGCCTTGTACATGTTGACCTGCTTTAAGGTCTTACTCACTTTGGTTACGGAGAGCGTGATCACACAGTCGTCCGGAACAGCTGATGCTCTCATGCATGCCTCGGTGTTGCTTGCCTCGAAGTGAGCATAGAAGTGATTTAGCTCGTCTGGTAGGCTCGTGTCACTGGGCAGCTCGCGGCTGTGTTTCCCTTTGAAGTATGTAATAGTTTGCAAGCCCTGCCACATAAGACGAGCGTCGGAGCCGGTGTAGTATGATTCAATCTTAGCCCTGTATTGACGCTTTGCCTGTTTGATGGTTCGTCGCAGGGCATAGCAGGATTTCTTGTAAGCTTCCTGGTTAGAGTCCCGCACCTTGAAAGCGGCAGCTCTACCCTTTAGCTCAGTGCGAATGTTGCCTGTAATCCATGGCTTTGGTTGGGGTATGTATGTAAAGTCACTGTGGGGACGACGTCCTCGATGCACTTATTGATATAGCCAGTGACTGATGTGGTGTACTCCTCAATGCAATCGGAAGAATCCCGGAACATGTTCCAGTCTGTGATAGCAAAACAGTCCTGTAGTTTAGCATCTGCTTCATCTGACCACTTCTTTATAGACCGAGTCACTGGTGCTTCCTGCTTTCATTTTTGCTTGTAAGCAAGAATCAGGAGGATAGAGTTGTGGTCGGATTTACCAAATAGAGGATGAGGGAGAGCTTTGTACACGTCTCTGTGTGCGGAGTACAGGTGATCTAGAATTTCTTTCCCTCTGGTTGCACATTTAACATGTTGATAGAAATTTGGTAGAACTGATTTAAGTTTCCCTGCATTAAAGTCTCCGGCCACTAGTAGCACTGCCTCTGGGTGAGTGGTTTCCTGTTTGCTTATACAGCTGACTGAGTGCGGTCTTAGTGCCAGCATCTGTCTCTGGTGGTAAATAAACAGCCACGAAAAGTATAGCTGAAAACTCTCTAGGCAAGTAGTGGCCTGCAATTTATCACAATATACTCTACTTCAGGCGAGCAAAATCTAGAGACTTTCTTAGATTTCGTGCACCAGCTGTTTACAAATATGCACAGACCGCCTCCCCTCGTCTTACCGGAGTGTGCTGTTCTATCTTGCCGGTGCAGTGTATATTCCGCTAGCTGAATATCCATGTCGTCATTCAGCCATGATTACGTGAAACATAGGATATTACAGTTTTTGATATTCGTGATCGTACCTCATCTAATTTATTTTCCAATGATTGCACGTTGGCGAGTAGTATTGACGTTAACGGCAGCTTTCACAGTCGCCTTCTCCGGGTCGTGACCAGCCATCCGGCTCGTGACAGGCATCCGGCTCGTTGTCCTCTGTACCTGCGTCGCTTCCTCTTGAAAATAACGGGGATGTCGGCCCTGTGGGGTATTTGGAGAATGTCCTGTGCGTCCTCCTTGTTGTAGAAAAGATCTTTGTCTAATCCGAGGTGAGTGATCGCTGTCCTGATATCAGAAGCTCTTTTTTGCCATAAGATACAGTTGCAGAAACATTATGTACAAAATATGTTACAAATAACGCGAAAAACCCCACATAATAGCACAATTGGTTGGGCACCCGTAAAACTGCTGCCATTTCATTCATTTATGTATCCTGGCATCCTTTCACTCCCTCCTCTCTACATTCTCCTCTTCTGTCTCTGCTGCTAAAGCCAATTTCTACCACTCTAAATTCCAAGCATCTGCCTCTAACCCTAGGAAGCTCTTTGCCACCTTCTCCTCCCTCCTGAATCCTCCTCCCCCTCCTCCCCCCTCCTCCCTCTCTGCTGATGACTTCGTCAACCATTTTGAAAAGAAGATCGACGACATCCGATCCTCGTTTGCTAAGTCAAACGACACCGCTGGTTCTGCTCACACTGCCCTACCCTGTGCTTTGACCTCTTTCTCCCCTCTCTCTCCAGATGAAATCTCGCGTCTTGTGACGGCCGGCCGCCCAACAACCTGCCCGCTTGACCCTATCCCCTCCTCTCTTCTCCAGACCATTTCCGGAGACCTTCTCCCTTACCTCACCTCGCTCATCAACTCATCCTTGACCGCTGGCTACGTCCCTTCCGTCTTCAAGAGAGCGAGAGTTGCACCCCTTCTGAAAAAACCTACACTCGATCCCTCCAATGTCAACAACTACAGACCAGTATCCCTTCTTTCTTTTCTCTCCAAAACTCTTGAACGTGCCGTCCTTGGCCAGCTCTCCTGCTATCTCTCTCAGAATGACCTTCTTGATCCAAATCAGTCAGGTTTCAAGACTAGTCATTCAACTGAGACTGCTCTTCTCTGTGTCACGGAGGCGCTCCGCACTGCTAAAGCTAACTCTCTCTCCTCTGCTCTCATCCTTCTAGACCTATCGGCTGCCTTTGATACTGTGAACCATCAGATCCTCCTCTCCACCCTCTCCGAGCTGGGCATCTCCGGCGCGGCCCACGCTTGGATTGCGTCCTACCTGACAGGTCGCTCCTACCAGGTGGCGTGGCGAGAATCTGTCTCCGCACCACGTGCTCTCACCACTGGTGTCCCCCAGGGCTCTGTTCTAGGCCCTCTCCTATTCTCGCTATACACCAAGTCACTTGGCTCTGTCATATCCTCACATGGTCTCTCCTATCATTGCTATGCAGACGACACACAATTAATCTTCTCCTTTCCCCCCTCTGATAACCAGGTGGTGAATCGCATCTCTGCATGTCTGGCAGACATATCAGTGTGGATGACGGATCACCACCTCAAGCTGAACCTCGGCAAGACGGAGCTGCTCTTCCTCCCGGGGAAGGACTGCCCGTTCCATGATCTCGCCATCACGGTTGACAACTCCATTGTGTCCTCCTCCCAGAGTGCTAAGAACCTTGGCGTGATCCTGGACAACACCCTGTCGTTCTCAACTAACATCAAGGCGGTGACCCGTTCCTGTAGGTTCATGCTCTACAACATTCGCAGAGCACGACCCTGCCTCACGCAGGAAGCGGCGCAGGTCCTAATCCAGGCACTTGTCATCTCCCGTCTGGATTACTGCAACTCGCTGTTGGCTGGGCTCCCTGCCTGTGCCATTAAACCCCTACAACTCATCCAGAACGTCGCAGCCCGTCTGGTGTTCAACTTTCCCAAGTTCTCTCACGTCACCCCGCTCCTCCGCTCTCTCCACTGGCTTCCAGTTGAAGCTCGCATCCGCTACAAGACCATGGTGCTTGCCTACGGAGCTGTGAGGGGAACGGCACCTCCGTACCTTCAGGCTCTGATCAGGCCCTACACCCAAACAAGGGCACTGCGTTCATCCACCTCTGGCCTGCTCGCCTCCCTACCTCTGAGGAAGTACAGTTCCCGCTCAGCCCAGTCAAAACTGTTCGCTGCTCTGGCACCCCAATGGTGGAACAAACTCCCTCACGACGCCAGGTCAGCGGAGTCAATCACCACCTTCCGGAGACACCTGAAACCCCACCTCTTTAAGGAATACCTAGGATAGGATAAAGTAATCCTTCTAACCCACCCCCCCCCCTTAAAAGAGTTAGATGCACTATTGTAAAGTGGTTGTTCCACTGGATATCATAAGGTGAATGCACCAATTTGTAAGTCGCTCTGGATAAGAGCGTCTGCTAAATGACTTAAATGTAAATGTAATGTAAATGTAAATTTACAGATTTACTCCCGTGTACACCTGTGTCACAGCTGGGGTCCGCCCCTATATATAGACCCCATGGCCTCGACACACGTTCTCTACATCACTGAGGAGCCTCTTGCACCGTAGAGGATTGGAGTGATCCAAATAGCTCACATAAACGTGGTTACATACGTAACCTTCGTTATGTTTCACTATACTGGATCACTCCAATATTTTGGTATACCCGTACCATCTGCCAAAACCACATCACAGCTCGCCATTGAGCGGGTCCTAGCTGGATGCAGGCGACGAACCCCCTTCATAAACCTGGACACCAAGGGACGGCGCCCCACTGGCCTGTCCATCCACCCTACATGGCAGGCAGATTTAGCGGCCAAATACCCTCTCAGTGTAAAGGCTGTCAAGCCCTCATCAAAGCGAGACTGCAAGTATTGGAGGACATACTGCACCCCGCATGACTCGGGCACAACCTCAATACCAGTGCACCAAGAGCAGAACAAGCACCAGTGCAGTTGTAGCCGGCGCCCTTGCGTGCTGCATGGTGTTCATTACACCCTCCTGTAGTCCTAACATAGACCATTGGTGCCGTTCAATGGCCAAGCCCACAGACTGAGGCGGTGCGGCCTTGGATGACACAGAGTTCCCCCGGCCTGAGACAGCAGGTCCGGTCTCAGGGGAAGTTGTCAAGGGGTCCCAGACAACAGCGACAGGAGAAGGCTGAACCAGGGTCATCAGGGCCAGTATGGGGCCACCAGAAGCAGACGATGCTCTGCCAACCTGGTCTTGTCCAGCACAGCCTGGATCAGGGGAAAAGCGTAACGCTCCAGCCCTGGCCAATCGTGAGCCTGGGCATCCAAGCCCAGAGGTAGCCCCTTCATGGTGGTGAACAGTGCCAGCATCGTCCCCCAGGAACAGCCTATCACTGGCCAACAGGGAACAGCTGTCGTCCCCATCGAAGCTATCAACCTCCTGACGCAGGGCATGCGCCCTCCATTCAAGGTGGTCCCAGCGGTCTGACTCCTGCCCCCGTCCAGGACTAGCAGCAGATGGGCTCTGCCTGCAGTGGCTCCGGGCACGCTTCCTGGGAGGGGTACTGTGCCCAGTAGAGTGACTAACAGCTTGCTGGCGCACCACTCCTGAAGGAGGGAGCTCGTCCCCAGCCTGAGCCCGAGCCTGGCCGACCCACTCGCGCATGGTCTCCAATCACACCAGGCGATGGCGTTCTGAGAACACCACAAAACAGGCGTCCTGTAGGGCGCTCCACCGCCCTCTCCGCGTGGCTCAAACCCAGGCAGTGCATACACGAGGTATACGGCTCTCCAGGGGGGGTGCCACCATCATACCTGTCAAAAAGGGAAGCCAGCAAGGCCACGGAAGGCCACGGAGCCAAGCCAGCAAGGCCACGGAGCCAAGCCAGCAAGGCCACGGAGCCAAGCCAGCAAGGCCACGGAGCCAAGCCAGCAACGCCCTGGGAGAGTTTGTCATGACCCACTTGGAAGAATAGGAACCCGGTGAGGGATAAATTACCCAGTATTTCTGCAAAAACAGGGAAGACCCGTGTAGGAAATACAGGCAGGCAAAAAACAGCAAACAGGTAATCGATTTGAATTATGTGTTTTCATTTTTTTACACCAACTGCAATATTAATACATTCCCTGAATTCATTAAAGAGAAATAATGTAATTTCATAGTTTTGATCTATTCAATATTATTCTACAATTTAGAAAGAATAACCCTCGAATTAGTAGGTGTGTCCAAACTTTTGACTGGTACTGCATATTGGAATCACAGAAATGCCTTTTCATATGTTGTCAATTGCACATTTTTATTTCTGTTCTTGGAGAACTGGCATGTTTTCATACTGTATTGCTCCCTGAATTTATTAAAGAGAAATAATGCAATCATTCTGTCTTGAAAGATATGATGTAGGGAAAATATTTTTACATAATTGACATGATGTGCTGTTTATATTATTTAACATGTTATTATAAATATGCTTGGAGGAATGATTACACATTTGGGTATCAGAAAAAAAAGCAAGGGTCTTTGATATGAGGTGCCATAGATGGGTTGGTTGTTTCGTAACAAAACCGACGTGTGCGCAACTATGGGGCAAAACAGACTTGGCTTAGATTGTTGACAACATGTAAACTATATTACAGTTGTTGGTTATGTAGCTAGTTCATTTTAGCCATATGAGCAATGACATGAAATCAGTCAAAACAAGACATGGTATCAAGAACAAGAATGAAACTAACTGAAACAAATCACTTACTCATGCATGGCAGTTTCTTGTCATTGTTGGTAGCTATTTGGCCATCCAGAATCAAAAGAACTCACTGACTTCTGCACATTTTAGCTGCACATTGTCAGCTAAAACATCTATTAGCCAATCACATTTGTTGTTTCTTCTCTCCAATAGACAGTGACGTTCTTACATTGTTAGAGAGCGACCAGAAAGTTTTCAAAATGGGACTCGAAAGTACTATGGTGTGGTAAGAATAACACACATCTTGTTTGATTTATATCTGTTTCATAAATGATTTATTTATACGTTACAATGAAGGGAAGGAAACGCCGACGCAATTGTATACTTCTTGGGGTAAAATTGTTTATGCTAGCTAAACCAGTGAAATAGGGGGATTACTGATACTGACTGACTGGCCTGGCTGAGTCGTTATCTATCGGTGTCAGGGAACATCAAGGCACAAAATTCGTCAACACTTTTCATTATCATATACGTTACTTGTCACTTTGAACAAATGGATAACAAACCAATGGCACCTGTTTGCCTACTAGCATAATGTTAATGTTAATAACTAGCTTTGCCTGCCATTTAGCTAAACGTTAGCTTAGCTTGTATGCTAATCACAAGAGGTTGTCTAACGTTAATTGCTAGCTAGCTGGCTAAGTTAGACAGACATTAACTGTAGCTAACAGTTTGTCTTTGCTTGCAATTTATTCAGCCTAGTTCTTCATATTTCCGGGTGTATATCAATTGGCTTCTTTACATATGTAATATTTCTGGGTGCTCTAGCTACTTGGCTAGAGTCCCCTGGCCCTGTGAATATTTATTAATGGGGGCGGGTGTTGCTCATTCCTATCCTACATGACCAGTTTATCTTGAATGTTTCAACTGTCATCCAAACTATTCTAGTCTCCAGAGTCCAGAAAGGCATAAGAATGGCATTTGTTGATTTTTATCTAGCTGTTTACATTATCTTTCATTAGCTACCCTTTTACATTTTGCAGTGTCACCATTCTGAAAGCAGGTGTTTATAGAGCTGTGCAATATGGACAAAAATCCATATCGCTATACATTGCCTGAATTGATGTGATGATGATAAATGGGACGATAAGTCAGAAGCATTCATGTGCATTTCTTTAAATTAGCATTTAAACTGCTATTAACGGTAGTTTGATTGTAGTAGCCATCAATTGGCCCATTAACGATCACCCATATTAGCACACTTGTTTAATTTCAAACTTCACATTTCTCTAGTATAGGCTACTTATCATAATGAACGTTGTCAGCAAAAGGCCTGCGATAAATGATTTGTATGATCCGTGTCGATCATTTTCAGTTTATCGTCCCAGCTCTGCATAGCAGCATTAACCATTCTGAAAGTCCTATTGTTCTCCAGTCCGACTAATTTATGTCCCTCTCTCATCTCCAGTGTGGACAATAGTGAGTATATGCGCAATGGAGACTTCCTGCCCACTAGACTACAAGCCCAGCAAGATGCCGTCAACATCGTCTGTCACTCCAAAACTCGGGCAAACCCCGAGAACAATGTTGGCTTAATCTCGATGGCTAAGTAAGCTTGTGTTTTTTTGTGTGTTCAAAATATGAGTTGTCTGACGGAGAACAAACAACTATTCTGAAACTAGTGTTTCATATGAACATGTGAGTCTGAGACAAATTGAACCGTGTGGCCTGTAAAATAAAATGCAGGCCTCTGATATCAGATAGTGGTGTTTAGGTGGAAAACTGATGCCTTGACTGACAGACATTCCCAGTTTTAATGCTGTTTGGTTGGATTTTTTATGTTTGACTGCAGTAACTGTGAGGTCTTGACCACACTGACCCCAGACACTGGCCGCATCCTGTCCAAACTGCACGCTATCCAGCCCAAAGGCAAGATATGCTTCTGCACTGGCATCCGGGTGGCCCATGTGAGTGTCATTGCCTCTACAGAAAATATCATATAAGCCAAATCATTATTTTACACTGAGTTACAAAGATTGCAATTGAGCAGGCTAGTGTTGTGTGTTCATGCATAATGTGTTTTTCTCCGTGTCTATGTAGCTGGCTCTAAAGCACAGACAGGGGAAGAACCACAAGATGAAGATAATTGCCTTTGTGGGCAGCCCTGTGGAAGACAGTGACAAGGATGTGAGTTTGCCACCTACCAGTGTCTTATCTGAACATATCTTACTTTGATGATATAGCAACTAGCCTAAGTATTATGTAATTTTTCTCACAATGGTACTATTCTCTGGCACATACAATTTCTGTATAAAATGAATGTACATTATAGCTGGTCCCACAGAAGGTGTGTTTTCAACAATAGACATGCAGCTTGTCACCATGGTTACTGGTCTTTCTCTCACCCTCTGCTTCCGTTCCTCCCAATCTATGGCCCCCACAGCTTGTTAAAATGGCCAAGCGCTTAAAGAAAGAGAAGGTCAATGTGGATATTATAAATTTTGGGGAAGAGGTAAGACTTATTTCCTTGTGCCAGTATTTTTAATTAGCCCTATTATTTTTATGTATACAGTTGAAGTCGGAAGTTTACATACACTTAGGTTGGAGTCATTAAAACTTGTTTTTCAACTTCTCCACAAATTTCTTGTTAACAAACTATAGTTTTGGCAAGTCGGTTAGCACATCTACTTTGTGCACGACACAAGTAATTTTTCCAACAATTGTTTACAGACAGATTATTTCACTTATAATTCACTGTATTACAATTCCGGTGTGTCAGAAGTTTACATACGCTAAGTTGACTGACTTTAAATAGCTTGGAAACTTCCAGAAAATGATGTAATGGATTTAGAAGCTTCTGATAGGCTAATTGACATCATTTGAGTCAATTGGAGGTGTACCTGTGGATGTATTTCAAGGCCTACCTTCAAACTCAGTGCCTCTTTGCTTGACATCGAAATAAAAATAAATCAGCCAAGAACTCAGAACAAAATTGTAGACCTCCACAAGTCTGGTTCATCCTTGGGAGCAATTTCCAAGCGCCTGAAGGTACCACGTTCATCTGTACAAACAATAGTACACAACTATAAACACCATGGGACCACGCAGCCATCATACCGCTCAGGAAGGAGACGCGTTCTGTCTCCAAGAGATGAATGTACTTTGGTGCAAAAAAATCCCAGAACAACAGCAAAGGACCTTGTGAAGATGCTGGAGGAAACGGGTACAAAAGTATCTATATTCACAGTAAAACGAGTCCTATGTTGACATAACCTGAAAGGCCGCTCAGCAAGGAAGAAGCTACTGCTCCAAAACCTCTATTAAAAAAGCCAGACTACGTTTGCAACTGCACATGGGGACAAAGATCGTACTTTTTGGAGAAATGTCCTCTGGTCTGATGAAACAACAATAGAACTGTTTGGCCATAATGACCATTGTTATGTTTGGATGAAAAAGGGGGAGGCTTGCAAGCCAAAGAACACCATCCCAACCGTGAAGCACGGAGCATCATGTTGTGGGAGTGCTTTGCTACAGGAGGGACCAGTGCACTTCACAAAATAGATGGCATCATGAGGGGAAAATTGTGGATATGTTGAAGCAACATCTCAAGACATCAGTAAGGAAGTTAAAGCTTGGTCGCAAATGGGTCTTCCAAATGGATAATGACCCCAAGCATACTTCCAAAGTTGTGGCAAAATGGCTTAAGGACAACAAAGTCAAGGTATTGGAGTGGCCATCACAAAGCTCTGACCTCAATCCTATAGAAAATTTGTGGGCAGAAATGAAAATGCCTGTGCGAGCAAGGAGGCCTACATACCTGACTCCGTTGCACCAGCTCTGTCAGGAGGAATGGGCCAACATTCACCCAACTTATTGTGGGAAGCTTGTGGAAGGCTACCCGAAACGTTTGACCCAAGTGAAACAATTTAAAGGCAATGCTACCAAATACCTATTGAGTGTATGTAAACTTCTGACCCACTGGGAATGTGATGAAAGAAATAAAAGCTGAAATAAATAATTCTCTCTACTATTATTCAGACATTTCACATTCTTAAAATAGTGGTGATCCTAACTGACCTAAGACAGGACATTTTTACTAGGATTAAACGTCAGGAATTGTGTAAAACTGAGTTTAAATGTATTTGACTAAGGTGTATGTAAACTTCCGACTTCAACTGTACGTACATACATACAGTGAGCACCATAATTCATTGGACAGTGACCATTTTTTGGTTATTTTGGTTCTGTACTCTAGCACTTTGAGTTTGAAAGGATACAATGTCAATGAGGGTGAAGTGCAGACTGTCAGCTTTAATTTGAGGGTATTTCTATACATATCGGATGAACCGTTTAGAAATGACAGCACCTTTTGTACATGGTCCCCCCCCCCCCCATTTTAAGGTACTACAAGTATTTGTTGAATTGGCTTCACAGATGTGTGTCGTTAGGCAGGTGTATTCATTTGTGTCGTTAGTGAATGCAGGAGAGCTGTTGATGAATGTATTGATTCTAGACTGCTATTGCCTATGGAGGTTGTTGTTGGGGTGTGACAACACGAGGAAGACAGCAGTGTCGATGCAAATGTAGCTGGCTGTCATAAGGCTCATAAAATCAATCAATCAGGAACATTGCAAAAACCCTGGGCATGCCCAAGTCAACAGTTTGGTTCATCATTAACAAGAAAAAAAACAACCGGTGAACTCAATTATGTCAAAAGACCCGGTAGACTGAGGAAGACCACTGTAGTGGTCAACAAAGACCTGTTGTTTTTCAACTCTTGATGATCGGCTATGAAAAGCCAACTGAAAATTATTCATGATTATTATTTGACCATGCTTGTCACTTATGAACATTTTTGAACATCTTGGCATAGTTCTGTTATAATCTCCACCCGGCACAGCCAGAAGAGGACTGGCCACCCCTCATATCACGTCACCCCGCTCCTCCGCTCTCTCCACTGGCTTCCAGTTGAAGCTCGCATCCGCTACAAGACCATGGTGCTTGCCTACGGAGCTGTGAGGGGAACGGCACCTCCGTACCTTCAGGCTCTGATCAGGCCCTACACCCAAACAAGGGCACTGCGTTCATCCACCTCTGGCCTGCTCGCCTCCCTACCTCTGAGGAAGTACAGTTCCCGCTCGGCCCAGTCAAAACTGTTCGCTGCTCTGGCACCCCAATGGTGGAACAAACTCCCTCACGACGCCAGGTCAGCGGAGTCAATCACCACCTTCCGGAGACACCTGAAACCCCACCTCTTTAAGGAATACCTAGGATAGGATAAAGTAATCCTTCTAACCCCCCCCCCCCCCTTAAAAGAGTTAGATGCACTATTGTAAAGTGGTTGTTCCACTGGATATCATAAGGTGAATGCACCAATTTGTAAGTCGCTCTGGATAAGAGCGTCTGCTAAATGACTTAAATGTAAATGTAATAGCCTGGTTCCTCTCTAGGTTTCTTCCTAGGTTTTGGCCTTTCTAGGGAGTTTTTCCTAGCCACCGTGCTTCTACACCTGCATTACTAGCTGTTTGGGGTTTTAGGCTGGGTGTCTGTACAGCACTTCGAGATATTAGCTGATGTACGAAGGGCTATATAAAATAAAATTGATTGATTGATTGTAGTGGATGACCGGAGAATACTCTCTATGGTGAAGAAAACCCCCCTGACAACAGCCCAACAGATCAAACACACTCTCTTGGATGCAGGTGTAGATGTCAAAGTCTACCATACGTGGAAGACTACACCAGCAGGACTACAGAGGGTACACTACAAGATGCAAACCACTGATAAGCCTGAAGAACAGAAAGGCGAGATTACAGTTTGCTCTAAAGCACCTAAAAGAGCCACAAGAGTTCTGGATTTTTTTTTATTGTGGACAGATGAGGCAAAGACTAACATGTACCAGAGTGATGGAAAGAGAAAAGTGTGGAGAAAAAAAAAAAAGACATGCCCATGATCCAAAGCATACCACCTCATCAATGAAACATGGTGGAGGGGGTGTTATGGCTTGGGCCTGTATGGCTGCCAGTGGAACAGGCTCACTTGTCTTTATCGATGATGTGACTGCAGACAGAAGTAGAACAATGAATTCTGAAGTCTACAGAAATATTTTATCTGCTCAAATAAAACCAAATGCCTTCCAACTCATTGAACGGCACTTCATCATGCAACAAGACAATGACCCTAAACATACTGCTAGAGCAACGAAGAGGTTTTTGATGGCCAAAAAGTGGAAAATCCTTGACTGGCCGAGTCAATCACCGGATCTGAATCCAATTGAACATGCATTTTACATGCTGAAGAGGAGACTGAATCAAATCAAATGTATTTATATAGCCCTTCTTACATCAGCTGATATCTCAAAGTGCTGTACAGAAACCCAGCCTAAAACTCCAAACAGCAAGCAATGCAGGTGTAGAAGCACGGTGGCTAGGAAAAACTCCCTAGAAAGGCCAAAACCTAGGAAGAAACCTAGAGGGGACCCGGGCTATGAGGGGTGGCCAGTCCTCTTCTGGCTGTGCCGGGTGAAGATGTTCAAATGTTCATAAATGACCAGCATGGTCAAATAATAATAATCACAGTAGTTGTCGAGGGAGCAACAAGTAAGCACCTCATTAATAAATGTCAGTTGGCTTTTCATAGCCGATCATTGAGAGTATCTCTACCGCTCCTGCTGTCTCTAGAGAGTTGAAAACAGCAGGTCTGGGACAGGTAGCACGTCCGGTGAACAGGTCAGGGTTCCCATAGCCACAGGCAGAGCAGTTGAAACTGGAGCAGCAGCATGACCAGGTGGACTGGGGACAGCAAGGAGTCATCATGCCAGGTAGTCCTGAGGCATGGCTTTAGGGCTCAGGTCCCCCGAGAGAGAGAGAAAGAGAGAATTAGAGAGAGCATACTTAAATTCACACAGGACACCGGATAAGACAGGAGAAATACTCCAGATATAACAGACTGACCCTAGCCCCCCGACACATAAACTGCAGCATAAATACTGGAGGCTGAGACAGGAGGGGTCAGGAGACACTGTGGCCCCATCCGATGATACCCCCGGACAGGGCAGTAGTCCCCAAATCAAGCAGGAACTGAAGATGGCTACAGTACAGGCCTGGCAGAGCATCACCAGGGAAGATACCCAGCGTCTGGTGATGTCGATGCATCGCAGACTTCAAGCAGTCATTGCATGCAAAGGATATGCGACCAAATATTAACAATGATTACTTTATTCTACATTATGTTAAACTGTCCAATGTTTTTTGATGCCCGAAAATGGGGGGGACTATGTACAAAAGCTTCTATAATTTGTAAACGGTTCATCCGATATGTATGAAAATACCCTCAAATTAAAGCTGACAGCTGACAGTGCACTTCACCCTCATTGTCATTGTATCCTTTCAAACTCAAAGTGCTAGAGTACAGAACCAAAATAACTTAACAAAATGTCACTGTCCAATTATGGTGCTCACTGTACATGCATGCATACATACATACATACATACATACACCAGTCAAAAGTTTGGACACACCTAGGGTTTTTCTTTATTTTTTACTATTTTCTACATTGTAGAATAATAGAGAAGACAGCAAATGAAATATCACATGGAATCATGTGGTAACCAAAAAAGTTTTATAGTTTTATATATCTATTTTATATTGAGATTCTTCAAAGTATCCAACCTTTGCTTTGATGACAGCTTTGTACACTCTTGGCATTCTCTCAACCAGCTTCATGAGGTAGTCACCTGGAATGCATTTCAATTAACAGGTGTGCCTTGTTAAAAGATAATTTGTAGAATTTATTTCCTTATTGCATTTGAGCCAATCATTTGTGTTGTGACAAGGTAGGGGTGGTATACAGAACATAGCCTTCTTTGGTAAAATACCAATTCCATATTATGGCAAGAACAGCTCAAATAAGCAGAGAAATGACAGTCCATCATTACTTTGACTGACCTTCATGTCTTAATCTGGAAATTGTCAAGAACTTTGAAAGTTACTTCAAGTGCAGTCGCAAAACCCATCAAAGGCTATGATAAAATTGGCTCTCATGAGGACAGCCACAGGAATGGAAAACCCAGAGTTACCTCTGCTGCAGGGGGTGAAGGGCAGGGGTGTATGATTCATTATTAACTACTCTGATGTGATTGTGATAACATACAGGAACTCAAGTCCTTTTGTTCACCCGACCTAGAATATCTCGCAATCAAATGCCGACCGTATTACCTCCCAAGAAAATGATCTTCGGTTATAGTCACATCCGTGTATATTCTCCCTTAAGCCGATACCACGACGGCCCTCAAAGAACTTCATTGGACTTTATGCAAACTGAAAATCACATATCCTGAGGCTGCATTTATTGTATCTGAGGATTTTAGCAAAGAAAATTTGAGGAAAATGCTACCGAAGTTCTATCAACATATCGACTGTAGTACTCGCGCTGCTAAAACACTCGACCACTGTTACTCCAACTTCCGGGATGCCTATAAGGCCCTCCCTTCGTCAAATCTGATCACGACTCCATTTTGCTTCTGCTTTCCTATAGGCAGAAACTCAAACAGGAAGTACCCGTGCTAAGGACTATTCAATGCTGGTCTGACCAATCGGAATCCAGGCTTCAAGATTGTTTTGATCACGCAGACTGGGATATGTTGCGGGTAGCCTTTGAGAATAAGATTGACTGATACACTGTTACGGTGACCTAATTTATCAGGAAGTGTAAAGGAGAGGTTGTACACCCGGACTATTTAAACCTACCCTAACCAGAAACCGTAGATGGCAGCAGTCGCGCAAAACTGAAAGCGCGAACCACCGCATTTAAGGTGACTGGTAATATGGCCGACTACAAACAGTGTACTTATTCCCTCCGTAAGGCAATCAAACAGGCAAACGTCAGTATAAAGACAAAGTGGAGTCGCAATTCAACGGCTGACACGAGACGTATGTGGCAGGGTCTAAAGACAATCACGGACTACAAAGGGAAAACCAGCCACATCGCGGACACTGTCTTGCATCCGGACGAGCTAAACACCTTAACCCACTTTGAGGATAACACAGTGCCACCGACGCAGCCCGCTACCAAAGACTGTGGGTTCAAATTCTCAGTGGCCGACGTAAGTAATTTAAGCGTGTTAACCCTCGCAAGGCTGCTGGCCCAGAAGGGCATCCCTAGCCACGTCCTCTGAGCATGCGCAGACCAGCTGGCTGGAGTGTCCACCATTGTTCCTGTACCCAAGAAGGCAAAGGTAACTGAACTAAATTACTATCGCCCCGTAACACTCACTTCTGTCATCATGAAGTGCTTTGAGAGACTAGTCAAGGATCATATCACCTCACCTGACACCCTAGACCCACTTCAATTTGCTTACCTCCCCAAAAGATCTACAGACAATGCTATCTCACTGCACACCGCCCTGTCCCATCTGGACAAGAGGAATATCTATGTAAAAATGCTGTTCATTGACTTTAGCTCAGCATTCAACACCATAGTATCTTCCAAGCGTATCATGAAGCTTGAGGGCCCTGGCTCTGAACCCCGCCCTGTGCAACTTCCTGACAGGCCGTCCCCAGGTGGTAAAGGTAGAAAACAACACCTCCACTTCGCTGATCCTCAACACAGGGGCCCCACAAGGCTGTGTGCTCAGCCCTCTCTTGTACTCCCTGTTCACCCATGACTGCGTGGCCACGCACGCCTCCAACTCAGTCATCAAGTTTGCAGACGACAACAGTAGTAGGCATGATTTCCAACAATGACGAGACAGCCTACTGGAAGGAAGTGAGGGCCCTGGGAGTGTGGTGCCAGGAAAATAACCTCTCACTCAAAGTCAACAAAACACAGGAGCTGATCGTGGACTTCAGGAAACATCAGAGGGAGCACCCCCATATCCACATCGACAGGACCGCAGTGGATAAGGTGGAAAGCTTCAAGTTCTTTGGCATATCCATCACCGACAAACTGAAATGGTCCACCCACACAGACAGTGTGGTGAAGAAGGTGCAACAGTGCCTCAGGAGGCTGAAGAAATTTGGCTTGGCACCTAAAACCCTCAAACTTTTACAGATGCACAATTGAGAGCATCCTGTCGGGCTGTATCACCTCCTGGTATGGAAACTGTTCCGCCCACAACCGCAGGGCTCTCCAGAGAGTGGTGCAATCTGCCCAACGCATCGTCCGGGGCTACCTGCCCTCCAGGACACCTACAGCACCCGATGTCACAGGAAGGCCAAAAAGATCATCAAAGACAACAACCACCCGTGCCACGGCCTTCTGGATGATAACGGGGTGAACAAGCAAAGTCAGTACAGGTGCATCAAAGCTGGGACCGAGAGACTGAAAAACAGCTTCTATCTCAAGGCCATCAGACTTAAATAGCCATCACTAGCACATTAGAGGCTGCTGCCCCATATACATAGACTTGAAATCACAGGCCGCTTTAATAGTAGAACACTAGTCACTTTAATAATATTTACATATTTTGTATTACTCATCTCATATGTATATACTGTATTCTATTCTGCTGTGTCTTAGTCTATGCCGCTCTGACATTGCTCGTCCAAGTATTTATACATTCTTAATTCCATTCCTTTGCTTTAGATTTGTGTGTATTGTTAGATATTACTTGTTAGATATTACTGCACTGTTGGAGCTAGAAACACAAGCATTTCACTACACCCGCAGTAACATCTGCTGGACACGTATGTTGCCAATAAAATTTGATTTGATTTTCAGAGGATAAGTTCATTAGAGTTAACAGCCTCAGAAATTGCAGCCCAAATAAATGCTTCAGAGTTCAAGTAACCGACACATCTCAACATCGACTGTTCAGAGGAGACTGCGTGAATCAGGCCTTCATGGTCGAATTGCTGCAAAGAAACCACTCCTAAAGGACACCAATAAGAAGAAGAGACTTGCTTTGTCCAAGAAACAGGAACAATGGACATTAGACCGATGGAAATCTGTCCTTTTGGTCCAATGAGTCCAAATTTGAGATTTTTGGTTCCAACCACTGTCTCTTTGTGAGACGCAGAGTAGGTGAACAGATGATCTCTGCGTATGTGGTTCTCATTGTGAAGCATGGAGGAGGTAGTGTGGAGGTGATTTTCTGGTGACACTGTCGTTCACTTATTTAGAATTCAAGGCACACTTAACCAGCATGGCTACCACAGCATTCTGCAGCGATACGCCATCCCATTTGGTTTGCGTTTAGTTGGACTATCATTTGTTTTTCAACAAGACAATGACCCACACACCTCCAAGCTGTGTAAGGGCTATTTGAACAAAAAGGTGTGATGGAGTGCTGCATCAGATGACCTGGCCTCCACAATTACCCAACCTCAACTCCGCAGAGTGATGGAAAAGCATTCCAGGTGAAGCTGGTTGAGAGAATGCCAAGAGTGTGCAAAGCTGTCAATGCAAAGGATGCTACTTTTGAAGAATATAAAACATATTTTGATTTGTTTAACACTTTTTTGGTTACTACATGATTTCATATGTGTTATTCAATAGTTTTGATGTCTCAACTATTATTCTACAGTGTCGAAAATAGTCAACATAAAGAAAAACCCTGGAATGAGTAGGTGTGTCCAAACTTTTGACTGGTACTGTTTATATATACAGAAAGTATTCAGACCCCTTGACTTTTTCCACATTTTGTTAGGTTACAGCCTTATTTTTTAAAGTATTTATTTTTTTCACTCAAACTACACACAATACCCCATAATGATAAAGCAAAAACAGGTTTTTAAATGTTTTTGCTTATTTTTTTTACTCAGTACTTTGTTGAAGCACCTTTGGCAGCGATTACAGCCTCGAATCTTCTTGGGTGTGACGCTACAAGCGTGGCACACCACATCCTCTCAAGCTCTGTCAGGTTGGATGGGGAGCGTTGCTGTACAGCTATTTTCAGGTCTATCCACAGATGTTCGATCGAGGTCTAGACTCTTGCTGGGCCACTCAAGGACATTCAGAGACTTGCCCCGAAGCCACTCCTGTGTTGTCTTGGCTGTGTGCTTAGTGTTGTTGTCCTGTGGGAAGGTGAATCTTCGCCCCAGTCTGAGGTCATGAGCGCTCTGAAGCAGGTTTTCATCAAGGGTTTCTCTGTACTTTGCTCTGTTCATCTTTGCCTCGATCCTGACTGGTCTCCCAGTCTCTGCTGCTGAAAAACATCCCCACAGCACGATGCTGCCACCACAATGTTTCACTGTAGGGATTTTGCCAGGTTTCCTCAGATGTGACACTTGGCATTCAATGTTGGTTTCATCAGATAATTTTTCTCATGGTCTGAGTGTCCTTTAGGTGCCTTTTGTGAAACTCCAAGCAGGATGTCGTGCCTTTTTACTGAGGAGTGGCGTCTGTCTGGCCATTCTACTGTGAAGGCCTGATTTGGTGGAGGGCTGTAGAGATGGTTTTCCTTCTGGAAGGTTCTCCCATCTCCACAGAGGAAGTCTGGAGCTCTGTCAGAGTGACCATTGGGTTCTTGGTCACCTCCCTGCCCACGACCCTTCTCCCCCGATTTCCAAGAGCTGGCCGCCCGGCCAAACTGAGCAGAGTCTTGGTGGTTTCAAACTTCTTCCATTTAAGAATAATGGAGGCAACTCTGTTCTTGGGGACCTTCAATGTTGCAGACATTTTTTGGTACCCTTCCCCAGATCTGTGCCTTGACACAATCCTTTTTCGGAGCTCTACGGACAATTCCCTTGACCTCATTGCTTGGTTTTTGCTCTGACATGCCTTGGGACCTTATATAGACAGGTGTGTGCCTTTCCAAATCATATCCAATCAATTGAATTTACCACAGGTGGACTCCCAAGTTGTGGAAACATCTCAAGGATGATCAATGGAAACAGGATGCACCTGAGCTCAATTTCGAGTCTCCTAGCAAAAGGTCTGAATACTTATGTAACTAAGGTATGTTTTTCATTTTTTTTTAAATATATTAGCAAAAATCAGTTTTTTTGCTTTGTCATTATGGGGGTGGGGGGGTGTGTGTGGATTGAGGGGGGGGGGGCAATTTTAATACATTTTAGAATAAGGCAGTAACCTAACAAAATGTGGGAAAAGTCAAGGGATCTGAATACTTTCCAAAGGCGTGTGTGTGTGATTAACACAATTCCTTGGTTTTAACTCCTGCTTGTTTCCATTTCAAGCTAAATACATTTATTTTATACATTTTCATAGATAACACAGTATTAACTCTTGAATTGTTCATTCTCTCTCTCCCCTTCTCCCATATTCTCTATTGCTTCCTCCAGGAGTTTAATACGGAAAAGCTGACTGCCTTCATCAACACTCTGAATGGGAAGGAGGGTACGGGTTCCCACCTGGTGACTGTACCCCCAGGGCCTAGCCTGGCTGACGCCCTGCTCTCCTCCCCCATCCTGGCTGGGGAAGGAGGCTCCATGATGGGCCTGGGCGCCAGCGACTTTGAGTTTGGCGTGGACGCCGACCCCGAGCTTGCTCTGGTAAAAATGCAATAGGGTCCCTTTTAAAGTGACATTTTTGCATTTACATTTTGGTCATTTAGCAGATGCTCTTATCCAGAGTGACCTTAATCAGTGAACCAGAGTTACCAGCATACAGTTTTTCTGGCATTTAACTAACTGTGTGTCCCTCTCTACTCAGGCTCTGCGTGTGTCCATGGAGGAGCAGAGACAAAGGCAGGAGGAGGAGGCTCGCCAGGTGGCTGTTGCTTCTGCAGCCGATGTCACCACAGCAGACAGTAAAGAAAGGGAGGGTAGGGATAGCTATGTGTGTATATGTAGTGAGTACGTTTTGTGTATCCCTTTTGTCTGCTGTATTATTTATGCATAACCCTTCTAATTTCTCACGTATGTTAGTTATAAAGGAGAATACAGATGTTTGTACTGTAATGGTTTAATTGACTCGCTCTCAGAATCCGAGGAGGCCCTGCTAAAGATGTCGGTGTCTCAGCCTGAGACGGGTGGTGCTGCAGTGCTGCCTGACTTCAGCAATATGACAGAGGAGGAGCAGATTGCATACGCAATGCAAATGTCTCTGGCTGGAGAGGGTGCGTTATAATCACCATCCACACTCATGCTTTCAGAATAGCATCCACTGACACACACACACTTTGCGGTGTGGATGATTAAAAATGGACCCTAGGTAGGTATTTTTTGTAACATTTCGTTTTAAAGCTTGGTACTTACCATTGATCTGGACTGTCGTAGTTACACTGACACACCGCAAACAAAAACAAAGGGACAGGTGCAGCCACTTGACATTTCCAGATACATAGAGTTTCCATATGATATACATTTGATTTGATTTTGACTCTCTCCCTCCATTCCCTACCAACCCGTCCCTGTGACTAGAGTATGGAGATCCTATGGACACTGAAACTGCCAAGGTAGGTAACTCGCATGATCAGTGAAATCAGAAACCTTATCGTTTGTTTTTCAATACAGTCGTGTGACGTCGGTCCGCTACAATTTCCCAGTTGCAGTTTATGAAACACGCCCTTCCTCGATTTAGTCACTGATGTTTTGTCTCATTCATGTGTAAGTTCTGCATCTCCCTTCCAATCAGGATCACCTCTATTTGCAAGTACATGTACCAGGAATTTGACCTGCTGAAATGGTGCTAACAAACAGAATATATAATCAGTGCGTGCCCTTATTAATGATGTGCGTTGTGGTTCTTCCTCAGGAGGAGGATGACTATGATGTGATGCAGGACCCAGAGTTCCTCCAAAGCGTCCTGCAGAACCTGCCAGGTGTCGATCCTAACAATGAGGCCATCCGAAACGCCATGGGCTCCCTGGCCTCCCAGACAGGCACACCCAAGCCTAACCGCAAGAAAGACGAGGATAAGAAGAAATGAGGCATGGGGACAGACAAATTGACGACACACATGGGTTGTGTCCGAAGTGGCACCCTTTTCCCTAAATAGTGCACTACTTTTGACATGGCTCTGGTAGGGTAGTTGACACCGACAGTATTATGCAAGGCTACAGACAGAAAGACAGTTGGACGGACACCAATGCATGATATGACAGACAGTCAACAACATTCACAAGAAACCCACAAGCACGCACAAACAGACCAGACAATAAGACCAAACCGGAATGCACCAGGATTGTCATACAATCTAAAAATGGAATATCTATCTTTTCCGGTTTCTCACTGATTTACCCCATCTTATTAACTGACTGACTCGCAGACTGACTGGCATTATACGTTGTATTTAATGACAGGTCCCCAAGCTTGTAAACTAAACAATATCCTCCTTTTATTTTTGTTATTTTTCCATTGCAATAAATAAGATGAATGAAGCTTGTTGGTATGTACATCTGTCTGATTGATTGCTTGCCCAGTCCCCACTCAACCCCATATAGCTAGAACAGGAACGATTCATTCGAGAGAGGTGTGTGAACTATTGTGGCAAGAATTAACATATCTGTTTTTGTGTCATCTTTTGTGTTCACATTTAGAATTAACAAATGACAATTGTCCGTATGTGGCACCATTCCCGTGACAATTTATTTTTGTAGCTTTGGCAATAAAAAATTGCATTAATACAATGATCTGATAGGACCTCTTCATCGTGTGGCAGGAAGTAAAGGCACGCCATCTGGAGCGAGCGACAATAGTGGAATCACAGATCCAGGTAAACTATAAAAATATGTGCAATTGAGAATCAAAATACCGGTACCATCAATTGTCCACAGTGACAACGATCTATGGTTATTTCCCAGTAACTCGTTATGAATGCATGGAATGGCCTCCACTAAAGGACCCCTCGCTCTGCTTGGGCTCAGCGCGGCCGGGCCATCTAGCCTGGCGGGGGAAGCCGAAATAAACTTACAGCTGCGAGACGTTTGCGGTTTTAAATGATTGATTAATTGTGAAGCCATTGCAGGTTAATCCATATGTAAAGTATATCGAATTTAACGTACACACTCAGTGAATTAATCTATTGAACAGATAAACAATTGGATGTATTTCTGAGCTAAATATGTTGTTGCTAGTCTGTCGTAGATGTTAGTTAGCGGTAGCTATTTGTTGACAATCGTAGCGAGACGGGCTGTGTGTCAAACTGCATTGTGCTCATGCTAGGTAATGGCAACACCCCTCTCGCAATGTTTACTGTATGCAATGTTTTGCTACGCTGACTAACAGTCGCTACAAATGCTCGGGTCAAATAAATCCTGTTCGGCTTCGATCGGTGTTAATAACTTGCTTAGCTACTAACTAGCTAGCTACCTTTACTGAACTGCAACCTATAAGGACAGCCAACTGGCTATCAATTTAGCAATTTCAATGAGAAATTAGAAACACAGGATGTCTTAAACTTGGAATCATATCACAAATTTACTGTCCTCTTGGTGTATCCTCTTGCAGGATTTGGTCCCGGCATGGGGGACATGAAGACCCCAGATTTCGATGACCTATTGGCAGCATTTGACATTCCTGACATCGATGCTAAAGAGGCCATCCAGTCTGCTGATGAGGCTGACGGGCCAGGCGGTGCACCTCTGGGAAAGCCGGAAGGTGGGGTTGGTGTAGGGCCTTCTCTGAGACCACCTAGCCCCACGGACACCCAGGCTGACACCCCTATTGTCAGTGTTATCGTAAAGAACTGTGTACGACCTGACATCGATGGAGGGGATGAGGACACAGACCAGAACACTATGGACAGCATTGCCGGGGTCGCTATGGGTCCACGGCTCGGTGTCTGTGCCCCAGGCATGGTGGAATCTGAACCACTCAATCACAATGGATTTGGGGCTGCTGGTATAACTACTCCCCTAACCCAGGCTCAGGCCCAATCTAATGGGGAGCCGTGGTCAGTGTCTACCCCCAAAACAGAGGGTGGAGGAGGCGGTGCTGGATCAACTAAATCGGTCAAGCAGGTTGGCAATATATTCAACAGACTGAAGCCTCTTATGGCGCAAGGGTCGGGAGACCCTGTAGGGAGGGCGAGGAAGATGCAGCTCCTACAGCAGCAGCACACACGGCAAGAGGCAGGCAAAGAAGCTTCGTTATCCTCTTCTTCATCTGTTGTGTCTGCTTCTCTTGTCCCAGGAGTGTCAGTAGGACTGTCCTCTCCTTTCTTCCCACCTTCCAAGCCTCTGCTCCCGTCCCCGCCATCCGCCCTCTCCTCACACCCGTTGCACTCATCTCCGCCGTTTAACGGGGCACCTAAAGCCAGCCCGGCATTGTGTCCCAGAGACTCAGAGGGGGATGATTCTGATCCGGACCTAGGGCCCCCGCTGCTGATCCAGGAACCCCCTGACTCCCCCTCCCGCACCCCTCCCAAACTGACCCGTCGTTTTAGGTCCTCTGCTGGCCGCACTGACTCCACCCATCCCATGGCCTCATTGGCAGCTCATCCCAAACCAGGGGACACTCCCTCGGGCTGTAGAGTGACCTCATCAACCGCCCAGTCAGGCTCCACCAAGAGTCTACCACAGGAAGACAAACACCCAGAGCATGTTATAGAAGAGCGAGACTCACCTGAAAGTCCTGAGCCAGAGATACCCAAATCGGCAGCACCAGTAACTGCCAAGAGGTGCTCCAGCCCTGCAGTAGCCTCCACACCACCCCCCTCAGACCTTCAGGAGCCTAAGGAGGAGGAGGAGGAGATGGAGGTGGGAAATGGAATAGAGAATGCTATGGATGGCAAGGAGGAAGAGGGTGCAATTGGAGAGGAAGAGGGTGCAAGAACAGGAGAGGAGAACATGGAGGTGGGTGATGGCAAGTCTACACCTCCAACCACTGAAGGTTGCACCTCAACTCCAGGAGGGCCTGCTGCTCCTGCCCGGCCCCTCAAAGTGCGGATAAAGACCATCAAAACCTCCACTGGTGGAATCACCAGAACTGTTACCAGGGTCGCACCCAAAGCAGGTGCTGCTGGAGCCAAGGGTTTGGAGCCCAGCAAAGCTCCACCAGTGGTGCGGAAGACCCCAGTCAACAGGGCCTGGAAACCTGACACTCCCTCTGGTCGTATGGCAGCCTCCCAGCCACAGAAAGCAAAGAGCCTCAACACACTACCCGTGTCTACACTAGCAGCCAGTAGTGCTATGCTAGCTGCTGCAACCAAGGCTCAGAACAAGATGGCTGCCTCCTCGGACAAGGCCAAGGTATCTGCCACTGCTGTTAGCATCACTAAATCTGCCGCCCTGCCTGCCACTCCCTCGGTTGCCTCCTCTCCGAAGTTCTCAGTAGCCACTGGTGGGATGAGCGTACGTCCTGTTGGTGCTAAAACTTCTAATGGAGGCAGCGCCAGCGTCCTAGCCGGCACTCACCAGCCAAACAAGCCTGCCTCCATTGTGAACAGCACGGGCGCCGTCATTTCCCGCAGCCAGTCTAGCCTGGTGGAGGCCTTCAACAAGATCCTCAACAGCAAGAACCTGCTGCCCAGTTATAAGCCTGACCTCTCGGCGGCTCCGCCCCCAGAGTGGGGGCTCCCTCTGCCTGCCATGGGCTACCGCTGTCTAGAATGTGGCGATGCCTTCGCCCTGGAGCGCAGCCTGGCCCGCCACTATGACAGACGCTCGCTGCGCATCGAGGTGACCTGCAACCACTGTGCCAAGCGGCTGGCCTTTTTCAACAAGTGCAGCCTGCTGCTCCACGCCAGGGAGCATAAGGAACGAGGGCTGATAATGCAGTGCTCTCACCTCGTCATGAGGCCCGTCACCGTGGAGCAGATGATTGGCCAGCAGGACACCACACTCATCGGTAAGGCGGGACTTTTGGAAGAGTTTCGTGAAAATGGCTTCGTCCCATAGACGCAGCAAAAAAGTTTACGCAATTTAGGACGCATGCAATGTGGCTATATAAACCAAGCTTTATTTCTGTCAGGGTGTGGTCCATGTTATTTTATGAAATACAAGAGAGATACCATCATGCAATTGACTTCCAACTTCTTTGTATTCTTGCTTCGCTTTCTTGCTTTGTTGACCAGGCATGTGTTCCCCTTCTTCAATCTCCTCTCCTCCTCCAGTCTCCTCCCCCTCCACCACGTCCGGAGCCCCCGCCGTGTCATCCAGCTCCAGCCCACTGAAGGACACACAGTCTCAATCTGCAGCCCAGCTGAGACCGGTCCGCCGTGCGCCCCAGATCCCCCAGGTGCTGATGCCCCTCCCCAGCAAGAAGGGAGAGGTGCTGCAGTACCACAACTTCAAGTGTCCCGAGTGCCAGGCCCAGTTCTCTGGCAAGGCCGAGCTGGTCGCCCACTTCCAGCAGATCAGAGCTACCCCCAACTCGGTGAGTCCTTTACAGAGCCTGAAGTATGGGTGTGCATTATTCACAGGCTAATGACGAACTACTAGTGTCAAGCTTAGTCATACGTAATGACTGAATGAGGCAGTTTCCCAGACACAGATAATGGACTGCTTTACTTTATGTATTAGTCAATACTATTACTCAATATTAGTGTTTTACTATGAAAACAAGGCATTTGTAATGCCTCAATATGACTTAATTAACTTTAAAACATGTTCTCTCTCTTCCTTGGCCAGACCTGTGGGTGTGCATTGATGACTGTCTTATTACACAGTACTAGTATTAGTTTTACAGTATTAGAAGTAGTAGTGTATTCATAGTGTTATGCCTTAGTCAACTTTTAAACATTTTCTCCCTCTCTCTCCTCCCTACCCAAACCTGTATGCTGTGCTCCCCTCCCATGATGCTGCCAATGTTTACTATGAAAACGAGTTATGATGAATTCCTCAATGTGTGTGCTGTATGTCAATTGTTAAACTTCTCATCTTCCTGCCCAGACCTGTATGCTGTGCGCCCCTCCCATGATGCTGCCTAACTGGTGCAGTGTGTCGGCTCACCAGAGGATTCATAAGCACCGGGCACCCCACGTCTGTCCAGAGTGTGGGGGCATCGCCCGGCAGGCCAGCTTCCAGACCCACCTGGAGGAGGCCTGTCTGCACTTCGCCCGCCGCATTGGATACAGGTGAAGAGATAGTGTCTGCACTTACAAATCGGCAACAAATGTAATAAGTCCACACGCAAAAGTATTTTCACTAGCTTAAACAGATGTTTCGGCTTAGCAACCTTATTCAGTGTGTAGGCCATCTGCACTGATAGACAATTGTGCTACAAATACATGCAAGTGTAAATACCACAAACTACTGCTTCGATGCAGTATTATTATGACACTCCATTGTCAGGTTGATGTATGAGAGGGATACATACAGTAATCAAATGCAAATACACGCCCTCTAACTCAAAGATATGTGAAAAGACATGTGGTTGAAGATCCTTTCCGTAGTTGCATCACAATCGAGCCACCCAATTGTCAACGGCCACTCTATAATTAGCATCAGTGACTAAACCTATGTGTTTAACATTTTGTTTTTGTTCATATGTTCCCCAGGTGCTCCAGTTGCCAGGTGGTCTTCGGCGGTCTGAACTCCATCAAGTCCCACATCCAGACGGCCCACTGCGAGGTGTTCCACAAGTGCCCCAGCTGCCCTATGGCCTTTAAGTCTGCCCCTAGTGCACAGGGACACATCAGCACCCAGCACCCCACCCTCACCGGGGGACAGGCCAAGTAAGTGCCCCACAGTCACTGAACCATGTTATGTCTCTAGGTTTAGAGCAGTGTTTTGCGATCCTGGTCCTGAGGACCCAGAGGGGTGCACGTTTTTGTCCTAGTGTTCTAGCACTAACACACTTAATTCATGTGTGTTAGAACAAAAATGTACACCTCTTTGGGTCCCCAGAATTGGGAAACACTGTTTTTTTGTGGATTGTAAAAGCATGTCTCTTGTCTGTTTTTGTCACAATTTGAGCCCTGAAAGAAAGCTTCATTCACTCTTAAATTCCCTCTGTCTCTGTATTTGCAGATTGATCTACAAGTGTGTGATGTGTGATACAGTTTTTACCCAGAAACCCTTACTGTACATGCATTTCGACACCCACCTGGCCAAGCAGAAAGTGCATGTGTTCAAGTGTCCTGACTGCACCAAACTCTACGCACAGAAAGGTTCCATGATGGAACACATAAAGGTTTGTTTAGTGAAATTCTAACTCACAGGTAAACATATGATTGTAATAAAGGAAAGTGATATGTTAGTTGATCAATCCCCTGGATGGTAAATAGTAATTTATAGGAGCTAATTTGTCAATATTGTCTTCCCTTTTCTCTTGTCTGATTGGTTATCCCTTTCTTACTTCCTCTTATCCAGACTGCTCACAGAAGGCTGTCAGTCAAACAGGAGGGCCAATCCAATGCCTCTGCCCCTGCCCCCACCAACCCCTCAGCCCCCTCCCTCCCAAAATCCAAGCCCTCTGCAAAAAAGGACAACTCAGATGGGGAGGACTGGGGCCGAGACCAAGAGGAGGAGGAGGAGGAAGAGGGGGGTGAGGACTATGAGGAACCTGAGAATCAGTCTAGTTCTATGGAGGTAGGCAGCCATCGTGGGACCATCTCAGAATGGAGCTGCCAGCAATGTCAGAAGACCTTCACACAGAGCGACGACTACATCTCTCACATGAAGACAGAGCACGGAAAGGTAAGGCCGTACAAATGTAATTATCTGTATAACCGATGCCCCACTTCACATAAAAAATAAAGATGTGAATCGATTATTTTTAACAAATCAAATGATTCGCTTTGCCATTGTAGTATTTGGGATTCGGTTAGATCGCGGTGAATTTAATCAAATAATAATTTGTGAATTGCAACAACAACAAAAAAAATGTAGCCTTCCGTTTGGATTATGTTGCTGTAAAACTTGTTTTGTAGAAGTTGATTTGGCCATTGCAACACAATAGATGCCAGTCAACTTGCAGAGAACACTTCGAAGGAAAAATAAATCTGACTAACCAAATTACTTTTTGCACATTTTGTTACGTTAGACTTATTCTAAAATTGATTAAATATATATTTTCTCATCAATCTACACACAATACCCCACAGTAGCCTAATAAACTGTATGGTTTCCCAAGTCGTTGTGGGAGGACCACACAAGATATCGCGTAACTCCAAGTTTACTTCGTTATGATATCAATATTTGCGCATTGAGACATTTCCACCGCAATTTCTCGCAGAATTAGTTTTACCATTACAAAAAGATCCCACCATGTCGAATTATTATATATTTTTTTGTCTGCATTTATAAAATATAACCGGCAAATCCTATTTTCATCAGCCCGGTCATTCCTTTTTTCATGCATCAGGTAATTCATCCTTAAATGGTTGGATGGAAACCTGGTTAGAGATGTTATCTGACACCAATGTAGTTATTTAGGAGGGTACCCTGACTGGGACTAAAACTCTGGTCCCTGTGACTGTCATTCCACAAAAGAAAATCTCTTGCTGAGGTCACTAGGTGTTGTACCAAGATTGTTTAGTATGTGTGTGTGTGTGTGTGTGTGTACACACGCACAGAGGACTCACCCTCTCTTTTCTCCTTGAATCTGCCTCTGTAGGCTATGAAGAAGTTCCCGTGTTGTGTGTGTGAGAGCTCCTTCTCCACCTCTTCCAGCCTGCGGCGCCATGTACGTGTCATCCACGAGGGCAACAAGAGAGTCTTCCACTGCCAGTGAGTGAACCCCATACTCATCTAAACATCCACAAAAGCACCATATTTTTTGTCCCCTGTAGCTCAATTGGTAGAGTGGGCTTGATTCCCAGGGCCACTCGTACGTAAAAACAAATGCTGTATGTATGACTAACTCACTTTGGGGGGAAAAGCGTCTGCTAAGTAGGATATATATATACACTGCTCAAAAAAATAAAGGGAACACTTATACAACACAACGTAACTCCAAGTCAATCACACTTCTGTGAAATCAAACTGTCCACTTAGGAAGCAACACTGATTGACAATAAATGTCACATGCTGTTGTGCAAATGGAATAGACAAAAGGTGGAAATTATAGGCAATTAGCAAGACACCCCCAAAAAAGGAGTGATTCTGCAGGGGGTGACCACAGACCACTTCTCAGTTCCTATGCTTCCTGGCTGATGTTTTGGTCACTTTTGAATGCTGGCGGTGCTCTCACTCTAGTGGTAGCATGAGACGGAGTCTACAACCCACACAAGTGGCTCAGGTAGTGCAGCTCATCCAGGATGGCACATCAATGCGAACTGTGGCAAGAAGGTTTGCTGTGTCTGTCAGCGTAGTGTCCAGAGCATGGAGGCGCTACCAGGAGACAGGCCAGTACATCAGGAGACGTGGAGGAGGCCGTAGGAGGGCAACAACCCAGCAGCAGGACCGCTACCTCCGCCTTTGTGCAAGGAGGAGCACTACCAGAGCCCTGCAAAATGACCTCCAGCAGGCCACAAATGTGCATGTGGCTGCTCAAACGGTCAGAAACAGACTCCATGAGGGTGGTATGAGGGCCCGACGTCCACAGGTGGGGGTTGTGCTTACAGGCCAACACCGTGCAGGACGTTTGGCATTTGCCAGAGAACACCAATATTGGCAAATTCGCCTTTGGCGCCCTGTGCTCTTCACAGATGAGAGCAGGTTCACACTGAGCACATGAGCACATGTGACAGACGTGACAGAGTCTGGAGACGCCGTGGAGAACGTTCTGCTGCCTGCACCATCCTCCAGCATGACCGGTTTGGCGGTGGGTGAGTCATGGTGTGGGGTGGCATTTCTTTGTGGGGCCGCACAGCCCTCCATGTGCTCGCCAGAGGTAGCCTGACTGCCATTAGGTACCGAGATGAGATCCTCAGAGCCCTTGTGAGACCATATGCTGACACCTGCACATTTGTGGCCTGCTGGAGGTCATTTTGCAGGGCTCTGGCAGTGCTCCTCCTGCTCAAAGGCGGAGGTAGCGGTCCTGCTGCTGGGTTGTTGCCCTCCTACGGCCTCCTCCACGTCTCCTGATGTACTGGCCTGTCTCCTGGTAGCGCCTCCATGCTCTGGACACTACGCTGACAGACACAGCAAACCTTCTTGCCACAGTTCGCATTGATGTGCCATCCTGGATGAGCTGCACTACCTGAGCCACTTGTGTGGGTTGTAGACTCCGTCTCATGCTACCACTAGAGTGAGAGCACCGCCAGCATTCAAAAGTGACCAAAACATCAGCCAGGAAGCATAGGAACTGAGAAGTGGTCTGTGGTCACCCCCTGCAGAATCACTCCTTTTTTGGGGGTGTCTTGCTAATTGCCTATAATTTCCACCTTTTGTCTATTCCATTTGCACAACAGCATGTGACATTTATTGTCAATCAGTGTTGCTTCCTAAGTGGACAGTTTGATTTCACAGAAGTGTGATTGACTTGGAGTTACGTTGTGTTGTATAAGTGTTCCCTTTATTTTTTTGAGCAGTGTATTATATATGAAAATGTCTGTAGAGTTGATATGACAAGACAATTAGCAGGGATATTTAGAATGTTAAGTTCAGTCGAATATCAGCCCACCTAGGAAAAGTGTGCAGCATCCTCAGAGCCTCTGTGTATACTTGTGTGTTTGCAGATATTGCACAGAGGGCAAGCGGACCTTCAGCAGTCGGCTCATACTAGAGAAGCATATCCAGGTCCATCATCACAGGGTCAGAGCCACTGACGGACAGGTCAGTTAGAATCCATTCTTCTTTCCATCACTTGGTGGGGGTCCATTTCAGTAATGTTACCCATGGTGTGGTGACTTGGATCTGAGTATGTTAAACCAAAAATCAATAATGCTTTTTGACGTTCTCTCTTTTTCCCCCCATCACCCCTCTGTCCCCATGCATGGCTCTCCGCAGACCAGGAAGCGTTCAGTCCCGGGTAAGGGCCCAGGCAGCTCATCTGAACTTGACGGGGAGGGGGGGCCACCAGGGGACGAGGAAGGGGGCGGCACGGACAGCAGAGAGGCCACAGAGGGGGGCGAGGAGGGCAGCATTCCCGTGAAGAAAACACGAGCGTTGGCGCTTCCCGAGCGCGAGGAGGACGACAACGTGTTCCGCTGCGTGCCGTGCGGCTTCGCCACGGAGGACGGCGCCGAGTTCCAGCGCCACATCCCGCAGCATCGCGCCGACGCCGCCTCCTTCCAGTGCCTGCAGTGTGGCGTGTGCTTCGCCTCGGCTGGCTCCCTGGGACGCCACCGTTTCATCACCCACCGTGTGAGAGACCCCCAGGGGGAGTCCAACCACAGACCACCCCGCACCCCCTCCTCCCCGGACAGCTTACCCTCATCCCCACAGGACGGAGAGGACGGTAAGGGGAAAATGAGCTGCAGGGTGTGCAGCCGGCGCTTCGACAGGGCCTCCGACCTTAACACCCACTTAAGGACCCACGGCATGGCCTTCATTACCGCCCACAAGACGGACAAGCCCCAGTAGGGTGAAGTTGCCCCTAGATGCTGATCCTGGGTCAGTTTTGCATTTCCCCCACTAATGGTTAGGATTGGGGGAGAAGAAGCAGATCCTAGATCTGTAACTCTGGGAAACTTCACTCCAGAGCCGGACAAGCCCCAGTATGGAAAGGAGGGGTGAGGCCTCGGAGTGACGGACAGGCCTGGGAGATGAGGGGTTTTGACTTGGAATCATTTTAGGGGAACTGAATGTGGATAGATGAGAGCTGACCTAGATGTACTTCTGAGCCACTTGAACTTGCCAGAGTGTTTCTTTGTCACACTCGCATGCTGATCATCATACTGAGCAGTGGACTGGACACGCATGAGGGTGGGAGTTCTGAGGGTCAAGACCACCTGATCATAGCATTGACATCAGCCATATGTGTCCAACTTTTCCATGATTGTGTACGTTTTTCTGCCATTAATATGGTTTGTCTATCTTAATGTGAACCATACTATCATTTCTACATGCACTTCCTTCTGTATTTTCTTACTAATTTCCTTTTCCGAGCTATGTGTCACGAAAGGTATTCTGTCTTGCATTACATCGTTAAACTTGCATCCACCCGACCCACTGTACAAAGAAAGCACTCTTGTTGGTCATAGATCAGTTTCTATGGGTCCACCTCTTTAGTGAGGGTTCGATAAAACTGTTCTCAAATCAGTGTCCAATTTTAAATTGGTATCTGAAGCAAAACATTGTATTGAGAGTAACACTGATTTTAAGTACTAATGACATTGTTCTATTTATTTATATGAAACACATTGTCGTCGTTGTTTGTGAGTCATTTGCAGCCAATCTTATAGCAAGATTCAATGGTAAAGGGAACTTGAAATGTATGACACAGACAGGTGAGATTTATTTCTCTATTTGATACGCTGAACAGAAATATGAACGCAACATATAAAGTGTTGGTCCCATGTGTCATGAACTGAAATAAAATATCCCAGAAATGTTCGATGCACAAAAAGCTTCTCTCAAATTTTGTGCACAAATTTGTTTATATCGCTTTTAGTGAGCATTGCTCCTTTGCCAAGATAATCCACCAAACAGGTGTGGCATATCAAGAAGCTAATTAAACAGCATACTCATTACACAGGTGCACCTTGTACTGGGGACAATAAAAGGCCACTAAAATGTGCAATTTTGTCACACACAATGCCAGATGTTTTGAGGGAGTGTGCAATTGGCATGCTGACTGCAGCAATGTTCAGCAGAGCTGTTGCCAGAGAATTTCATGTTAATTTCTCTACCATAAGCTGCCTCCGTCATTTTTGAGAATTTGTCAAGTACGGCCTCACAACCACGCCAGCCCAGGAGCTCAACACAAACTGTCAGAAACCATCGCAGGGAAGCTAATCTGCGTGCTCATCGTCTTCACCTGACTGCAGTTTGGTGTCAACAGTGTCAGTTGGCAAATGCTCACCTTCGATGGCCACTGGCACGCTGGAGAAGTTCTCTTCACGGATGAATCCCAGTTTAAACTATACTAGGCAGATGGTGTTGTGTGGATGAGCGATTTGCGGATGTCAACAGAGTGCCCCGTGGTGGTGGAGTTATGGTATGGGCAGGTATAAGCTACGAACAACGAACACAACATTTTATCAATGGCAATTTGAGCGCACAAAGATAGTGTTGCGATCCTGAGGCCCACCATCATGCCATTCATCCGCCGCCATCACCTCATGTTTCAGCATGATAAAGCAACACCCCATGTCTTAAGGATCTGCACACAATTCCTGGAAGCTCAATGTCCCAGTTCTTTCATGGCCTGCATTCTCCAGTCGCCCATTGAGCATGTTTGGGATCGACATGTACAAAAGCGTGCTCCAGTTGCCGCCAATATCGCACAGCCATTGAAGAGTGGGACAACATTCCACAGGCAACAAACAGCCTGATGTGTCACGCTGCATGAGGTCACACCAGATACTGACTGGTTTTCAGATCCACGGCCCTACCTTTTTATTAAGGTATGTAACCTACACATGCATATTGGTATTCCCAGTCATGAAATCCATAGATTAGGGCCAAATTTATTTATTTATATTGACCGATTGCCTTATATGAAGTGGAAAATCTTTAAAATTGTTGCGTTTATATATTAGTTCAGTGTAGATTATTGTAACCCGTCTTGTTTCAAGTGGTACATTGTCATCAATCTTCTAGCCAAGATAAGTGAGTTCCAAGATTTTACCAGTGGTGGACATGGGTATATGTTGCACGGAACATATACACGAAAAGAAAGCGTTCAGGTTTTGTTACGAAAATGTGAATTTAAGTATAGTATTTGTACTCAAATGTTTTGTTCTTCAACCAATTTGAAACAAAAAAAAAATGGATTTTTATGGGAGGTGGGCTAGCTATAGATTGTCACTCACAACTAAGCAGAGGGAGACTGCGAGGGGTTGTAATTGTGTTTTAATGTGTATGGACATTTCTCTGAATTGTTTTCTAACTGCAGAATCAGTGCTTGACCTATTTGTTTTTTTGTTTTCCTTTTTATTTTGTCACCTGCTATGAAACACTGTATATGTGTGTATATATATACCGTGCATTCGGAAAGTATTCAGACCCCTTCCCTTTTTCCACATTTTATGTTTAGCCTTATTCTAAAATGGATTAAATAAAACATTTTCCTCAATGTACACACAATATCCCATAATGACAAAGCGAAAACAGGTTTTTAGCAAATTTACTAAAAATAAAACATACCTTATTTACATAAGTATTTAGACGCTTTGCTATGAGACTCGAAATTGAGCTCAGGTGCATCCTGTTAATACAACTTGGAGTCCACCTGTGGTAAATTAAATTGATTGGACATGATTAGGAAAGGCACACCTGTGTATATAAGGTCCCACAGTTGACAGTGCATGTCAGAGCACAAACCAATAAGGTCGAATAAATTGTCCGTAGAGGTTCGAGACAAATTTGGGGAGGGGTAACAAAACATTTCTGCAGCATCTTAACCACCAAGACTCTTCCTAGAGCTGGCCGTCCGGCCAAACTGAGCAACCGCAGGAGAAGGGCTTTGGTCAGGGAGGTGACAAAGAACCTGATGGTCACTGACAAAAGATCCAGAGTTCCTCTGTGGAGATGGTAGGACAACCATCTCTGCAGCACTCAACCAATCAGGCCTTTATGGTAGAGCGGCCAGACGGAAGCCACTCCTCAGTAAAAAGCACATAACAGCCCGCTTGGAGTTTCCCTAAAGGCTCCTAATGGACTCTCAGACCATAAGAAACAACATTCTCTGGTCTGATGAAACCAAGATTGAACTCTTTGGCCTGAATGCCAAGCGTCAGGTCTGGAGGAAACCTGGCACCATCCCTATGGTGAAGCATGGTGGTGGCAGCATCATGCTGTGGGGTTGTTTTACAGTGGCACGGACTGGGAGACTAGTCAGGATCGAGGGAAAGATGTACAGAGGTCCTTGATGAAAACCTGCTGCGGAGTACTCAGGACCTCAGACTGGGGTGAAGGTTCCCCTTCCAACAGGACAATGACCCTAAGCACACAGCCGAGACAACACAGGAGGGGCTTCGGGACAAGTCTCAATGTCTAGGGTGGCCCTGTCAGAGCCCAGACTTGAACCCGATCGAACATCTCTGGAGAAACTTGAAAATGTGTGCAGCGAGGCTCCCCATCCAACCTGACAGCTCTTGATAGGATCTGCAGAGAAGAATGGGAAACTCCCCAAATACGGCAAGGGAGCCACTGGGAGTGGTGAGTTCGTCATCCTGTTTGCCCAAATACTGGTGTGCCAAGCTTGTAGCATCATACCCAAGAAGACACGAGGCTGTAATCACTGCCAAAGGTGCTTCAACAAAGTACTGAGTAACGGGTCTGAATACTTATGTCATTTAAGTTTATTTGTCATTATGGGGTATTGTGTGTAGATTTGAAGGGGGAAAAAACGATTACATTTTAGAATAAGGATGTAACGTAACAAAGTCAAGGGGACTGAATACTTTCCGAATGCACTGTATATACAGTACCAGTCAAGTTTTGGACACACCTACTCATTCCAGGGTTTTTCTTTTACTATTTTCTACATTGTAGAATAATAGTGAAGACAAACTATGAAATAACACATGGAATAATGTAGTAAACCAAAAAGTGTTAAACAAATCACAATATATTTGATTCTTCAAAGTAGCCACCCTTCGCCTTGATGACAGCTTTGCACCCTGTTGGTATTCTCTCAACCAGCTTCACCTGGAATGCTTTTCCAACAGTCTTGAAGGAGTTCCCACATAGGCTGAGCACTTGTTGGCTGTTTTTCCTTCACTCTGCGGTTCAACTCATCCCAAACCTTCTTATTGGGTCGAGGTCGGGTGATTGTGGAAGCCAGTTCAACTGATGCAGCACTCCCATCACTCTCCTTCTTGGCTAAATAGCCCTTACACATCCTGGAGGTGTGTTAGGTCATTGTCCTGTTGAAAAACAAATTATAGTCCCACTAAGCGCAAACCAGGTGGGATGGCGTATCGCTGCAGAATGCTGTGGTAGCCATGCTGGTTAAGTGTGCCTTGAATTCTAAATAAATCACAGTGTCACCAGCAAAGCACCCCCACACCAACTCCTCCATGCTTCACGGTGAGAACCACACATGCGGGGATCCTCCGTTCACCTACTCTGCATCACAAAGACACTGAGTTGGAACCAAAAATCTCAAATTTGGACTCATCCGACCAAAGGACAGATTTCCACCGGTCTAATGTCCATTGCTCGTGTTTCTTGACCCAAGCAAGTCTCTTCTTCTTATTGGTGTCCTTTAGTAGTGGTTTCTTTGCAGCAATTCGACCATGAAGGTCTGGTTCACCGAGTCTCCTCTGAACAGTTGATGTTGAGATGTGTCTGTTACTCTAATGAACTTACATTCAAATCAAATTTTATTGGTAACATACATGTTTAGCAGATGTTATTGCGGGTGTAGTGAAATCCTTGTTGCTAGCTCTAACAGTGTAGTAATACCTAACAAGTAATATCTAACTGAAGCATTTATTTGGGCTGTAATTTCTGAGGCTGGTAACTCTAATGAACTTATCCTCTGTGGCAGAGGTAACTCTGGGTCTTCCTTTCCTGTGCCGGTACTCATGAGCAAGTTTCATCATAGCGCTTGATGGTTTTTGCAACTGCACTTGAAGAAACTTTCAAATAAATTTTCCACATTGACTCTCCATGTCTTAAAGTAATGATGGACTGTCATTTCTCTTTGCTTATTTGAGCTGTTCTTGCCAATATGGACTTATCCCTATTTGGTAAAAGTCCATCTTCTGTATACCACCCCTACCTTGTCACAAATGCATTGAGGAAAGAAATTCCACAAATTAACTTTTAACACCTCCAGGTGACTACCTCATGAAGCTGGTTGAGAGAATGCCAAGAGTGTGCAAAGCTGTTATCAAGAAGAATCGCAAATATATTTTGATTTGTTTGACAGTTTTTGGGTTACTACATGATTCCATATGGGTTATTTCATACAGTAGTTTTGATATCTTCACTATTATTCTACAATGTAGAAAATAGTAGGTGTCAACTTTTGACTGGTACTGTATTCGTAAAGTATTCAGACCCCTTGATTTTTCTACATTTTGTTACGTTCTAGCCGTATTCTAAAATGTATTACATAGTTTTTTTCTTTATCAATCTACACACAATAACCCATAATGACAAATTATTATTATAATTTTTTTTATGTAAGCAAATGTATAAAAAAAGAACTCACATTTACTTAAGTATTCCAACCCTTTACTCGGTTCTTTGTTGAAGCACCTTTGGCAGTGATTACAGCCTCAAGTATTCTTGGCACACCTGTATTTAGCCCGGGTAGGCCGTCATTGTAAAATAAGAATTTGTTCTTAACTGACTTACCTAGTCAAATATAGGTTAAATAAAATATATATATATTTTAGCGAGTTTCTCCCATTCTTCTCTGCAGATCCTCAAGGTCTGTCGGGTTGGATGGGGATCGTCGCTGCACAGCTATTTCCAGGTCTCTCCAGAGATGTTCGATCGGGTTCAGTCCAGGCTCTGGCTGGGCCACTCAAGGACATTCAGAGACTTGTCCCGAAACCACTCCTGCATTGTCTTGGCTGTGTGCTTAGGGTTGTTGTCCTGTTGGAAGGTGAACCTCCAGGTTTTCATCAAGGATCTCTGTACTTTGCTCTGGTCATCTTTCCCATGATCCTGACTAGTCTCCTAGTCCCTGCCGCTAGAAAACGCCACCACCGTGCTTCACCGTAGGGATGGTTGCAGGTTTCCTTCAGATGTGACACTTGGCATTCAGACCGCAGAGTTCAATCTTGGTTTCATAACACCACAGCATTTTGTTTCTCATGGTCAGTACTTTAGGTTCCTTTTGGCAAACTCCAAGCCGGCTGTCATGTGCCTTTTACTGAGTCGCCGCTTCCATCTGGCTACTACCATAAAGCCCTGATTGGTGGGGTGCTGCAGAGATGTTTGTCCTTCTGGAAGGTTCTCCCATTTCCACAGAGGAACTCTGGAGCTCTGTCAGAGTGACCACCGGGTTCTTGGTCACCCCCCTGACCAAGGCTCTACGGACAATTCATTCGGCCTCATGGCTTGGTTTTTGCTCTGACATGCACTGTCAACTGTGGGACCTTTTATATAGACAGGTGTGTTCCTTTACAAATCACGTCCAATCAATTTAATTGGCCACAGGTGGACTCCAAGTTATAGAAACATCTCAAGGATGATCATTGGAAACAGGATGCACCTGAGCTCAATTTCGAGTAGCAAAGGGTCTGAATACTTATGTAACTAAGGTATGTTTATTTTATATATACAGTGGGGAGAACAAGTATTTGATACACTGCCGATTTTGCAGATTTTCCTACTTAAAAAGCATGTAGAGGTCTGTAATTTTTATCATAGGTACACTTCAACTGTGAGAGACGGAATCTAAAACAAAAATCCAGAAAATCACATTGTATGATTTTTAAGTAATTAATTTGCATTTTATTGCATGACATAAGTATTTGATCACCTACCAACCAGTAAGAATTCCGGGTCTCACAGACCTGTTAGTTTTTCTTTAAGAAGCCCTCCTGTTCTCCACTCATTACCTGTATTAACTGCACCTGTTTGAACTCGTTACCTGTATAAAAGACACCTGTCCACACACTCAATCAAACAGACTCCAACCTCTCCACAATGGCCAAGACCAGAGAGCTGTGTAAGGACATCAGGGATAAATTGTAGACCTGTACAAGGCTGGGATGGGCTACAGGACAATAGCCAAGCAGCTTGGTGAGAAGGCAACAACTGTTGGCACAATTATTAGAAAATGGAAGAAGTTCAAGATGACGGTCAATCACCCTCGGTCTGGGGCTCCATGCAAGATCTCACCTCGTGGGGCATCAATGATCATGAGGAATGTGAGGGATCAGCCCAGAACTACACGGCAGGACCTGGTCAATGACCTGAAGAGAGCTGGGACCACAGTCTCAAAGAAAACCATTAGTAACACACTACGCCGTCATGGATTAAAATCCTGCAGCGCACGCAAGGTCCCCCTGCTCAAGCCAGCGCATGTCCAGGCCCGTCTGAAGTTTGCCAATGACCATCTGGATGATCCAGAGGAGGAATGGGAGAAGGTCATGTGGTCTGATGAGACATAAATAGAGCTTTTTGCTCTAAACTCCACTCGCCGTGTTTGGAGGAATAGAAGGATGAGTACAACCCCAAGAACACCATCCCAACCGTGAAGCATGGAGGTGGAAACATCATTCTTTGGGGATGCTTTTCTGCAAAGGGGACAGGACGACTGCACCGTATTGAGGGGAGGATGGATGGGGCCATGTATCGCGAGATCTTGACCAACAACCTCCTTCCCTCAGTAAGAGCATTGAAGATGGGTCGTGGCTGGGTCTTCCAGCATGACAACGACCCGAAACACACAGCCAGGGCAACTAAGGAGTGGCTCCGTAAGAAGCATCTCAAGGTCCTGGAGTGGCCTAGCCAGTCTTCAGACCTGAACCCAATAGAAAATCTTTGGAGGGAGCCGAAAGTCCGTATTGCCCAGCGACAGCCCCGAAACCTGAAGGATCTGGAGAAGGTCTGTATGGAGGAGTGGGCCAAAATCCCTTATGCAGTGTGTGCAAACCTGGTCAAGAACTACAGGAAACGTATGATCTCTGTAATTGCAAACTAAGGTTTCTGTACCAAATATTCAGTTCTGCTTTTCTGATGTATCAAATACTTATGTCATGCAATAAAATGCAAATTAATTACTTAAAAATCATACAATGTGATTTTCTGGATTTTTGTTTTAGATTCCTATTCTCACAGTTGAAGTGTACCTATGATAAAAATTACAGACCTCTACATGCTTTGTAAGTAGGAAAACCTGCAAAATTGTCAGTGTATCAAATACTTGTTCTCCCCACTGTATTAGTAAAAATGTGTGTAGATCGAGGAATAGTTTTTATTTAATCCATTTTAGAATAAGGCTGTAACATAAAATGTGGAAAAAGGGAAGGGGTCTGAATACTTTCCGAAGGTACTATAGATAAATAATGATTCCGCTTTTATTTTTCATCTGTATTGTGGTCTGTGTGCTGAATTGCCATACATTTTATGTGCCGTTTCAAAATAAATGTTTGAGGGAGAACTTGCTTTATCAAGTCTTTACTTCTGTCCAGTCATTGAAGAAGCTTTATATAACTGTTTAGGGATAGTATTGTATGACATTTTTAATTTAGGCACATTTACATTATGTACAACTACAGTATTTTATACAGATAGATAATCATTCCTCTGTTTATAATTGTGACACATACACTAGTGTCTTGCAAAGAGTGTAATCCTATAGCCCTTTAGGATATAACCATTTCAAATCCCACTATTAGATTCTCCCATTTCACATGATGGTCCCATCAAGTCCATCCTTAGGGTCTTTTTTTTCTGGATTTAGCTCCACTGCCTGCCTGCTCTCAGTGGCTTGTCCTTGGGCTGAGGACTCCGAGATGAGCCCCTTCTCTGGATGGTGGACCTCAATGAGGAGCTCGTAGATCAGTGTGCCTACCAGAGCGCCGGCACAAGTGGCCACTAAAGGCACCCACCACCAACTATGTCCCGCCCTGAGAGGGAAAGAAACAGTAACACCTGCTATCTGTATCAGCGTGTACACAATGTCAAAGTACAATACTTTGCGTTCAGCTTAAGATCCTCATGTGAATTTCAAGATCCTCCCTAAAAATGCCTAACATATTAAAGCGCTTGTTTGGTTTACTTAAACAAGGGCATTAAGAGTGTCAAAATATGTAGCAGAACTGACTTACCTAAACACCTCATCCCCCCAGCCAGCAATGTATGTGAACAGTCTAGGCCCAATGTCTCTGGCTGGGTTAAGGGCATAGCCGCTGTTGGAGCCCATGGAGACTCCGATCACCAACACCACAGCCCCCACCAGCACCGGCTGCAGATCTGCAGGCGCCGGGCTGTTCCTGCTGTCCCCCAGAGCCAGGATACACACCATGAGAGCAGCCGTGCCCACCACCTGGAGATGGTGAGCCGGTTAACCACTACAGAGCAGTGACACCATGATAAAGACTAACTATGAAGGCTGAGGCACCATTCAACCTCCCAAATTATTGATAAGAAAACAGCCCTTAGTAAAAGACCTGATTGGGTCTTCCAGGTACAAATACATTTCCAATGTGTTTATGTTAGTTATCCTATATTCATGTAAACCAAAAAGGGGGTTCCGACCTGGTCCATGATGCCCCCCCACAGGCTCAGGTAGTCAGCAGGGTATGTGGAGAAGATGCCTGCTGTGGCTTTGGGACCGCTCACAGTCAGGTGACCACCACTGTATAACTGTATAGCATCTGTGAATGGAAACACGCACACTATCATGCTCCAGCCATAACTTTTGATTCTAGTATTCAATATTGATATTCTACATTTTCCCCTTACCATAGTACTGCAGGGTTACGGTGACAGCAGCCATAACTTTTGATTTTCTACTATTCAAGGTTGATATTCTACATTTTCCCCTTACCATAGTACTGCAGGGCTACGGTGGCAGCAGCCATAAAGGCCCCCAGAATCTGGAAGAAGACGTAGAAAGGCAGGCGTGTCCAAGGATGCCTGCCCAGAAAGCAGAGGCTGAGAGACACTGCAGGGTTCAGGTGAGCACCTTTGAGAGAACAAAACAACCATTATTTTGATAATGTATCAACTATTTTATCAAGATATGGCCTCTTTCGGTCCTCTCCCTCATCCACTTGTATAGATGTACACTCATAGACTTTACCTGACACCCCACGGGAAACATAGACTCCAAAGGTGGTTCCCAGAGCGAAACCCAGATTGATTGACAGGTAGTGACCTTTACTGTTTTCAGATGTCGTTACCTGGGCAACGGAGCCACATCCAAACAGCTGCAGTCACAACAAAACAAGGCCTGTATCAGAGTAGTTACATCCCTAATGCATCATATCCCCATTTTTTTTAACTACTGCTTGAATTGAGATGTCAAATAATCTCAGAATTTACTGTCATGGGCAATAAATCAGGTAACCAGGAAGGCCTATATCAAATGTCAGTTGAAAGTGGTTCCCCATTGTCGTCTACTCAAATAGTGGGGAAAGCTCAGAGTACCATTCAAGATTAGGCATGTTTGGCTGATAAACCAAGGACAGTCTTTACAGTCCTCTGTTCTGAGGAAGTGTATCGCTTTATGATTTTCTTGTGCCCTATAAGTTTTATTGACCCTGGCAAGAGCAACAAGGCATTCATCTCAAGGCTTGGGGCATGTTCAATAGGGCAGAACGTTTATAATATTGCAAACCGAAATGTACAAGCATTCTCTTTTCCAAATTACTCACTCTACTGATTTAGGAATTCCCATGCTCTCTTTCGCTCTCTCTCGGGGGTCAAAGTCCTTGGTTAGCCATTGTGATGATCCACCAATAGCACAAATGGGGTTTTGCAAGCACTTACAATTCAAAACAAGATCAGAGCGAGATAGCGTGTGGAAGGACTGGAGATTCAAATTAGAATAATAGAAACAAATGCCAAAGTTATCCTTAGTTGGATTGCACCTGCGCTGTCCCTTCCACCATTCACTGTACTTTGACAGACCGACCAATGGACAGATGTCTTAAGGGATAAGGCTCTGCCTAACCTGAAGGATACACACATATACAATCCTTGAAATACTACAATCATCTCCCTCTGCCTAACCTCAACCCTTACAACTGAGGTACAGAAGGACAAGTCTCTCCAACCATTCCTACAGAGCTGCATGTACTATTCTGCCCAGTATCAGAAAGGCACTCACAATCATGATGTAGACCCCCAGGCACTCTGCCAAACACTCTCTGGCAAGGCTACTCCTGATTCGAAATTTATTTAGCAGTCGGTCCATCCCTGTAGCATGTTTTGGACACCAAAAAGGAAGCTTCTATAATGTCCTCATCAGTAGTACTACGTGAATTGGACAGTGAACTCTTCCTCTCCGGCTGACTAGTTCACACAGACTGAGAAGGCTTGCACTCATGCCGCAATCCTCAACGTCACGTGTTTTATGGCATGACTGAGGCATGTAGAAAGGTTATCACTCTGTGGGTCGTTCCACGAATAGAGTCGTTTCTGTGTCCTTTTTAAGTCGGAATTGTGCACCAATATTACATTTGTTTGTTATATTAAATGAAGAGCCCTTTAATATAGAACACATGGAAAATTCAATACATCTTGATGTCCCTCGTCAAGTTGTTTCTAGGAAACAACTCCAATATTATTATTATATATTTTCTTTTGGGGGGGGGGGGGGGATCAGCTTTCATATTGCAACTAGATTGTGGCTTCCATCAATGTAATTGTCTGCATCATTTCCAATCCCCCATATTTATTGTATAAATATGTATATTTTTCCCTAACCCTACCGCTTTCCCCTAACATTCTATTGGTTGCAAGAATTTTGTATCGTAACTTAAGTAGAAAAACTCTACGTTTTGAATCCAGCGTTGTTTTGTGTATCAGTTCTTAAACCATGTGCCTTGGAATTGGTACATCGAAAATATTTTCCAGACTATTTTGCAATCTGTATGGCACAGCTGTAAATTTGTTGGTCTAGCTCCAACAGTGCAGTAATATCTAACAATACACACAACCTAAAAGTAAAATAATGGCACTAAGAAATATACAAATATTAGGATGAGCAATGTCAGAGTGGCATAAACTAAAATACAGTATATACATATGAGATGAGTAAAGCAAAAAATATGTAAACATTATTGGAATAACTAGTGTTCCATTAATAAAGTGGCCAGTGATTTCAAGTCTATGTATATGAGGCAGCAGCCTCTAAGGTGCAGGGTTATTTAACAGTCTGATGGCCTTGAGATGGAAGCTGTTTTTCAGTCTCTCGGTCCCAGCTTTGATGCACCTGTACTGACCTCTCCTTCTGGATGATAGCAGGGTGAACAGGCAGTGGCTCGGGTGGTTGTTGTCCTTGATTTATCTTTTTGGCCTTCTTGTGACATCGGATGCTGTAGGTGTCCTGGAGGGCAGGGAGTTTGCCCCGGGTGCTGCGTTGGGCAGTGTGATAGAAAAATGACATATTTACCTGATTTGTATGAGATTAATAGTCAACGATTATATACACTTAACTAATAGTAAGACATTTCTCTGCTTCATTCTGAGTGAACTGAGAGGAGTCTTTTGAAGCTTGGGCTTGCAACTGATTAAGTGATGGCCAGGTAAAAACCTGCAGCTGGCATTCCCAAGATAAGATGAGCTGGGTGTAACCGAGATAAAGAGAACCTGGGGGAGTAGAACATAATGCTTATTGTGTCTAATTATCCTTGCATCTGGGAGACAACACCAGAGGCAGATGACCACAAGATGAACCCAAAGAGGCTTATGGTGCCCCCCAATCTATATGGGAAGGGTGGAACCAACCATACTTGGTATCAGCTATATAAAAACTGTGCATTGTCTGTAAAGGCTGCTCAGCCCAACAGTCAAGACTGTTGAGTTGACCGGTTTCATTATTGCAATAATTAATTGATTTGAAATAAAGATGATTGTTTGAAGAAATGACAGTCTCAGTACTGAATTTCCACGACAGCAGACTGCACCACACTCTGAAGAGCCATGCGGTTGCGGGTGGTGCAGTTGCCATACCAGGCGGTGATACAGCCCGACAGGATGCTCTCAATTGTGCATCTGTAAAAGTTTGTGAGGGGTTTAGGTGCCAAGCCAAATTTCTTAAGCCTCCTGAGGCTTAAGAGGCGCTTTTGTACTTTCACCACACTGTCTGTGTGGGTGGACCATTTCAGATTGTCAGTGATATGTACACCGAGGAACTTGAAGCTTTCCACCTGCTCCTCTGCGGTCCCGTCGATGTGGATCCTCTGCTGTTTCCTTAAGTCCACGATCAGCTCCTTTGTTTTGTCGACATTGAGTGAGAGGTTATTTTCCTGGCACCACACTCCCAGGGCCCTCACCACCTCTACTGTAGGCGGTCTCGTCATTGTTGGTAATCAGGCCTACTACTGTTGTGTCTGCAAACTTGATTGAGTTGGAGGCGTGCGTGGCCATGCAGTAATAGGTGAACAGGGAGTACAGCAGGGGGCTGAGCTTAATGATGAGCTTGGAGGGTACTATGGTGTTGAATGCTGAGCTATAGTCAATGAACAGCATTTTTACATAGGTATTCCTCTTGTCCAGATGTGATAGGGGCAGTGTGCAGTGCGATTGCGTCGTCTGTAGATCTTTTGGGACGGTAAGCAAATTGAACTGGGTCTAGGGTGTCAGGTAAGGTAGAGGTATTATGATCCTTAACTAGCCTATCAAAGCACTTCATGATGACAGAAGTGAGTGCTTCGGGGCGATAGTCATTTAGTTCCGTTACCTTTGCTTTCTTGGGTACAGCAACAATGGTGGACATCTTGAAGCAGGTGGGGACAGCAGACTGGGATAGGGAGAGATTGAATATGTCCATAAACACACCAGCCAGCTGGTCTGCGCATGCTCTGAGACTGTTGCGAGGGCTAACATGCTTACATGTCTTACTCATGTTTGCCACAGAGAAGGAAAGCCCACAGTTCTTGGTAGCGGGCCAGGTATGTGACACTGTGTTATCCTCAAAGCCGGCGGAGGGGTTTAGCTTGTCAGGAAGCAAGACGTCGGTGTCCGCGACATGGCTGGTTTTCCCTTTGTAGCCTGTGATTGTCTGTATCCCCTGCCACATACGTGTCGGAGCCATTGAATTGCAACTCCACTTTGTCTCTATACTGACGTTTTGCCTGTTTGCTTGTCTTACGGAAGGAATAACTACACTTTGTATTCAGCCATATTCCCAGTCACCTTGCAGTGGTTCGCGCTTTCAGTTTTGTGCGAATGCTGCCATCTATCCACGAATTATGGTTAGGCTAGGTTTTAATAGTCAGAGTGGGTACAACATCTCCAATACACTTCCTGATAAACTCAGTCACCGTAACAGTGTATTCGTCAATGTTATTCTGAGGCTACCCAGAACATATCCCAGTCCATGTGATCAAAACAATATTGAAGCGTGCGATTGGTCAGATCAGCATTGAATAGTCCTTAACACGGTTACTTCCTGTTTGATTTTCTGCCAATAGGAAGAGAGGAGCAAAATGTAGTCGATCTGATATGCCGAAGGGAAGCAGTGGGAGGGCCTTGTAGGCATCCTGGAAGTTGGAGTTGCAGTGGCTGAGTGTTTTAGCAGCGTGAGTACTACAGTCAACGTGTTGATAAAACTTCGGTAACGTTTTCCTCAAATCCCCAGCTACAATAAATGCGGCCTCAGGATATGTGGTTTCCAGTTTGCATAAAGAAATTCTTTGAGGGCCGTCGTGGTATCGGCTTGAGGGGGAATATACACGGCTGTGACTATAACCGAAGAGAATTCTCTTGGGAGGTAATACGGTCGGCATTTGATTGTGAAGTATTCTAGGTTGGGTGAACAAAAGGACTTGAGTTTCTGTATGTTATCACGAAACATAAACCCCCACCTTTCTTCTTCACAGAGAGTTATTTTTTCCTGTCTGTGCGATATACTGAGAACCCAGCTGGCTGTATGGACAAAGACAGTGCCATGTTTCTGTGAAACAGTATGTTACATTTTTTACATTTACATTTTAGTCATTTAGCAGACGCTCTTATCCAGAGCGACTTACAGTAGAGTGCATACATTTTATTACATGTTTACATACTGAGACAAGGATATCCCTACCGGCCAAGAGCAGACGCTCTTATCCAGAGCGACTTACAGTAGAGTGCATACATTTTATTAAATTTTTACATACTGAGACAAGGATATCCCTACCGGCCAAACCCTCCCTACCGGCCAAACCCTCCCTAACCCGGACGACGCTATGCCAATTGTGCGTCGCCCCACGGATCTCCCGGTTGCGGCCGGCTGCGACAGAGCCTGGGCGCGAACCCAGCCCAGCCTCGGCGCGAACCCAGAGACTCTGGTGGCGCAGCTAGCACTGTTACAATCCCTGATGTCTCTCTGGAAGGGGATCCTCGCCCTGAGCTCGTCTACTTTATTATTCAGAGACTGAACATAAGCAAGTAATATACTCAGAAGCAGTGGATGGTGTGTGCGCCTCCTGAGTCGGACAAGAAGACCACTCCGAATACCTCTTCTCCGCTGGCGGTGTTTTGGATAAGCCTCTGGAATCAGTTCAATTGCCCCGGGGGGTACGAACAAAGGATCCAACTCATATTGCTGGTGAGTTACCGCCGCTCCGATATCCAAAAGTTCTTTCCGGCTTTATGTAATAACACAAAACTTTTCCTGGGCTAATAAAAAACAAAATACTGTAAAGTTGCTTAGGAGCTAGAAAGCAGAGCTGCCGTATCTGTCGGCGCCAAGTTTGCATTTATGTTGTCATATAAAGTTCTGTCTTTTCTGGTGGATTAAACAGAGATTGCAACCAACTTTCTATGGGTTGTTTTAAAAATAGCGATACTTTGGAGATTATTTAATTTTTAAATAACCGAAAGTCAGAGGTTGTAATCTGAATAAAGGGAAAAAGGCCATTCTTTACTGATCTGCTAGAGAACCAGTTTGGATTTAAGTAAAGCTTTTGTATGACTGAAGCCTTTAGTGAGGTCTAATGCTTTAGTATTTAATAATTTCTGCCCTCCGAATTCAAATTCATTATATAAATAGACCCGTTTAATTTTGTCAGGCTTGCAATTCCAAATAGAATTGAATACTTTTTGCTTATATAATTTTAAAAACAAGTCATTAGCTTATTGATTTTTCCATAAATAGACTGGCATTTTTGTTTCCATTGGATTACCTCTTGTCCTCATTAAAATGCGCAGCAGCCTTGACAAAAGTATTGGGTGTACACCTTATGAAATGTTAACAAGACGACCAATGAACACCCCAGGGGTGAGACCTATGACTGACCGACATAGTGTGACCATCTTGAGTACATGAAGGAACTAACTTCGGTTGTAAGTTTTCTCCACTCTCACACTAGGAAAGCAGCAGAACCAATCCCAGAGGTCCGGATGGCACCATCTCTCGCATTCCACGTTTCTCCCAGGTTGGCAACCATCCTGCTTTAGGACACAGAGGAGGAAAGAGGCTGAGATCCACCGATGAGGAGGGCCAGAGGAGAAAAGGGGAAGACCATAGCCAGAGGGCCAAGACCAAAGGCCAGAAGAACCAACAGGGGGTTCAGCCACAGAACCTGAGGGTTCAGCCACAGAGGGTTCAGCCACAGAACCTGAAGAGTCATCAGATGTCGAGGAAACCATCATACATACACACTATGGTTGTGAAACAAGAAAATCGCAACCATGGAAACACACATGCAGGATATTTATTGCTCTCCAAATCCTACCCGTTCCCTTTGTGGACGGGGATGTGGAGAATAATAAATGGGTGAAAGCAGTGACATACATAGGATTACAGGGGAAGGGGAACACATCTGGCACACGGGTAATGATTTTCCATAAACCCACCTCCACAGCCTTTCTATGGGAAACCCAGGTAGTACCAATTGGAAAGAATGATTTTGGATGTTAATTACTCAATTTTATGCAAAGGAACAATACCAGGGTTCGACAAAGAAACAGCAATTATACTATTCTGATGTTGGTCACTAGGGGGAAGGAAGCAGCATGGGAATGTGGATTATCCAATAAGACAATAGGTAATAGTTCAGATGCAGCTAAAGAATTTAAGGAGGGTGGGCCCATTGAGACTAAATGGCCAAGGTAGGAGAAGGTTCCTAGTGTACAACCAGGTAACAATTCCCTGCTGATTAAATGCATAGGACCTCCAAAAGTACAATGGGGAGAGTATCTGACTGGTAGTGTAAAGCCCCTAAATGATAAAGGAGATGTTGTGTTGGCAGGATTAAAACCCACAATAACTCCCCCTGTTTGTATCTGCAACTCAGGGAATGTGGATGTAGGAAACACTACTAATTGCCTGTCTTACACAGGCCTAAAAACAGATACCAGTAGATTTGATGTACTGGATGGGCAACAATTGATAACTAGGGTAAATATGTCAAAAATAGGCAAAGGCATTGGGACACCTCCGGATCATCTCTGGATCTGTGGGGGTAATGGCTACATGTTCCTCCCCATGGGATGGAGAGGGTGTTATTATCTGGGGGAAACTGAACTGACAGTAGCAACATTACTTGTTGCTGAACAGTTCTTTGCAAATTCGTTTCAGATCGAATGGCAGAGCTAAAAGAGCAGTGGCTCAAAATAATGAAGCTAATGGACATGTGCTGTCTCAGATAGAGATGGCAGCCCTAGTAATCTTTCCATGTGCAGGAGTTGTAGTAAAGGGTAAGGGGATTAACAATTTGACATACTCTATGCAGGCCCTTACTAGTTTGAAAGTACAGGGTTTTACTCAGTTGTCACTAAATGTGCAGAATTTGAAGGCAGTAGTGACCAGAGACGAAATGGCACATATTGGCTAAAGACAGAGGGGCCTACAGGTCCTTTGGAAGAGACGATGAGGATTACTGTGTCATGTTGCTTCCTGACTCTTCTGACAACATGACAGCTATTATAAATGACCTGGCTAAATTAGGAGGTACTCTGTGAAAAGTTGACAACACTATCTTTGACCAAATTGGACACTGGTTTACTGGTGTATTTGGAAACGTGATGGGTAAGGTAATGATGTTCTTGTCTGCCATGATTGTTCCACTTCTGGTAGGACTGCTGTGCTTTGCTGTTGCTTTATGTATAATAAAGTGCTTGGTTAAAAAGACTGTTGAACATTTGGGGATTATGGGACACATGTATGTTGGGGTGGTTACAAGAAGGGAGCAAACTTACCTAATGTGGCAAGAGGGAAGATATGGGAGATACTAGAGCTTGTCATGAATATGTGGGTCAACTGAGAGAAGAGTATAGTGATTGGAGAAACTATGCTAAAGGGGATTTTAGTGTGTTAGACTTACAGTAACAGGTGACAGGTGTAAACATTAACAGAATAGAGGAAGGCATGGGAGCACCTTTTGGATGGATGTGGGTATGCAGTGACAAGGGGTATCTCACTTGTTGTTATTTGGGGAGAACAGAAATGTACATGTTAAGAATTCCGGTCATGGATCTTTTCAATGAGACAGGTAAAAACAACTCTGGGGTACTGCAGCGTGCCAAACGACTCATCCCAGACAATCAGGAAGCCTATGGTCATGTCCTACACCTGGGTGAGATTTTTGGTATGTCAGTCATACCCTACTGGGGTGTGGCTGTCCTAGGAAAGTGGGTAAACAATTGAACCTACTCTTTACAGGCCCATATGAATTTAACGATCCAAGGATTTAGCCAACTCTCATTAGATGTCGAAAATCTGAAAGCAGTCGTCAGCCGCCATGAGTTGGCTTTAGATGATCTTTAGGCGAAGGAAGGAGGACACTGTAACATACTAGGTATTATTGATCCTGAAAATTGTGTTATGCTCCTCCTTGACTCCTCTGAGAATATGACTGCAATAATTGATAAAATTGCTGATCTTAGTAAAATCTGAAAAATCTGTTTTTGACAAAATTGGTGACTGGTTTAATGCTAAATTTGGAAATGTGATGGGAAAAGTTATGTTGACTTTGCTTTCATGGTTTACTCCTATGCTTGTAGGGGGTTTGGTGATTTTGGTTACTGTTTATATTTGTAAGAAAATGACTAACTGTTCTTGAACATGCTGGAATGATGGTGTTGGTGGAAGCTGATACAAATCGTGCTGAAGGTGATACTGGTGCATTTCTGGTTTCTCTTAATCCCATTGTTTTTTCACCTCGTGTGGTTCTTCCCAGGACTCAAGAGGAAATGGGAGTATAGCCAGACTCACCCCACCCCCCACCAGCATTCCAGGAACCTCAGGAGTTGTTTCTCCCGTTAGAAGGCCATCCCTGTGATCAAATGGATCCGGGGGATTTGCCAACTCTGTTTGATTTCAGAGGAGAATATTATGATTGAAGCTGTGAGACTAATTAGTCTCAAAGGGGGAAATGAAAGGGGTTCACCTAGGGGTCATGATAGGGGCTGTACCAAATGTTTTCTGTATTATAATAATTGATTATGCTTATGTTGTATTAATAGAAGGGGAGGGGTTACATGTATAGGGTCCTAGACTACAGATTAACAATATATATACATTATGAGGTTTAATATTGTTCCACAGTACTTTTCTAGTCTCTCTGCTTCTTAAGAAGAAACTGTCTGAGAAATGTGTGACTGAAGACAGAACTCTGCAGGGGAGTGTAAGCGATAAGAGATTAGTTAGACATTCCACTATAAATCAACTTGGACATTTACTGCTAAGCTTTTAGATAGCTATATAAACAAGAGTTTTAGTGTTGAGTAGGCATGATTTTGGTCTCATAAGTTGAAGATAATGATGTAAGCAGTGACATCACTAGGGCTGGACTTTGGGTTTAATAAAATAACATGGGACCTTTTCTTTGATGCAGAACTTACTCGGAAACATGAGTTATGTTCCTGTTGTCAACTTCTGTCTGCAATTGCATTAATTAAGGTTTTTGAATGATTTAATCAAAGATATTGTCATAATGCTAATTTCACCAATGAGCCAATGACTGACAAGGAACAAGGAAATGAACCCCAACACCATATCTATTTTTTCTAACTTTGTATAAAAATGTATTGTTGTGAGAATTTCTCTCTTTGGGATATGAATACCGAGTATGTCCACTTCGACGTCAGACAATTGTATTGGGAAAACTACACGGTAATGTAAAAGTTGTATTTTTTTAGTGATCCAATAGGTATTATGGTACACTTGTCATAATTTGCTTGTAATCCAGAGAGGTTATGAAAAAAATCTAGATCCTCTGAGGCTATGGAGGGATCCAAAAGAAAACATGTATCATCAGCATACAATGACACCTTTGTTTTTAAGCCCTGAATTTCTAGCCCCTTGATATTATAGATGGATATGATTTTAATAGCCAACATTTCAATGGCAATAATAAATAGATATGCCGATAGTGGAGAACATTGTTTTACTCCTCTTGACAGTTTAAAACTTTCTGAGAAGTAAACATTATTTACTATTTTACACCTAGGGTTACTATACAGTTGAAGTCAGAAGTTTACATACACCTCAGCCAAATACATTTAAACTCAGTTTTTCACAATTCCTGACATTTAATCCTTGTAAAAATTCCCTGTTTTAGGTCAGTTAGGATTACCACTTTATTTTAAGAATGTGAAATGTCAGAATAAGAGTAGAGAGAATTATATATTTCAGCAATTTATAAGTGAAATAATCTGTCTGTTAAGTAATTCTGTCAGTAATTTGTCACGCACAAAGTAGATGTCCAAACCGACTTGCCAAAACTATAGTTTGTTAACAAGAATTGTGTGGAGTGGTTGAAAAACTAGTTTTAATGACTCCAACCTAAGTGTATGTAAACTTCCGACTTCAACTGTGCATAACTTTAACCCATTGTATAACAGAGATTCTCCAAAATTGAAATATTCAAGGCATTTGTATATACACAACCGTTGAAAAGTTTGGGGTCACTTAGACATTTCCTTGTTTTTGAAAGAAAAGCACCTTTTTTGTCCATTAAAATAACATCAGATTGATCAGAAATACAGTGTAGACATTGTTAATGTTGTAAATGACTATTGTAGCTGGAAACGGCAGATTTGTTTTAATGGAATATCTACATAGGCGTACAGAGGTCCATTCTCAGCAACCATCAAATCAAATTGTATTAATCACATGCGTCGAATACAACAGGTGTATGTGTTCACCTTACAGTGAAATGCTTACTTACGAGCCCCTAACCATCAACGCAGTTTCAAAAAAATACAGATAAGAATAAGAGATAAAATTAACAAGTAATTAAACAGCTGTAAAATAACAATGGAAATACTATATACAGGGGGGTACCGAAACAGTGAAAGGAAAAAAAGGATTCTGCTAGTCCGTGGTGAGTAATCGCAGTCCTGATGTCTATAAGTTATTTTCGGTCATAAGAAATGGCAGCGGCAACATTATGTACACAATAAGAAAAAATAAGTTACAAACAATGCAAATTAACGAACAAAAGAACACAATCGGCTGGGGGCACGTAAAACGTCTGCCTTCTCCCGCGCAATCTTATCACTCCCGTGTTCCAATGGCACGTTGTGTTAGCTAATCCAAGTTTAACATTTTAAAAGGCTAATTGATCATTAGAAAACCCTTTTGCAATTATGTTAGCACAGCTGAAAACTGTTTTGCTGCTTAAAGAAGCAATAAAACGGGCCTTCTTTTGACTAGTTGAGTATCTGGAGCATCAGCATTTGGGGGTTCGATTACAGGCTCAAATGGCTAGAAACAAAGAACTTAATAATATATTAGACTTTATCTTTGTTGAATAAGTTCCTCCAGTTTTTTTTGTTATTCTGTGCCTCTATGGTACAGTTTTTATTGCTATCTATCTGTATTGTTAGTCTGTCTATTTCCTTTGTTAATATGAACTCTTTTGACATAAATTGCTTCTGTTTTAAAGATGAGTATTGAATTGCATGGCCTCTAAAGGCACATTTAAAAATGTCCAATACAATAACAGGATCTGCTGTACCTATGTTGGAAAAAGTCAGTTATAAATTCTCCTGTCCTGGTTAAAAACAAGTTGTCATCCAATAGGCGTTGATAAAATGTCCAATATCCTCGTCCACATGGAAATTTCTTTAAGAGTAATGTACAGTGCATTCGAAAAGTATTCAGACCCCTGGATTTTTCCACATTTTGTTACGCTACAGCCTTATTCTAAAATGGATTACATCGTTTTTTCCCCCTCACTCACACACACAATACACCATAATGACGAAGCAAAAACAGTTTTTGGACATTTTTGCAAATGTATAAAAAATAAAACTGATATCACATTTACATAAGTATTTGCGTCTTCTTGGATATGACACCACAAGCTTGGCACATCTGTATTTGGGGAGTTTCTCCCATTCTTCTCTGCAGATTGTAAGAAATTGAAATAGATACTGGAGACTAGTATAACAACATTCCAACATAGGCTATCCTTTGTACAAAATGAACCCACCCTCTCTTTGTCCTTAGGCACATGCCGATCTCATTAGATACTAACCTCAGACACACACACACCCCACTCAGGACAGGCCCCTGAAACATCATTTAGACATACACATTCTTTTCAAGGGTGTGACTCAAGACAAAGAACTATGTCAAGAGCCAATGGAACGTCGACACCTGGTCCGAACAGGACCACTCACGACCAAGATTGACCAAGAGGAAGGCCAGACGACAAGACCACCTACTTTGCTAGTTGCCTATATAATTTGAATGTACTGTTTAGAGCGGTCTCTTCTCCGACGATTTCATAAGAATCTGACAGAAAGGGGCCGTGCACGTTTTTGCCTGATATCTTTACACTTGAATAAAACGGCCTTATTATAAAATTATCCACCTCGTCCTATGTCTCCACTTGTTCTCCTGTCTCAAGTAAACGTTTTATCAACAAGATCCTCTCAAGTTCTGTCAGGTTGGATGGGGAGTGTCGCTGCACAGCTATTTTTAGGTCTCTCCAGAGACGTTAGATCGGGTTTAAGTCTGGGCTCTGGCTGGGCCACTCAAGGATATTCAGAGACTTGTCCCAAAGGCACTCTTGCATTGTCTTGGCTGTGTGCTTAGGGTCATTGTCCTGTTGGAAGGTGAACCTTCGCCCCAGTCTGAGGTCCTGTGTGTTCTGGAGCAGGTTTTCATCAAGGATCTCTACTTTGCGCCGTTCATCTTTCCCTCGATTCTGACTAGTCTCTCAGTCCCTGCCGCTGAAAAACATCCACACAGCATGATGCTTCCACCACCATGCTTCACCGTAGGGATGGTGGCAGGTTTCCTCCAGACGTGACACTTCGCATTCAGGCCAAAGAGTTCAATCTTGGTTTCATCAGAGAATCTTGTTTCTCATGGTCTGAGAGTCTTTAGGTGCCTTTTGGCAAACTCCAAGCAGGCTATCATGTGCCTTTTACTGAGGAGTGGCTTCCGTCTTGCCACTACCATAAAGGCCTGATTAGTGGAGTGCTGCAGAGATGGTTGTCCTTCTGGAAGGTTCGCATATCTCCACAGAGGAACTCTAGAGCTCTGTCAGAGTGACAATCGGGTTCTTGGTCACCTCCCTGACCAAGGCCCTTCTCCCCCGATTGCTCAGTTTGGCTAGGTGGCCAAGCTCTAGGTAGAGCTTGGTGGTTCCAAACTTCTTCCATTCAATAATGGAGGCCACTGTGTTCTTGGGGACCTTCAATGCTGCAGAAATATTTTGGTACCCTTCCCCAGATGTGTGCCTTGTCTCTGAGCTCTACAGACAATTCCTACGACCTCATGGCTTTGTTTTTGCTCTGACATGCACTGTCAACTGTGGGACCTTATACAGACGGTGCCTTTCCAAATAATTTCCAATCATAACAGATGTTTCTACAACTTGGAGTCCATCTCAAGGATGATCCATGGAAAAAGGATGCACCTGAACTCAATTTCAAGTCTCAAAGCGAAGGGTCTGAATACTTAAGCAAATAAGCTGGTTTTCATTTGTAATAAATGTGCAAACATTTCTAAAAACCTGTTTTCGCTTTGTCATTATGTGATATTGTGTGTAGATTGCTGAGGATTTTTATTTATTTAATCAATTTTAGAATAAGACTGAAAAGTAACTAAATTTGGATGAAGTCAAGAGATCTTAATACCTTCCGAAGGCACAGTACTGTATATCTCACAAGGTCAGAATATTTAAGCCTAGTTCCAACATTTCCATGATATTCTTGATGGTAAGAGGGTGCATGAGGGTGATAGTTTGTAATGTTATTTCCTTTACAAACCATTGAGGTGTTTAAAACCATATTATAATCACCCTCCATAATAATAGTATTTTATTGCTTGTAGGTTTGAAAAATTATTCAAATTGTTTTCCAAAAAAGCGTGGATCATCATTATTTGGACCGTATAGGTAAATGAGCCAAATCTCTTTCTGGTTCAATAACATATTTAAAAGAATCCATCTACCTTGCGGATCTGTTTGGACAATTTGCATAGTTAATATCATCACCCCCTTTTGAGTTTCTTTGCCCATGGGTGTAGTATATTTCGCCCAACCTGTCCTTTTTACACACAACTTCATCAAAAATTGTTCAATGAGTTTCCTGTAAGTTATATTATATTCCTTCTCTTTTAGCCAGGTAAATACTCCATTTACCATAATGAGATACAGTACAAGTTTCAATTCTATTTAACATATGTTTGTAAGCTTACTATTAAAAAGTACCATGATGATTGAGTATCCATATAGCTGTACCATGATATTTGCACTGCTGCTCAGTAAACCTCCAATTGTTCTCCACTATTCCACTCGCTAAAACCTTCCCAAGTTGGGTTGTCATCCCAGTGACTGGCAGACCACCCCTGTCCATCTGGATCTTAGGGCCTTTGAAAGACTGGGACTGTTGGAGGTTACCCTGGGGGTCGGGTGTGGCTACACCAGTGCCATGATTACTGTATATATATATGTGATAACCTTTGTATGCTTGCAATACGCAATGATGGAAAAGTACTGGGTAAATGGAGATGTACTGCTTTAGACATGTTTTTCTCATTTTAGATACTTTGTATCTAATCCAATGCAACAATGTTAAGGTAAGATTGAGGGTAGGTTGTCCACACCACTAGTATAAAGAGCTTTGTCTCCTGTTTCGCCACACATATCTTTACTATAGATTACTGAGGTATTCTGTATGTGAATCTCTGTCTGCAATTGCATTTTATTACTAAAGAGTTTTATACCAAGGTTCCTGTGTCATCTATCTGGAAGACTGACTGGTAAAGGAAACTTACATCACCCCATCCAAAGGACCACCTAACATTTGGCGAGCTTGCCAGGAGTGAGTGACCACTGCGTCTGGATGATCTTCGTCCCACTGTGCAGCGCATCAAATTATAAGGTAAGCAGACGCCTGAAATTAGAAAAAGCACTGTGTGGTTGATGACTCATTCCAGTATGGAAGTGGCACCTCACTCATGGGGTTGATAATTACAGGAACAGTCAATACCTACATTTATGTACAAGCCCGTAATAGGATGTATATGTGATAAATGACACAGAATCCCAAGTGTAATAGTTAGAAATTCCTGAGGGTCTAATGGAACCTTGTGTGAGGAACTTGGTTATAGATTAGGATGAACCAAGTCAGAACTGAGGCACAGGTTTTTAAAGAATTGTTGTGTTTGGTGTTATTACCTGAGGGAAGGCACGGGTTTTTAAATATTTGTTGTGTATGGTGTTCTTACCTGAGGGATGACACTGGATTTATGTATGGTGTCCTTACCTGAGGGAAGGCACGGGTTTTGAAAGAATTGTTGTGTATGGTGTCCTTACCTGGGGGAAGGCATGCGTTTTTAAAGAATTGTGGTGTGTGGTGCTCTTAGCTGAGGGAAGGCACGGTCTTTTAAAGAACTGTTGTGTTTGGTGTTCTTAAACAAATCAAAATATATTCTTCAAAGTAGCCACCCTTTGCCTTGATGACAGCTTCGCACACTCTTGGCATTCTCTCAACCAGCTTTACCTGGAATGCTTTTCCAACCGTCTTGAAAGTGTTCACGCATATGCTGAGCACTTGTTGGCTGCTTTTCCTTCACTCTGCGGTTCAACTCATCCCAAACCATTTCAATTGGGTTGAGGTCAGTGTTATGGGATTTTTGTGTTTAATGACTAAAATATGTATACATTTGACTTAGAATTATAACTCATAAATGTTGAATGTTATGTGTTCCTTGTTAGAAAGAATGGGTTTATCTTCAGACAGGCTAGAACGATGTCTCTACCCAGGGAGGGGAAAGACCTTGGGTTGGTTGTAGATAGTTTAACAGGTGGCAGACAGTAATGAGAACTCGAACTGTATTGCCATTGTATCCGAGAGGAGGTTGGACATTAAAACCTATGACATCATCTTTATTATATAACCTGATGTAAAATGTATTATGATCAGTACTCTCGAGAATAAACGCTATTGATTGATTGATTTTAAGACTGGTATCTGTCCATTTTATGCTGATAATTATCTTACAAATTCTTATTTGTGGGCAGAGTGTTTTAATTGAATTGGTTAATAAACAGGAATCAAAATTCCTTTAACAGTCAGGTGATTGTGGAGGCCAGGTAATCTTGTGCAGCACTCCATCACTCTCCTCAAATAGCCCTTATACAGCCTGGAGGTGTGGTGGGTCATTGTCCTGTTGAAAAACAAATGACATTCCCACTAAGCACAAACCAGATGGGATGGCGTATTGCTGGAGAATGCTGTAGTAGCCATGCTGGTTAAGTGTGCCTTGAATTCTAAATAAATCACAGACAGTGTCATCAGCAAAGCACCCCCACACCATCACATCTCCTCCTCTATGCTTCACGGTGGGAACTACACATGCGGAGATCATCCATTCACCTAATCTGCGTCTCACAAAGACACGGCGGTTGGAACAAAATATCTCAAATTTGGACTCATCTGACCAAAAGGACAGATTTCCACCGGTCTAATGTCCATTGCTCATGGTTCTTGGCCCAAGCAAGTCTATTCTTATTGGTGTCCTTCAGTAGTGGTTTCTTTGCAGAAATTCGACAATGAAGGCCTGATTCACGCAGTCTCCTCTGAACAGTTGAGGTGTGTTACTTGAACTCTGTGAAGCATTTATTTGGGCTGCAATTTCTGAGGCTGGTAACTCTGGGTATTTCTTTCCTATGGCGGTCCTCATGAGAGACAGTTTTATCATAGTGTAACCGATGTGAAATGGCTAGCTAGTTAGCGGGGTGCGCGCTAATATCGTTTCAATGGGGGACGTCACTCGCTCTGAGACCTTGAATTAGTTGTTCCCCTTGCTCAGCAAGGGCCGCGGCTTTTGTGGAGCGATGGGTAACAATGCTTCGAGGCTGGCTGTTCTCTATGTGTGCAGAGGGTCCCTGGTTCGAGCCCAGGTAGGGGTGAGGAACGGGACAGAAGCTATATAGTTACAATAGCGCTTTATGGTTTTTGCGATTGCACTTGAAGAAACTTTCCGCATTGACTGACCTTCATGTCTTCAAGTAATGGACTGTCGTTTCTCTTTGCTTATTTGAGCTGTTCTTGCCATAATAATGACTTGGTATTTTAGCAAATAGGGCTATCTTCTGTATACCACCCCTACCTTGTCACAACACAACTGATTGGCTCAAACACATTAAGGAAAGAAATTCCACAAATTAAATTAACAAGGCACACCTGATAATTGAACTGCATTTCAGGTGACTACCTCATGAAGCTGGTTGTGAGAATGCCAAGTGTGCAAAGCTGTCATCAAGGAAAAGGGTGGCTACAATATATCTCAAATATGTTGATTTGTTTCACACTTTTTTGGTTAGTACATGATTTCATATGTGTTATTTCATAGTTTTGATGTCTTACCTATTATTCTACATTGTAGAAAATAGTACAAATAAAGAAGAACCTTGAATTATTAGGTGTCCAAACCTTTGACTGGTACTGTATATAATTTAAAAATTGAATTCTACAATTAACTTATATGCGTAATGAAGTAGGCACTTCATACAAAGGATTGTTACCTTTAAACATTACAACAACAAAAATTATTTTTGGGGAACAATTATTGTGATTTATCCTATACTGTCTCTAACACCATTACCCCTTAGCAACAGATGTGGGATACATACACACTCTCCCTACAAACAACCACAAGCTCAGGTGGTCAACAGTTGTTCTATCCCCGAGCCCAACTCAAGAGAATACTTGATGTGCTAATGCATATACAGGTGTAGCTGTATGAGAATGGTATGCAAAAGTGATGGACTTGCTTTGACAGTCATTTCTGAAGATGAATTATTTCATGTCATTTACGGCGGTCCCTCATTTTACGGTCAATCGTGTTTCATGAAATTAACTCTCATTTTAATATGGTGAAACTATTCCTTTTAAAATTATTTAAGAAACATTGAACATAGTCATATCTCTGGTAAAGCAGGTGTGCTGGTTCTACTCTTTTTAGCCATTTTCTGATGTTTTGTGATGGAAAACTGAGCATGTCGAGAATAACATGTTACCCATAGCTAGAAATGTTAAAGAAATACAACAATTGTTAAGCTTGCATTCAACTGCCCCAACCCTGCTGCACACAACAAGCTTCCCTTCCCCCTGTCACAAGGGGATTCATGGCTGATTTAAGATGAAAAACTCAACCCTGTTTAATGTCACTTACTATATCCATTTTATTTTTTACCCCTTGAGATGGTAAAATATGTTTTTTATTAAGTTGAACATGTGCTCTTTATGACAATGTTAAAATTAGGTGAATTGTTTAAACTACCCAAAATGTACTCTATTTGTGAAATGACCCCTGTATAACATCTCATTAATGCCGGTTGCCAGCTCTATGGTTCATTAATGCAGAAAGTGTTTGTTTTTTTGTGTTGTAAACAACAGTATCTTGCCAGGTGGTATCACACAACAGTGTCATTAAATGGAGTGTAAATGGAACGATGTATAGATTGCTCAAAAGCTGTATATTTATGTAAATATATGGCTCTGTATTGTTGATGGAGCTCTCTGTTACAACACCATTGCAGCATAAATATGAAAAGTTTGATCGGGCTACTACAGTAGGATTCCATGAGAGTTACAAATTAAAACATTCACACTGCTTTGATTTGATAAACACTACAATTTGGATGATCTCTGTCGTATACTTGGAGGGGTTAAGCATAAATGAGGCTACCGGGTTTTGTCTTGAATTACCACTTACCAGAGGTACCTGACACCCACTGAAAAGGGGGTGGTCCCCAGAGTCAACTCCACCTGGGCTATTACCGCACAGCCAAACATCTGAGGGAGAGAGAGAGGGACGGAATGGGGATAGAGGAGAAAGGGCGGGAGAGGTATGGGGGAGAGAAATGTTCCACGGTCAAGTTAGTACAGTCAACATACATGCTAGACCAACGTCTTTCGATAGAAAGCACACTGATAAGGGAAAGAAGATGCAAGAGAAAAAGACAGAGATTGCAACAAGGTTAGCGAGAACTAAAAGCAGCAAGTAGAGACTTGCAATGGAGGTGATGGAAGAGTAAAGTGCTTTCTAATCTAGAACATTCCATTTTAACCCAGGGTTGCTGTGTTCAGTTTAATGTTTCTGGATCTCACTCCAACTCTCAAGTCTTGACTACCATGTCAACACAAATCTTTCACTGACTTGCCTAGTTAAATAAAGGGCCAATGGATTCTTTAGGAACAGCTATTCTATAGAGCATTTCGATTATGCTCAACATTGTGGTGAGGTAGTTTTTGCTCCCGAGCACTTTCAAACACGGAATAAACAAATTCCTATGAGATGTAAGAATGCATAAAACAGTAACAACCCTTGAGAAAGAAATACATTTTGGGATAAAGTACTCACCATAAGGACGAACGTAGCCAAGGTCTTAACAGCGTATTCCTCACCCTTCTCCTCAGTACCTCCATCCTTTCTACCCATCTGTACCAACTAAATCAATTATTTCCATTTCTAAGTCTCTCAATTGTTCTCTATCAATATTACCCTCTTAAAATATCCGATTGTCCCGTCCTGGTAGTCCTGTGTCAAACCCCAAATACTTACAACTAACTCTTAACTAAGGTGGTCATCTGTGGTTAAACTATCAGAGTATGCCTGTTGTCATCCCCATGCTTGAGCTCCGTCTGTCTACAGAGGCTCTGTCCAGGTACCTCAGCTTGTCCGTCCTATATGTCCCCTCTATTAACACAATAAGTATGTCACGGGGAGTCGGATAAACTAGCAACTGCTGTATGTTTGGAACTAAAGTCTACAACCATGTTAGATAAACTGTTTCCAGTAGGACAATTGACACTACTGTAGCCAAGCAAGTGCGAATGAGGTCAAAAACAAACTGCAGATACATTTAATTCATGTTTATTTCTTAAAACAGTTTAGTCTCTGACAATATATATAATAGAACAGATGAGGTCAGAGGTAAGCATTTAGCTCAATTATGATAAGATAAGAACCATGCATCTCAAGAAATAAGTGCATGACATGAAGTACATTTTAAAATCAGAAGCCTTGGACTGTTGCTACACAGGCCATTAACACCACACCTACAGAAGTATCTGGCAATCACGAAGATCACATGAAAGTTAACCCATATTTTAGAGTACATGTAACAATGCTTTAGTTCAGGGCTGGTCAACAATCTTCAAAACGACTTCAGTTTGTCCTCGTGCAGCAGCAAAAAGGTACACGTTCCACTTGTTTTCTGGACAGACCATTTAATTGTTGCGAGAAGTAGCCCACTTCTTTTGTACTTGATCTTAGTTCATAGAAATGGCATCACAAGCATTATTTTTTTTGTGTGATCCACAAAAAATTCAAAAGCTTCTTCGTGTGATGCTTATTGAGGCAAAAGGGGTGCAGAGTTCCTCTTGTGAGTGTGACTTCGTCCCAAATGGCACCCTATTCCTTATATAGTGCACACATTTTGACCAGGGCCCTCGACAGGTTGTTTTTCAGATTCAAACAAGCATCAATTTCATAAAACACGATCACGCCTCTATTGTTCAGTCATAAATTCACATTGCAGAATCTGAAAAGGACTTTACAAAAATAAAATACACATTGAGAAGTGAGAATTTTCTGGTGCCTGATTTAAGCTGAGCTCTTTCTGCAAACAAACGTACTATTCAGGAAAGGGTTATTTGACTTAAGTTTAGACCATACCGTTTCCTCCCTAGCTTATCAGTGGTCATTGGTCGATTAAGAATCACACTGCCATGCTATACGTTTTACAATACAGAAATACTCAGGTTTTTTTGGTAATCAAAGTTGGTTCTAGCCTGGGTGCCAGTCTGTTGCGCCATCATGCCAACTCCTTGTCACTCATTGTCATGCCAAGCCATGTTTGGCTTGACAATGAGCAATGGCAAGAGCACAAACAGATCTGGGACCAGGCTAAGTTGATCCAGCCTGCCCATAGTTAGAGCGAGGCAATATAAACAGGCTTCATTAAATCCTTACCGAATATACAACCAACCCTAAACATTACTTTACTGCCATGTGCCACAACACAATACAGTGAAATAATGTCTAAAAATTATGACCTTCTTCCGAGCTCCAAATCAATAAGTTTATCTCCTACCTCCAAAGAATTTGGAAAAATAAAATCATTGTGCATGTCCAAAAATGTGTGTTGCCACCTGGGGAAAACATTTGCGTAATATAATGGTAAGTCCTTTGCACGAAGTTCTGTTGGAGGTTGATAAGGTATTTTACATATCATAATATACAGTTCTCCCCCATATTCAGTGATAAATACATGTCTGCCAACTTTGACCTCAACCATGACCATGTACAGTTCTCAGTGTCAGGTTATTTTCACATACAGACCTATGATTTGACACAATTGTATGCAAATTAATATGATTGCTGTCCTAAATATGATCTGCCATAATAAGGCACCTATTCCCTATGTAGTCAATGGCTCTGGTCAAATGTAGTGCACCATATAGGGAATTGGGTGTCATTTGGGACATATATTTGAGTTTCTCCATGTTGACCATCTTGGGAAAAACAGGGACATTTACATTTACATTTAAGTCATTTAGCAGACGCTCTTATCCAGAGCGACTTACAAATTGGTGCATTCACCTTATGATATCCAGTGGAACAACCACTTTACAATAGTGCATCTAACTCTTTTAAGGGAGGGGGGGGTTAGAAGGATTACTTTATCCTATCCTAGGTATTCCTTAAAGAGGTGGGGTTTCAGGTGTCTCCGGAAGGTGGTGATTGACTCCGCTGACCTGGCGTCGTGAGGGAGTTTGTTCCACCATTGGGGTGCCAGAGCAGCGAACAGTTTTGACTGGGCTGAGCGGGAACTGTACTTCCTCAGAGGTAGGGAGGCGAGCAGGCCAGAGGTGGATGAACGCAGTGCCCTTGTTTGGGTGTAGGGCCTGATCAGAGCCTGAAGGTACGGAGGTGCCGTTCCCCTCACAGCTCCGTAGGCAAGCACCATGGTCTTGTAACGGATGCGAGCTTCAACTGGAAGCCAGTGGAGAGAGCGGAGGAGCGGGGTGACGTGAGAGAACTTGGGAAAGTTGAACACCAGACGGGCTGCGGCGTTCTGGATGAGTTGTAGGGGTTTAATGGCACAGGCAGGGAGCCCAGCCAACAGCGAGTTGCAGTAATCCAGACGGGAGATGACAAGTGCCTGGATTAGGACCTGCGCCGCTTCCTGCGTGAGGCAGGGTCGTACTCTGCGAATGTTGTAGAGCATGAACCTACAGGAACGGGTCACCGCCTTGATGTTAGTTGAGAACGACAGGGTGTTGTCCAGGATCACGCCAAGGTTCTTAGCACTCTGGGAGGAGGACACAATGGAGTTGTCAACCGTGATGGCGAGATCATCACGGTTGACCAAGATACAACTTTCAAAAATAAGTAGACAAACTTCTACTGTCTATCATCTTGAGGTGAACCGTGTCGCAGGCTTCACAACTTCGGAAGAAAGAGCGTGTCTTATGGCTGAGTGGGAGACCGAGCAGGTGGAGCTAGAATCTGATCCAGCCCTCCAGCGGAGACTTGCGAGTCCAGATCTGAGGAGATGGTGTTTGGGAAATGGAAATTATTATGCAAATCCAACAAAGAACAAGACTATCTACCTTTGTTACAACATCTTTATCAAACTGGAGCATTGCAAAGTTCGCTATTTTCTAATATGATGAGTTATATCTGAACCCAACCCTGAAGCACTTACAGGACCTTACGTCTAAATCTAAATAACTTGGCCATTTGACAATTACAAGAGATTAATACAGTGTTACAACATTAAACAGTAATTACCATAATTTTATTAGACCAGTCTATTACAGAGATGATGCTCAGTTGGTTATGGCAATTGGCAAGCATCAGTCAACAACTATGGAATCTGCCTCAGTTAAATACCTAAACCAGTAGTAATAGCATGGCTCATCTATAACCATATATTTTTTTACCAGGGAATTTCATTCACAATACACATTACAATCAGCACTGCCCTGTCAATATCAACTTTGTATTGGTATGTCTGAGGGATGTCTTGGGTTTTTGCCATCATACAAACTAGCTGAGTGCTGAGGATAGCTGAGTGCTCGTAACCAACTGTCCTGCTCAAAACTGGCCATCGAATCGGCCTAGCGGTGAGAAGAACTCTTACATCTCTTTGAAAACCTGGCCAAATACCTCAGACTCCTGGATCATCACTCAGTTTGGGCCCAAGCTGAAACCAAACCCCCACTGATCATCAAACGGGTCCTGCTGGCCACCACCACCATAAGAACCATCAAAGTACATTCCATCCTACTTTTCATCTTCATCATGGGTCATGCCATCAAAGAAGTGGTCTCTGAGCAAGATTAGGAGAAGTGAGCAAGGAGAAACTTGGAGATGTCACTTTGCATCTAAGCAGTAGTGCTTGTACAAGGAAGTAATAGCATTTTGCTTGTTGTTTTGGGGAACACAGCTACATCACAACCTGCACTTTAGCCCCACCTTCTGGTCAAAATAATAGCCCCACCTTCTGGACAAATTCTTCTAGCACGAAATACTTATTTTGTGGTAGAAGACAAGCCAATAAAATACTTAACATTAAATAGCCAGCTAAACATATAGCTAGTCAGCTCAACTAGTTAGGGTGGTTTAATTGGCTTCAAGACACATATTATGTACAGGGTTATGCAGTGCCATTTATGTTATTGGCAATCTACACTGAACAATAATTTTAAAAAAATGCAACAATTTCAAAGATTTTACTGAGTTATAGTTCATGTAAGGAAATCAGTCAATTGAAAAAAATCATTACATACTGATCAATGAATTTCACAACTGGAAATACAGATATGTAAATGTTGATCAGATACCTTCAAAAAAGAAAATAAGGTAAGGGCGTGGATCAGAAAACCAGTCAGTATCTGGTGACCACCATTTGCCTCATTCAGCACAACATATCTCCTTTGCATAGAGTTGATCAGGCTGTGGATTGTGGCCGGTGGAATGTTGTCCCACTCCTCTTCAATGGCTGTGCGAAGTTGCTGAATATTGGCGGGAACTGGAACACGCTGTTGTGCATGTCGATCCAGAGCATCCCAAATATGCTCAATGGGTGACATGTCTGGTGAGTATGCAGGACATGGAAGAACTTGGATATTTTCAGCTTCCAGAAATTGTGTACAGATCCTTGCGACATTGGGCCGTGCATTATCATGCTGAAACGAGATGGCGGCGAATGAATGGCACGACAATGGGCCTCAGGATCTCATCACGGTATCTCTGCATTAAAATTGCCATAGGTAAAATGGAATTGTGTTAGTTGTCTGTAGCTTATGCCTGCCCATACCATAACGGCATCATGAGGAATTTGGTTAAGAAAGTTGACATCCGGAAACCGCTGGCCAATATGACGCCACACGATGCTGTCTGCCATCTGCCCGGTACAGTTGAAACCATGAAGAGCACACTTCTCCAGCGTGCCAGTGGCCATCGAAAGTGAGCATTTTCCCACTGAAGGCGGTTATGACGCCGAACTGCAGTCAGGTCAAGACCCTGGAGAGGACAACGAACTTCCTTGACATACTGCCGAATTCTCTAAAATGACTTGAGGCGGCTTATGGTAGAGAAATGGACATTCATTAACAGCTCTGGTAGACATTCTTGCAGTTAGCATGTCAATAGCATTCTCCCTCAATAGTTTATACATCTGTGGCATGTGTTGACAAAACTGCACATTTTAGAGTGGCCTTTTATTGTCCCCAGCACAAGGTGCACCTGTGTAATGATCATGCTGTTTAATCACTTTATTGATATGCCACACCTGTCAGATGGATGGATTAGCTTGGCAAAGAAGAAATGCTCAACAGGGATGTAAACACATTTGTGGTCCAAATTTGAAATTTTGCATATGGAAAGTTTGTAGGATCTATTATTTCAGCTCATGAAACATTGGCCCAAGACTTTACATGTTGTTTAAATTTGTGTTCATTATAGTTAGCTAGCCAAGTGGCTAATTTAGCTAGCTAGCGACTGACCGCTGTTCTTGCAATCCACCCAGGTACCTCACCTTCGGCCCTCCAGGTACCACCAAAAAATCCACGAAACATATCAAATACACTCATTTAAATCAAACGTTAGATGTAAAACTTGGCTACAACCACTAGCACCAAAAAAACATTTACGCAATGAGGCTGACAACAGATCAGAACGTTTAGCTTAAAGTGTTGGTAGTTTTAATAGTTTATTTCTTCACATTATAAGCGCTTCAATGCGCACATGGCAGTAGGCTATAAGCGCGAATGTTCCAAAACGCAACAATTAGCGGGAGAACGCATTGCTCAAGTGATCACAAATGCAATTAGCATGTAATTGTTTGATTATAATGGTGCATTTTTAATGGTGACAATTCTCTTCCCCAAACTTGAAACTCATGTGCTGCGTACGTATGCCAGTTAAGCTCTACACCCATTGTAAAGTGTATAAATGTGCCAAATTTTAAGCAGTTATTTGGCCACTTTAGTTGTGATTAACCTTATCAAAACATAGTCCTATGGGCTAGGCTACATGAGGGTTGCGACTATAATTTGAATAAGACATTTGCTGTTTGCCTTACTATACAAAGCTTGGCATCATTCACAAGTGATAGGATAATATTGTCACCCATCAGACTTTGATTTAATCTAGTCTTTACATATACAAAATAATGTGTTATGATTTAGAATGGACCATTTCCATACACCGGTCTTGAAACAAACGTGAAAATGCTGCCCCCTATCCCAGAGAAGTTAAACAGCGAATGGAGGACGCTTTTCCCGTGCTTAATTTTCATGCCAGCCAAGTAGGCAGGCTATACTCCTGTTGCAAAGAGAAGCAATGTGCTTAATATTTGGAAAATTGAGAAATATAGTAAGCCTAGCCTAAAAGAGGCCATCACGGTTCTCTCACGCAATTGCATAGCCTATAAAAATGTTGCGCAACATGAGCTCTCATGAAGTGTTTGATTCGATTTTCGATTACATTTGCATTGCTGTCAGAGGGATTAGAGACAAGTGCTGAGTACCAGGCAGATAGCAAGTGTGCTAGGCTACTAATGACCATCAGCAGCAGAGCTTGGAGAAGCCTAATTATCAGGACTAAAAGGTCACGTGGAATTTGACTACAGTCATGCCTCGTGACCGCCGGTGTGGTGGTATTAAGGTCTCCGTAGCACCAAGTATGCACCATGCAGAGTTCTACAGAGTAATGTATTATTTGATACTGCTGTAACAACCCAGCCCTGCACACCCCCTTGGATGACTACAGAGCAGAGACGTCCAATCCTGTTAACTTAAGGCTGTCCTTGAGGGTTCCCTTCAATTCATGTCTTTTGAACTGTATTCAACCAAATTATACTAAAAATAAATAAATATGAGATAAAGGGAAACTTGCAGAATGACAGCCCCAAGACCAAGGCTGGGCACCACCGTGTAAAGCTGACTAAATTGAAAAAGACACTGCTGTATTTACAAGCCACACAATACAAGCCAAAATGATGAAAATGTATTTTTCCTGTTTATTTAATTAATATTTATATATTTTTTACAAAATAAAAAACATGAAACAAAAAAGCTAACAAGTCTGATTTGAGAAGGGGGAAAGCCATTGAACAAACAAGGACTACAGTACTTGTGTGTGTGTGATAACACTACATGCCAAAAGTATGTGTGGACACCTGCTCGAACATCTCATTCCAAAATCACGGGCATTCATATGGAGTTGGTCGCACATTTGCTGCTACAACAGCCTTCACTCTTCTGGGAAGGCTTTCTACTACATTCTAGAACAATTACTTCCATTCAGCCACAAGAGCATTAGTGAGGTCGGGCATTGATGTTGGGCAATTAGGCCTGGCTCGCAGTTGGTATTCCAATTCATCCTAAAGGTGTTTTGATGGGGTTGAGGTCAGGGCTCTGCGCAGGCCAATCAAGTTCTTCCACACCGATCTCAACAAACCATTCATTTCTGTATGGACCTCGCTTTGTGTACAGGGGCATTGTCATGCTGAAACAGGAAAGGGCCTTTCCCAAACTGTTGCCACAAAGTTGGAAGCACTAGAATGTCATTGTATGCTGTAGCGTTAAGCATTTCCCTTCACTGGAACTAAGGGGCCCGAACCATGAAAAACACCCCTGGACCATTATTCCTCCGCCAAACTTTACAAAATGGCACTACGCATTTCGGCAGGTAGCATTCTCCTGGCATCCGCCAAACTTAGATTCGTCCGTCGGACTGCCAGAGAGCAAAGTGTAATTCATCACTCCAGAGAACACGTTTCCACTGCTATGGAGTCTAATGGTGGCGAGCTTTACACCACTCCAGCTAACACAGGCACTGCGCATGGTGATCTTAGGCTTGTGTGCGTGCAGCTGCTCGACCATGGAAACCCATTTCATAAAGCACCGACGAACAGTTCTGCTGATGTTGCTCCCAAAGGCAGTTTGGAACTCAGTAGTGAGTGTGGGAACTGAGGACAGACGATTTGTACGTGCTACAGCACTCGGTGGTCCCGTCCCCGTGAGCTTGTGTGGCCTACGACTTTGCGGCTGAGCCGTTGTTGCTCCTAGACGTTTCCACGTCACAATAACAGCACTTACAGTTGACTGGGGCAGCTCTAGCTGGGCAGAAATGTTACGAATTGACTTAATGGAAAGGTGACATCCAATGACGGTGCCACTTTGAAAGTCACTGAGCTCTTCAGTACAGGACATTCTACGGTCAATGTTTGTTTATGGAGTGATGGCTGTGTGCTCAATTTTATACACCTGAAATAGCTAAATAGATTAATATGAATAGGTGTCCACATACTTTTGGCCATGTAGTGTATATGTACACACACACACACTCATCCATCCATTTAAAAAACATACAGTACAAAAAGAAAATCACTGACAAAAAAAAGTAACATTTTGTCCATCAGTAATCATTGCTGCAGGTTTCCTAATAATATATTGGGGGGGGAACAGGTGGTGGAGTGAGCGTGTAGGGGTTTAGAAAAATAACTCGAACACATAGGTAAGGATGTGCTCTGGCCTCTCGTACAACAATTTTGTACTGCAGAATCTACAAATGTAAAAAATAAAAAATCATGGGTAAAGCTAATTTGCAACATAAAATGGGAAATCATTTCAATTGGTATCAGTTTGAGGGACCAGTGTACACACACAATATAGATATCTATATCTAGATCTTGATCTATATATCTATGGTAAAAAATAAACTTCACAGCTCCTGTCAATTTAGAGAAACCATTAGTGAAACTAAAATGTTGTAAAAACCAAATGGGAAACCAAGGAAAAGTTCATCTGCGTTTGGGTTTAGGGTGGGAACAGTACATTTTGACCAAGTATAAGGGGGTGAAGGGAGAAATAGAAAGCCAGCCTGTCCCCCACCTTCAGATTTTTCTTTGTTCCTCCCATCAGTAAAAACAAAAACATTATTTCTTTTAGAAAACAGTTCTATGTTACATACAACAGAGTGAAAGGGGGGGGGGGGGTTGAACACGATACAAAATTCCAAACACTCAATAATCAGCTCTTAACGATCTGTTACTATAACCATTTAACTCCGCCCCCCTCTCTTTTTAAGACTGCCCCCATGCTCTCCTCGCCACACTAGTGCTTTCCCTCAGCACATCGCCACCCGTGGCAGAGGTGAGTACTGCCGGTGTGCTGAGCCAAGAGAATGGGATCACTGTAGGAGAGAGGGGGTTATATGGAGACCATTTTGTGGGGAAGGATGCCCCCCTTTGTCAGACATCGGGACAGGGGGCTGGATGATGGGCGGGTGTTAGTTGGCCCCCCAGTTGTAGCTGTTGTATGCAGACTTGTTGATCTGGGTCTTCTGTTGAAGCGAAGCATTCTGGCTGCGCTGTCCAGTGCCACCACTCTGTTAGGAGAGAAGATAGGAAGAGACCATAGGCAAGGTATTCTGTGCCAACTATTTCTCTCCAAGATAGTGTGACACACACACACACACACACACACACACACACACACACACACACACACACACACACACACACACACACACACACACACACACACACACACTACCTGTCCGTCCTGCTGCAGATGATGGTGCAGGATCTGCGAGTGGGGCTGCTGGTGCGGTGCCAGGATGTGCATGAAGGGGGCTGGAGCATAACCAGCCGCAGCTGGGGGGTTGATGGGACCACCGCCGCCCAGGGCCGGGGGCAGGCTGAAGGAAGCTGCCGGTGTACCAGCGTGGAAACCCTGCTGCTTCTCAAAAGACTGCTGCTGAAAGGATTAACACAACAAAGTCGGACGCCCGTCTTTTCTAGTCTGCAGATTTTACACTTGATTTTCTACATACAGACACTGGTTTTCATATCCTTTCCATGTGTTTCAGAAAATAATATTGTATTCTAGTGTTTAATAGCATTATTCTCACCTGCTGTGTCTTTGTGTAAACAGACCCTGAAATGTCTGGGACACCGGTGTTGCTTGACGTCACCGAGACTCCTGCAGAGGAAACAAAGGGGTTCGGACACATTTACTTCACCAGGTTACAACCCCTGCAGGAGAGGCAAGAAAACCCCTGGGAGTCAGATCCACAGAGTGATCCAGGATTAAGGCAGCAGTTTCGAATGGAAATTCTGTCAAACATGCATCACATTCTAATTAGGTGCAGGGTGAGAAACTCCACACAGAAACATTAAGGCTTGTACATGACTTGCTCCCATACCATTCCTATAGCAATAATGCCTTTTACATGATTTTCTCCTACACCATTATCGATCCTATAGGACTCCTTGTACATGGTTTGATTTGCTCCTACAACTCAGACTGCCCCGTTGAAGCATGCGCATTGATTTTGTGATGTTGCCAGGTAACCCATCTCTTATCTACACACCTTGGATCAAAACTCAGTACAAGGGTGTATAGGAGCAATACAGGACTTTTCAAGAAGATGGTCACTAGATGCTAATAAACAGTAATCAGATGCATCAATGTAAGGGAAGGATAGTAAAGAAAAAGGCAGCAGGAGAATGAAAGAATGAGATGGGAGTGAAAAAAAAAGAAGAGGAGGATGATGCAAAGAAAGATGTGGCAGTGTATCAGTTCTAGTCAGCCATGGCGACGAGGGTCTGATTATCTGGTGGCGGCTACGTATTGTTCTAGCACACCACTTGTCCCACTGCACTCGGAAGTCGGAAGCATCCATTTCAAGGGAAAAGCAGAGAAGAGGCAAAAAGCCTGAACCTGATGCTTCCGGTTTCGTCCAACCTGCGCAGGCGTTTCTTTTACGCCTGCTGCGTTAGGTTAGTCCCCCTGTATCGCCATGGAGACGCAGGACAGGGTCAACAAATATGCGGCACAGAGAACAGAAAGACTAAAACCCGAGACTCTAACCTCCGGCGGTCACTCAAACGACAAGTCCAGTTTACCGTTACCTAGCATTAGCATCAAACTCAGGAAATTCACTTTAACTACATAAAAAAAAAAAAATACATTTCCCTTTATCTGCTGTAGTTGAGACAAAATATATAGAGAGTATCACTTTGTAAACATGATACCTTCACACCCCAGTCTCCTGTCACCATTTCAGAGAATGGCAGTTCAACAGGCAGGGCCTCCATTGTGCCACTCGTTCACCAACCTTGGTGTGTGTATCCTGTGTCAACCACACAGGACAACGGTCAGAGAGGTACGGCTGACACATACATTTAAGCAAGCACACGTTGGTGGAAAGCTGGCAGCAGAGTGTGCATGGACCAGGGCTACACAACTGTTAAGTGGTAGTATTGGGGCATGGAGGCAGAGGGTGGCGGGTGACTGCATAACAGGCATTTGTGTGGTGCAGACGGTAAGCAGCGATGAGTGAGAGGGTGGAGGTGATGACGGCGCGAGGAAGTGAGGGTTGGCGTGTGGCGGCACTCACCGACTCCAGGCCCGCTGGCTTGCTTGTTTTGTGCAGAAGCGGCGGCGGCCACGGCAGTGCCGTATCCACCCTTACAGAAATCCCCACTCCCTGAAGCCTGGCCCATATCCTCATAGCCTGAAACAGTCAGACGCAGCCCACAGCGTTAGACACACCAGGCAGGGTTAGGGGGTGTCAGGCGGGGTGGAGGCAGGAAGCAGAAGGTGGTGCAGATAGCAGAAGGTGCTGTGTGACCAAGTGGATAGAGGGAGAGAGATAGGATGATGGAAGGATAGAGGTGGAGAGATGGAAGTTAAGATGACCTCCATGTGGGAGGGGGTGGAAGGTGGAGGGTGTAGCCGGAAGCCCAACTCCAGTTGTTGAATGAGCAGAAGCAAGCAATGATAGGCAAAAGCAACAGAACACCCACCACCCTAACCCCCCTGAAATATATGTAGTAGAAGGGCCATCGATACAGTCCACTTTTCAACTCCAAAACGACTGAAATAGAACAAATGACCAAACTAACAAAAAAAAGGTACAAGGGTAAACTATACATCCTTCCCCATTCAAAAGAATAAGGAGTTGCAGAATCATACAACTCCCATTTCAGAAAAGTGTTCGAAAAGTCTTACAAACGCACAAAAATGAAATAAATCAAAAGGAGCCTCGACCTAATAATCAATATTGGTCCCATACCAGACAGCACTCAGGGTTGGTGTCGTTCGAATGGTTTGATGGTAACGGAGGCAGCAGGCAGTTTGTCTCCAAGTAACAGAAACAACTCCATACCAGCTGGTCAACAGTGACTGCGGCTCAGGGTTTCCGTTATGAAAATGTGGCGCCGGACATTTGGCCAGGAGCATTTTAAATTGACCAGACATTTGAGAAATTCAGATGGCGACATGTGCATTGGGTGCATAACCTGTTTAAGCATCCACCAACAGTGCTCAAAATGGTGCCTTGGGGGGTTCTTGGGGAACGGAGTCTATTGTATATATTTTTTTCTTCTTCCGGGGGGGGGGGGGGGGTCTCAAATGGTTGAGGGACAGCTCTTGGGGAACTGTTGGGGGGGGGGGGGGGTCTTGGAGGGTTCGGGTTTCACAAGGTTGTGATCATGAAAAAGGAAACTGACATATTTTATATCACCATCATGCACACGCACCCTCACACAAGGATGGCTCTGTTGCGGAAAGACTGATACATGTTTGATAGTCTTGATGCTGTATTGTTTGTCCTTCATGTTCTAATACTTTAATGCTACCCCTTCCTTGTGTTTTTTGTAATAAAAAATAAGTTTAAGTGCTCAAAACAACAGAAATCAAACAGATTATGCCAATTAATCTTAAAATAACATTCAAGTCAAAGATGCAATGACGTGTGTCCTTACCGCGCACTTTGATAGAACAATTGTCCACGTTTACTTTTCCTCAGCCAATGAACAGCAAAATCACTAGCCTATGCATAGGTGCGCGTGAGTTCCAAGTTTGGGGAAGCAAATTTTCACCATAAAAATGCACCTTTAAAAAAAGCATTCCATGAGTCATCGTATTTACCGACTTATGTAAAATGGCCTACTATTTGTAATGTGATGAGTAGATTGGACAGTCATTATTTCGGCTAATAATATAACGCACTGTTCTCAAAAAAAGACTGCTCAATGCATGGCTGAGCATGTGCTATAGCAGATATGTTCCTCTCGTTGCACAGGAAACACATTTCATGCAACTCTCCTACACTTTGAGACATTACCAAAAAAAAAAATTATACGACAAATTACAGGATAGCAGAGTAGGCTAACACTGGCAAACATAACAATTAGCACAACTTTGACCATATAATTGGCCTACGAGGAGAAGAGAAATAGAATATGACATTCATCTAAACTGGAGGAAATGATTGTCATTTTTTTTTTTTTACTTGCGTTGAACAAGGATGCTCTCCGCTGGTGCCAATAAGATAGGCCGACTGTTGAGACTTTCCCCCTAGGCTTATGGACGTGCCGCATATGAGCATATGTCTAACTACTATCCCCCATAGCAGTAAAGTGTACTTATTCTATTGGTCAGCTTGTCTAGAAAGAAATAGCCCAGACAGACCCTGGGACAATTCGTACAACCAGTAGGTCTAGGCAACATACATACAGTGGGGAGAACAAGTATTTGATACACTGCCGATTTTGCAGGTTTTCCTACTTACAAAGCATGTAGAGGTCTGTAATTTTTATCATAGGTACACTTCAACTGTGAGAGACGGAATCTAAAACAAAAATCCCAAAAATCACATTGTATGATTTTTAAGTAATTAATTAGCATTTTATTGCATGACATAAGTATTTGATACATCAGAAAAGCAGAACTTAATATTTGGTACAGAATCCTTTGTTTGCAATTACAGAGATCATACGTTTCCTGTAGTTCTTGACAAGGTTTGCACACACTGCAGCAGGGATTTTGGCCCACTCCTCCATACAGACCTTCTCCAGATCCTTCAGGTTTCGGGGCTGTCGCTGGGCAATACGGACTTTCAGCTCCCTCCAAAGATTTTCTATTGGGTTCAGGTCTGGAGACTGGCTAGGCCACTCCAGGACCTTGAGATACTTCTTACGGAGCCACTCCTTAGTTGCCCTGACTGTGTGTTTCGGGTCGTTGTCATGCTGGAAGACCCAGCCACGACCCATCATCAATGCTCTTACTGAGGGAAGGAGGTTGTTGGCTAAGATCTCGCAATACATGGCCCCATCCATCCTCCCCTCAATACGGTGCAGTCGTCCTGTCCCCTTTGCAGAAAAGCATCCCCAAAGAATGATGTTTCCACCTCCATGCTTCACGGTTGGGATGGTGTTCTTGGGGTTGTACTCATCCTTCTTCTTCCTCCAAACACGGCGAGTGGAGTTTAGACCAAAAAGCTCTATTTTTGAATCATCAGACCACATGACCTTCTCCCATTCCTCCTCTGGATCATCCAGATGGTCATTGGCAAACTTCAGACGGGCCTGGACATGCGCCTGCTTGAGCAGGGGGACCTTGTGTGCGCTGCAGGATTTTAATCCATGACGGCGTAGTGTGTTACTAATGGTTTTCTTTGAGACTGTGGTCCCAGCTCTCTTCAGGTCATTGACCAGGTCCTGCCGTGTAGTTCTGGGCTGATCCCTCACCTTCCTCATGATCATTGATGCCCCACGAGGTGAGATCTTGCATGGAGCCCCAGACCGAGGGTGATTGACCATCATCTTGAACTTCTTCTATTTTCTTCTATTTTCTAATAATTGCGCCAACAGTTGTTGCCTTCTCACCAAGCTGCTTGCCTATTGTCCTGTAGCCCATCCCAGCCTTGTGCAGGTCTACAATTTTATCCCTGATGTCCTTACACAGCTCTCTGGTCTTGGCCATTGTGGAGAGGTTGGAGTCTGTTTGATTGAGTGTGTGGACAGGTGTCTTTTATACAGGTAACGAGTTCAAACAGGTGCAGTTAATACAGGTAATGAGTGGAGAACAGGAGGGCTTCTTAAAGAAAAACTAACAGGTCTGTGAGAGCCGGAATTCTTACTGGTTGGTAGGTGTTCAAATACTTATGTCATGCAATAAAATGCAAATGAATTACTTAAAAATCATACAATGTGATTTTCTGGATTTTTGTTTTAGATTCCGTCTCTCACAGTTGAAGTGTACCTATGATAAAAATGACAGACCTCTACATGCTTTGTAAGTAGGAAAACCTGCAAAATCGGCAGTGTATCAAATACTTGTTCTCCCCACTGTATATATATATTTTTTTAAAGCAATGAATCTGATGCAACAGATCAGAACTATTAGCTTAAAATGTTGATAAACTATTTCTTAACATTATTAGAGCAGTAATGCGCACATGGCAGTAGGCAACGTACAAATGTGCATTTGGCTACCAGACAATGAAAGTTGAAAACCAGTAGAACATGAGAGAAATAGGCTACTGGTTTCAATGGCATATTAAAATAATAAGTATTAATAAGTATTGTTTTCAAAATGCATACTGCCTCCAGCTCAATGCTAAGTGGTTGCCTATGCATTTGAATGGTGAATGAAAAGAGTGTTTCAATTGCCAGTTGAGAAATAAAAATAGCTCTTAAATCGTGGGCCAAAAACTATTTTTAACACACGATTGCATTTAGAATTGTTGCGCAATGAGCGGGCTTATAAAAGAGCTGTCTGACAGATTTTACACCCAAAGGCTCTGTACGCATGTGATACATAATGAATATCCACTCACATGCCAATTTAATTCCACATACTTATGCAAATGACCACAGACCGAATTAGCATGACCGGTCAAATTTACATCAATGAATAGGCTAAAACATTACTTCACAATGGGATTTTTCATCACCCGAACAATTGGGCGGTGCTAATTTTATTCGTCAGCTTTTCCATTTTTGAACAGCCAAAAGCCGGCTATTACTGGCTAACGGAAACCCTGCTGTGGCTATGCATGCCTGATTAGAAAGGTTGGAGTTCATGCCGTTTCATCAACTAGCCATGTTGAAGAACAGTTGATGTAGACTGGTAATGTGGGCAATGTCAGCCTTAGGCACAGGCAAATGTTGCATCAAACCCAACAAACCTTTGAATGTGAGATGCCTATTAAATATAAAAGTGAAAGCAGACATTGTCAACTAAACTGACTTTCAGTTGCATGTAGTGTAGATAGCCATTATATCAGTGTACCGAATGACCCCTGAACAAATGCCGTTCCACAGGGTGTGAGTCTTACCAGTGTTGTAACCATGGGAACCGTAGCCGCTGGCCTGCTGGAAGGCAGTCGCCGAGGCATTGACTCCAACGTTCACACCGTGCTGCTTCGACGAGGTAGGGGCCACCTAGAAACCCACACAGGTTAGAGGTGAAACTAATATAATTCGTTGACTAACATATGTCAAAAAAATCAGCTGCTAGCACATGCCATTTAAAATTCCTTTTACAGCATACTGGATTCTCTCAATTAAAGCGAAAAACTGTTGACAGTACATTTGCGTCCCGATTATAAATTAGGACAGTTCGCAATTCATATTACAAACTGCATTTGTACATGTATCAGGAGAACATACTTCATAAACTTAATATATATATATTTTTAAACATCCAAAACAACACCCAGACAAATCATGTGAAACCTCACCGGGAACATAGCGGGGCCGTACTGGAAGGTGTTGGGCAGGCCCGGCACGCCGGTGTAATAGGGCAGGCTGGTGTAGCTGTAGCCTGGGGGCAGCGCTGGGTTGAGGAAAGGCTGCTGCGTGTTGTGGTGCGTCTGGCTCTGGTTCTGCTGCGTCTGCTGGGCCAACGTGGTGGCCGGCGCCGGGGACGACGCATCACCTCGACCAAACTTTGATAAGTCACCTGCCCGGAGGGGAATGGGGGGGGGGGGGGAGAAAAAACAAAGAATAAGGTAAAGTGTGAAAAGAGTGAGTGAAAGGGGGATGAGTGAGAAAAAGTGACTTCCATTGTGTTCAAGCAATGGGTGGGTGAGTCATTGAGATCAGTTAGTCACGGCGAATAAGGTCTGACTATCTGGTGCTAGCTGCACATTGTTTTAGCACCACTGTCCCTCTGCATAGACATGAGACGCAGGTCAGGGTCAACTGGGGCGTGTTTGTTCCCAACACCAAATGGCTCCTGTCACTGTGTTAGCACTCTGTACATAGACCATAGAATAGGAAAGTAGAGTTAGACACCATAGATGGAGGTTAGAATGGTGCTTACCAGAGTAAGGGTTGTTGCTCAGGCTGCCATCTCTGCCAGTCAGTGCTGTGTTGGGGGTGGCAAACGGGATGCTATAGTAATCCTGAGAAGACAGAAGAGGCTCAGTTTTTACTAGTACAAAAGGATTATGAGACTATATATCCCATTGCATCACATCGCAAAGTTCCTGGAAACAAATGAGTTCCAAGAACAGTTGTTCACGTCTGTAAATAACTAGCGGTTGCTAGTTACTAACAAAAGTCATATTTGGCCAGTCCACGCATGGATGGGTTACATCCAGATAGCTTAGACTCACCAATGGTATTCTTGTCTGGAGCATCTGTAGGTCATCATAGCCATACACCTGAGGCTGAGAAACAAGACAAAAGGGGGAAAACAATTACTTTGGGAATTTCCCTCCAATTGCAGTATACCATTATGAAGCACTAAATCTGAACTTTTAGAAAGTGTAAAAAACAGAATATAGAATGACGATATGCGCAGATATAAGCAGTCAGTCACACTTCGATAGACCTCAGGATTTCCATGACCTAAAGGCAGGTTTAGTCGACAGAGACCGTGAGGAGTACTTACAGGGTAGGCATGCAGTAGTCCGGGGGCCATAATGTATGGGTTGGGAAGCAGAGGGGGCACTCCAGGAGGAAGGTTAGGAGGTGCTTTCCCTGTAAAGAGACCAGCAAAAACAAGACAAAAAACATGTGAAATAATAGGATGGAAATTATATTATTAGGAAAAGAACTCAAATCTAAACCAGACCCCAAGTGCATCCCAAATGGCACCCTATTCCCTATATAGTGCACTACATTAGACCAGGGACCATAGGGCTCCAGTCAAAAGTGGTGCACTATATAGGGAACAGAGTGCCATTTGGGACGCACTCCCTTTACCAACAATCCATGTCTAACCTGAGGAGACTGCAGAGCTGCGTGAGGAGGCGGAGGAAGCGATAGCCTGGGCTTGTGCTCCTGTGGACATGGCTGCGGAGGCAACGGCTAGAGGTCCCATGGAGGCTACTGTGTGGAGGCCCATGGCCACTAGGTTGCTCACGGGGCCCAGGCCCGAGGGGGCTGACTGAGACACTATGTTCACTGAAGAGGGCTGAGGGGCCCCCATGGAGACCTGCTGAGCTGTTGCAACCACCGACGAGGAAGAGAGTACCGAGGAAGAGGGGACCACCGAGACAGAGGAAGGGAAGGAGGAAGAGTGCAAGCTGGAGTCCTCTATGCTCTGGTGCTGTAAGGATGGATGAATGGAGAGAAGAGGAGATGGTTATGATAAACAAGATTAAATACTAGGTTAGATTAAGAAGTATTTGATGCATCCATCACAGGAAATGCAATCTCTTCTCTCACATACTCACCATTAGACTGGTGTTGGATGTGCGGACTTGGGATGGCGCAAGACTTTTCTGTTGTGTAGAAAGGGAACTGAAAGAACAAACGATCATCCATCAGATTAGTTGAATAAAGAACCATTATCCACTGGCACTACTACAATCCAAACTCTTCAAATTAGTCCTTCAGGGTGGCATCTTACTTGCTGTGCTGAGGCATGGTATTCGGGGGCAGGTCTTCATTGTGCCCCAGAGCGCTGTGCGACAACTGATTGGATGTGGTCAACAAGGACACGGGCCCTGAGCCACTGTCTGTCAACGTAGCCATGGAGACTGACGCAGGCGTGGCCGAATCAGAGGCCGACTTCACAGACACTGCAGAGCCTGCTGCAGCTGGACAGACACAGGAAGTACAGAGAGGGAGAGAAAGAGTCTGGGATTAGTATCAACCCAGATGGACGACAGCTCTAGAATACACACTGTCTAATAGGGCAGATTGCCATTCCAAACTGTATCCCCTTTTAGGGACACTGGGTGAATAGCCGTAAAATACAAATAGAGGACCACAAAATAACAGGCATGGTTCCCGAGTACTTAACCTACATCCAGGAAATGCATTACAATGCATGTTAGCGGATTACCACTCACACGGTTGCCATGCTGGCCATAAACACCACATATTTAGACTTCCTTCACTGCAAACCCACACAGCTACCAAAATGACTCACCTTCCACAGAATGTGTCTGTATTGTATTGAATCCATTCTGAAAAAAACAAGTTCAGGTGGGCTTGTTAGGGTACAGTAATTTAGGGGAGTCGTTTCCATAGCAACATGCTATTCAATAAGGGGAGGGAGCCAATCAAAGAAAAGTGAAAAACAGAAATTGCTTTATTTTGTATTTCTCTAAGAATCAAAGCAATATGAATAGAGGAATTTATCTCAAGGAGGCAGAGCAATATGAATGGAGGCTCGCCTCTTTCTGCGGGGAGGAGACAGGGGTGGGAAAGCGCCGGGCCTGGGGAGCCCTCTGGTCGTACATGTCAATCTGACTGGGGTTGGAGGGAATCGCCTCACTGGAGGACAAGAAGCAGAGAGATTAGATAAAGCCATGGGCTACTTTGAGAAAAGAGATGGGGTCCAGCGTCAAAGTGGGCCCACTTTGACACTGGTGCCCCACACGTGTGTGTGTGTGTAGTGTTATAGCTGTATACGACTCATATCTTACACCAATTATGCAGTGTCTGGTATGACTGATGTGTGCTCACCAGCTGGGGCTTGTGTAGAGGCTGTTTTGAACCTGGCTTCCTGGTGTGGTGGTGGGGGCGCTGTCGTAGTCCTGGAGCACAGGTTCAGAGCCAAACTGCAGTGCTCCAAACTGCAGGTTCAGCCCAGAGATGTCTGCCGAGCCAGGCATCTCCACCGCCATCGCTGGGATCTGGAATAAAATATAAAGATATGGTTAACGTCAGGGAAAGCAAGGTAATTATTTATCAAAAGGTAAGCAGAGGTAGGGAGGAAAACATAGGGGTTAGGCTAACAGTGATGAAAGTAAAGTGAATGTGTGCTCACTGTTCGTGCTCACTGCGAGTGAGCAACTGTTACCTATCGAAAATAATTAGAAATTAGTCGGAGCATGACCAGCCATTCACTCAGTTTACATTGTCCTTATATCAGTGTTGAGCGGTTACCTTGGTGGTGATGGAGGTCCTCTTCTTCTGTTGCTTGAGCTTGTGCTGCTGCAGTGGCAGGGGGCTGGAACCCTGGGCATCCGATGAGTCAGGGGACACCTGGTGCCCCAAGGAGGGCACCGCCATCTTGGGGAGGGCAGACACAGGGGGCGCCATGTGGGACGAGGGGCTGCCCTGTGAGGGAGGGGGGAGGAAGGCGTCCAACACGGAGGTGGTGGGCTGGTAGGGATGGCGCTTGGTGAAGGGGCTGTGGACCGGAGGCTCTGGCTGGGCCTTGCTGTCTGGGGGGAGAGAAGGGGATGGGAGAAAGGAATGTAGGGGCTGCACCTGACAGCTATAAAACATCAAATTCTGAACCATGCATAAGGGCATTTAAGATGTCTCCTCTTCATAACCAGAAAAATATAATGTAGGCATTTCAAAAGCTCTGTAAACCCAAGTTAGTCTAGCCACTATGTACACCCCCTGCTTTACTTAACCATACCAACTGTCCCCATGGTCCCTGTATATTTCCTCTTACCATAGTGGCCCAGCTCTGCGGAGTTGGTTTCCCAGGAAGAGGGGGTGGGGTTGGGCTGTCCTGTCTGGGACTGCTGGGCAGCCAGCTGGGCCAAGGCTTGTGCAGTCTTAAACTGCTCCAAGAACTGGGAGCCGCTGGTCGTCCCTGTACTGCCTCCTTTAGGGTCCCCCACCTCTCCAAAGCCCTTCCGCAGCATGTTCACCTGCAATGGAAGCAAGAGGAACTGAAATCCTGCAAGTTTCAGGAATGAGCGTCGAACAGAATAGAACAGCTGTGCTGGTTTATTGCTAGAACTAGTGTTGTCACGATACCAACATTTTACTAACGAGGACATGTAAACATTCGTAAGGTTATGGCAGTGATGGCGGACTGAAGATGGCAGTGCAAAATGAGTTAAGAGAAATCGCAATATTCATTATCTCTAAAACGGACTAAATAGGAGCACTACACTGATCTATTTAATTGTGGGCAATAACATTCAGGCTAGAGAAGTTAATTGATAAATAATACAAACGCAGTCAAGGCCAAAACATGTTGGAAAGGAACCAGGAAGAAAAATGGAGAACCAAACTCCAAGACAAGATTCCTCGACAGACACCGATGATTTATGCTTTTCACCACCTGGTACGCCAAGAGTAGAAACCGTTCTGCTAAAAATCAATAAATGATAAATTGGGTGTACTTGAACTAAAGTAAATAAATAAAGGAGATGAAGGGGAGCCTCGAAATGAGTGACGAAAAAGCCGTGACATTGGATAAAGAAACGGATGTTAAAGAACATGTTTGAGAGAAGCCTTACTTGGAATACAGACTGTCGGATATTATTCATCCTAATCACACAGGTTTTTTGCATGGACGATACATTGGAGATAATATAAGACGAGTATGGGAAACAATAGAACGCCGAGAATTCTGGGAAACCAGGCCTGGTATTCATAGCTAACTTTGAAAAGTATGACGGGAACTTATATATAAATGCCTGGAATACTTCAATTTTGGAGAATCTCTTATACAATGGGTTAAAGTTATGGTAAATAATTGCTACTTCTCAGAAAGCATTAAAACAATGGTTTTCCACTATCAGCATGCCTATTTATTATGGCCATCAAAATGTTAGCTGTTCAAATCAGATCCAACAATAATATCAAAGGTCTAGAAATCTAGGGCTTAAAAACAAAAAGGTGTTATTATAGGCTGATTTTAAAAGAAAATATGAACATCCACAATTTGGATCCCTCCACAGCCTCTATACATTTTCTAACCTCTGGATTACAACCAAATTATGATAAATGCACTATATTACGTATTGATCACAAATAAAAAATACAACTTTTACATTACCATTTAGTTTACCAATAAAACGGTCTGATGGTGAAATGACAAACTATTCACGGCTATTCACATCCCGAAAGAAAGAAATGATATCACAACAATAAAACATTATAGAAAGTTACTTATGCTAAGATCTAGCTGTCAATTAGTGGAAAACAATAATATCCCTGATTAACTTTAGTCATATCCCAGTTTACCCATTTGCTAATGGCCTTGCCTACACCTATCAACTTGTTTTTTAAGTTATGAGCAAATAATATAACATTTTATTTAGAATTGCAAGCCAGGCGAAATTAAAAACGGCCTATTTATTTAATGAATATGAATTCACAGGGCAGAAATGATTAAAAAGCATTACTCTCTCACTAAAGGCTTCAGTCATACAAAAGTTATACTTAAAACCAAACTGGTTCTCTAGCAGATTAGTAAGAATGTCTCACCCAATGTCCAAGAACGTCCTTTAACCCCTCCCCCTTTATTTATTTAGATTGCAACCTCTCACTTTCGGTTATTTGAAAACGAAATATCCCAAATATTTTTAAAACAAGCCATAGAAAGTTGGTTGCAATTTGAGTTTAATCCACCAGAAAAGACAGAGCAAATATTACAACAATTATGGTTAAACACAAATATATACAATTATTTTTAATAAACTATGATTTAAAAAATATATATATATAAATTATATCATAAATTGGACTGGCGGAGATGTCACATGCAGCAAACAAAAATATGGAAATGTCTGCTCTACTCAAGATTACAATCAACTAACTGCAGCATTACTGAAAAGTGGAAGAGGCAAGTGGAAGTGGGAGAAAGAAAAGGAACTTGTCTGTTGAACCTGCATTCTTTTCTATGAGAATAGAACGGTTCAGAACTTTTGTGAAACATGAGTTGTAAAATAAAAATGGCAACTAGAATTAAAACAGGACGGCGTTCTGAGCGAGATGGGAGAGGTTGAGAGGAACTTAAGGATGGAACAAAAAACAAACTAACAAACTAGTAAATAACTACTGTAAAATTTAGACAAGCTGGAAGTAGAAGTCTACAAACGCAGCATAAAGAAACGTTGTTTTATCAGGACCCCATCTTTCAAAGATAATTAGTAAAAATCCAAATAACTTCACAGATCTTCATTGTAAAGAGTTTAAACACCGTTTCCCATGCTTGTTCAATGAACCATAAACAATTAATGAACATGCACCTGTGGAACGGTCATTAAGACACTAACAGCTTACAGATGGTAGGACAGGTACAGGATGGCAACAACTGTCCGAGTTACACCAGGAATGCACAATCCCTCCATCAGTGCTCAGACTGTCCGCAATAGGCTGAGAAGCTGGACTGAGGGATTGTAGGCCTGTTGTAAGGCAGGTCCTCAGCAGACATCACCGGCAATAACATCACCTATGGGTACAAACCCACCGTTGCTGGACCAGACAGGACTGGCAAAAAGTGCTCTTCACTGACAAGTCGCGGTTTTGTCTCGCCAGGGGTGATGGTCGGATTTGCGTTTATCGTCGAAGGAATGAACATTACACCGGGGCCTGTACTCTGGAGCAGGATCGATTTGGAGGTGGAGGGTGTTAACTCGAAATGACACAACGACAAGGTTCCAGTTTAACAAAGTTTACTCTACTATATGAACACACTACAAGGTAGCCATTACACTCAAGGCCAGGTCCAACAACGACAAAACTTCCTGCGCATGCGCACTCTTGACTGAGTGATAGCCCCGTAATAACAGAAATATAGGGATACTTAAAACATGAACTTAACAGAGGGTCCGTCATGGTCTGGGGCTGTGTGTGTCAGTATCATCGGACTGAGCTTGTCATCATTGCAGGCAATCTCAACGCTGTGCATTACAGGGAAGACATCCTCTTCCCTCATGTGGTACCCTTCCTGCAGGCTCATCCTGACATGACCCTCCAGCATGACAATGCCACCAGCCATACTGCTCGTTCTGTGCGTGATTTCCTACAAGACAGGAATGTCAATGTTCTGCCATTGCCAGCGAAGAGCCCAGATCTCAATCCCATTGAGCACGTCCGGGACCTGTTGGATCGGAGGGTGAGGGCTAGGGCCATTCCCCCCAGAAATGTCCGGGAACTTGCAGGAAGAGTGGGGTAACATCTCACAGCAAGAACTGGCAAATCTGGTACAGTCCATGAGGAGGAGATGCACTGCAGTACTTAATGCAGCTGGTGGCCACAACAGATACTGACTGTTACTTTTGATTTTGACCCCCCCTTTGTTCAGGGACACATTATTCCACTTCTGTTAGTCACATGTCTGTGGAACTTGTTCAGTTTATGTCTGTTGTTGAATCTTATTATATTCATACAAATATTAACACGTTAAGTTTGCTGAAAATAAAAGCAGTTGACAGTGAGAGGACGTTTCTTTTTTGATAGATACCAGGCCAAGTTCTCTGCTGCCAATGACTGGAATGAACTACAAAAATCTCTGAAACTGGAAACACTTATCTCCCTCACTAGCTTTAAGCACCAGCTGTCAGAGCAGCTCACAGATTACTGCACCTGTACATAGCCCATCTATAATTTAGCCCAAACAACTACCTAACCCCCTACTGTATTTATTTATTTTGTTCCTTTGCATCCCATTATTTCTATCTCTACTTTGCACATTCCTTCACTGCAAATCTACCATTCCAGTGTTTTACTTGCTATATTGTATTTACTTCGCCACCATGGCCTTTTTTTTGCCTTTACCTCCCTTCTCACCTCATTTGCTCACATTGTATATAGACTTATTTTTCTACTGTATTATCGACTGTATGTTTGTTTTACTCCATGTGTAACTCTGTGTTGTTGTATGTGTCGAACTGCTTTGCTTTATCTTGGCCAGGTCGCAATTGTAAATGAGAACTTGTTCCCAACTTGCCTACCTGGTTAAATAAAAGTGAAAAATAATAAAAAATAATAAAAAAGTAACACGATACCGAGTAGTATCGCCATAACACGTGGAGAATTTGAGTGGCCTTAGCGTCCTGTTCGCCCTGTCCCCCCAACGCGTGTTCCCGTTTTCTAAACGTTATGTGCTACACAAAAAACCTGTCACTGATATTCACACGTCTACTCAATGCAACACATAGAATTTAACTTCACACTGTATAATAGAATACATCATAGAATTGCTGCTTTACTCATATTTGTAAATGCCTACCTGTGATATGGCTGGAGGAATAAGGGGAAGGGATATACATGCATAATGATCTGCATGTCATTGCATGAAACCTTTACTCTTCAGTAAACAAACGCAGACTCCCTCACACACACGCACTGTTCCCAACTTTCAAAAAACAGGTACCAAGGAGTACCAATTATTTAATTTTTTATAATCTAGTTTAGGCTTACATTAGGCCTATATGAATCCTACCTTTGAAGCACATCTAATTAGTGAAGCAGACCGTTTTCCTTTCTTCAGCCAATCAAATTTGCTTAGACCTACTGCCAAGTTAGCAGGTTGTTAGCTAGGCAACATGACTGAACAAGCCATTATCTTTGCTGTAAAGCTGCAAGCATGCCTGTCGCACTGCTGTACTCTATTTGTCCTTCCTGGCACTCCCGAGGCTGCGTGACAGCGTACTTGCAAAGCCTACTAAAACTAGCCTGTACTCTTGGTTACGTCGGAGAAGAAATTACACAATGAATCAACTTTGCTCGCTCTGCACGCTGCTCTAATTTATCAAATACACAAATGTAACAGAAGACTCAGTGACTGCATCCCCCACTCACCATCACGGCTAAATTCGATTTTAAAAACTGATTGAGGAATAGATGTGCAGGAAGAGCGGACGGAGAGAAGCAGGTGAGTGATGGCTGGAAGAGGATGCTGGCTGGCCGATTACAGCTCCCACACGTGATATGATATGCGTATGAAAGTGAAGTGGATATTACTGGACCGGCGCATACAAGAGACTAGTGGCTGTTGCTTACAAAAATGTAACTGAATTTATAAATAAAACTGACTAACATTTTATAACAGGCGCCAGCATGTTCTTTTGATAGGGCTGAAAATTTTGGTAGTATCATACGAAACTGTACTGAAGTATAAACATTGTTTTGGTATCATAACGTTTTGGTACAACACTTTAGTCACTAAAACTGTAGAATAGGGTTAAGGCAGTTTTGTGTGTCCTGTGGTCTCACCATGCTGTGCTGGGTGTAGGAGGTGCTGCTGGAGGTGGTTTGGGACAGCGGCTGCTTGGAGTTGCTGAACACAAGTGACTGGGGGAGGGAGGGGGGCTGGCTGGCCTCTATGGGGCCCGAGGCCTCTGCCTCAGAGGACGGGGAAGTCTTCCCAAGCAGCACTGCCAGGTCAATCCTGCAGGGGACAGAGGTCAGAGTTAGTAATTAGCCTTGTTCGAGCCAGAACAGCCCATAGAGCAGGAGCCCATCTCCTGCTTCTGTAGCATGAGGCAGCTTTATGTACAAGTACAACCCCTAGACAGGACACTAGCCTATCACAGGGTCTGAGAAACGGATGTTGTTCTGACTCACGTTAGCTAATTGATTGTTTCTGTGATAGTACGTTTTGGGGTGGATGAAACATAATACAGAGATGAAAATCATAGTCAACACCAGAAGTGCTTGAATTACAAATTTGAATGTTCTACACTCAGTAAAGGTGAAAACTTTGGATATTTGACTAGACTGCAGAGTTTGGTGATGTTGAAGACAAGTGTTTTACATGGACATGAGTCAGGATACACAATGCATGGATTTCAGTGAGTGGATGAGGAGTTGTGGTTGCATGTGTATAATATATATATATATATATATATATATATATATAGATATATATATATATATATATATAGATATAGGTCTTCCTATAAACTAGGGTACCAGTGAGGGTTTCTTACGCTGGACAACATTACATCATTGATAATAAATCTGCCATTTTTTTTTTTATGTGATTGCATTAAGATTTAAGAGGGGAACGTCGCTATATTCAATACAATTCATGAGTCGATTTAAAACCTGTGTAACGCTTTCTCATGGTTGGTGTCTTGACAGAGCTGTCCAAAATAGTGACAAAAAAAACACTTCTCTGTCCTTGCATTTATGGCAAATATAAAACACAACACGTAAAGTGCTGGTCCCATGTTTCATGAGGTGAAATAAAAGATCCCAGAAATGTCTATGTTTACAACCCTGTTAGTGAGTATTTCTCCTTTGCCAAGATATTCCATCCACCTGACAGGTGTGGCATATCAAGAAGCTAATTAACTTCTTGGAACTATAGGGGGTGCTGTTCCGCATTAGCATATTTTGGTCTCCAAATTAAACTGCCTCGTGCTAAATTCTTGATCGTACAATATGCATATTATTGTTATTATTGGATAGAAAACACTTTCTAGTTTCTATAGCCGTTGGAATTTTGTCTCTGAGTGGTACAGAACTATATCTACAGCACTTTTCATGACAGGGGTCAGATTTCAGAAATTTTTACCCCTGATCTGGAGTCTGTTTTTAAGGTGACAGTGAATGCTATGAAGAAACCGACACTGCCTACGTCTTCCTCTGGGTGTCTGTACGTCATCACGTTTTGAATGGAATCGATTGCACAATCACAGCCACTATAAAAGAACAAAACGTAGAGGTACCTCCCTTTCTCGTCGCGCGCCTGAAGCGTGAAGGACATCGGACTTGCCTCATTCCAAATCGTTGTCTAACCAGCAATATTTCTCTGGTCATGTTTTTACTCGTTATAGTTGTTAAAAACATCATAATGTAGTTAATTTGAACCGTTTTATAGCAATATATATCCGTTTAGTGCGATTCTGAGGAATTTCTTTGTCGTGCACTTTCTAGCTTTGGGAACGTTTCGGGGTCTCGGTCGTTGTTAGTGGACATTTCGAAGGACAGAGGACATCTATCGACCAAAAGAAGATTACAACATAGAAAGGATACATTGCCCAAGAATCTGATGGAAGAACAGCTCAAAGTAAGCAATATTTAATATGATAAATCGTTGTTCTGTCGAAATATTTTAAACGCATATTTCGCCATTTTGTTTGTTATCGCGTCACTTGGCGAACCCTGTATTGAAAAGTAAGGATAATTATAAAAATGTAAGTCAGCGGTTGCATTAAGAACTAATTTGTCTTTCGATTCCTGTCAACCCTGTATTTTTTAGTCAAGTATATGATTAGCTTTCAATTAAACTAGATCACTCTGAAAGATGACGTCAGACATTTTGAGGCTTGATTTCCTAGTATTTTCATTGTGTAACCACGGTTTTGTATGGCTAAATATGCACATTTTCGAACAAACTGTATATGTATGTTGTAAAATGATGTTACAGGAGTGTCATCGGAAGAATTCTGAGAAGGTTAGTGAAAAAATTAATATATTTTGGCGGTGATTACGTTATAGCGCTCTTTGGCTGGAATCGATGCTCTGGTAACGTTTTCACATGTGGTATGCTAACTTATCGATTTATTGTGTTTTCGCTGTAAAACGCTTAGAAAATCTGAAATATTGTCTGGAATCACAAGATCTGGGTCTTTCCATTGCTATGCTTTGTCTATTCTTATGAAATGTTTTATTAAGAGTAAATTGGTCATACACGTTGCTCTCTATAGTAATTCTAGTCGTCTTGTGATGGTCGGTGCAATTGTAAACTGTGATTTCTACCTGAAATATGCACTTTTTTCTAACAAAACCTATCCTATACCATAAATAAGTTATCAGACTGTCATCTGAAGAGGTTTTTTCTTGGTTAGTGGCTATCAATATCTTAGTTTAGCCGAATTGGTGATAGCACCTGAAGTAGTAAGAAACTGATGGAGTTAGAAAAGTGGTGTATTTTGCTAACGTGTTTAGCTAATAGATTTACATATTTTGTCTTCCCTGTAAAACATTTTAAAAATCTGAAATGGTGGCTTTATTCACAAGATCTGTATCTTTCATCTGGTGTCTTGGACTTGTGATTTAATGATATTTAGATGCTACTATCTACTTGTGAAGCTATGCTAGCTATGCTAATCAGTGTGTGGGGGGGTGGGGGGTGATCCCGGACCCGGGGTAGAGGCTCGTTAGAGGTTAAACAGCATATTCATGACACAGGTGCAACTTGTGCTGGGGACAATAAAAGGCAACTAAAATGTGCAGTTTTGTCACAATGCTACAGATGTCTAAACTATTGAGGGAGAATGCAATTGGCATGCTGACTGCAGGACTGTCCAGCAGAGCTGTTGCCAGAGAATTTAATGTTAATTTCTCTACCATAAACTGCCTTCACTGAACTTTATGCAAACTGCCTCACAACTGCAGATCACGTGTATGGCGTCGAGTGGGCGAGCAGTTTGCTGATGTCAACGTTGTGAACCGAGTGCCCTATGGTGGCAGTGGGGTTATGGTATGAGCAGGCATAAGCTACAGACAACAAACACAATTGCATTTTATCTATGGCAATTTGAATGCAGAGATACCGTGACAAGCGGGCCATTCCCCACTGTCGTGCCATTCATCCACCGCCATCAACTCATGTTACACCATTATAATGCTGGTCATATTATTAACAAATCCTTATGCTTTATGCAAAACTTTAGATTTTTTACAATTTATGAGCCCATTAATGTAAAGTAACATGGGCATATTGTTAAGATATATTCATGTTTTATTCAGAACTGAGAGGTTGTAGCAATTGAATAAATCAATACCAAATAATCAATTGCAATGTACAATTAACTGCAATGGGAAATTAATAATTAGAACTACAATTAGAAATAAAACAAAGTATCACATTTTAACTAGTCAATTATGAAAAGGTGACCTAGTAACAATACCCTCACATCTGGCCTAGGCCTATATCTCTCATATGTTTTTCACTCTAAAACATGCGCGCAAAAAAATACTCACCAAATCTCTCCCATGGGCACACGCTCTGCCAGCCAGTCAAGTGGATCTCGACAGGCATTGTAATAGTTAAAAAATAGGTTTGGAATACTGCAGTTTGCAATGCTGCCTATAACACTTAACGTGCTGTTCCCATCATCTCGCTCACTTAAAAAATATGTATTGTGCTAGGCCCGTTGTATAAATGGAGTTATGTGCCAATTTGCATATATTCCTCCAAGAAAACACGCGGAACCTTTAAAAAATTGAGCCAATGTCACAAATTGACCAAATTGTTGATAGAAAGACACGTGTGATAGCATGACTAGAGGGAATGGCTGTGGGTGTGTGCATTACATGTCAGGCCCACCCACCTCTGTCCTGCAGTGATGGTGACATTCTCCTGGGGGAGTGGCATGGAGACCACACTGGAGGCTGTGAAGATCTTGGTCTCTGACAGCTAGAGAGAGAGAGAGAGAGTGCGCAAGATGAGCAATTGAAGTATAAAAAAATAAATATAACAGAAAAAAAATCAAATAGACAAACTCGTATCTGTTAGATGTGTGACCTATTCCGATAAGGGTAACTAGTGGAGCACAAATATCAAAGTAAACAGAACCTAGGCCTAGATTTATTTATTTTCATCTTCCCTTGACATTTATACTTACTTTCACACACCAGCTTGCTGAGCGGGCCCTAGCGAAGCCAGCAACTTGTGTAAAGTGCGAGTAGTTATATTCTTCCACAATATATTTTGTATTCATTTACAGACCATTTTACATTTTATTTAGAGTGTATAGACAGACGGCCTAAGGTCCGGACCGACAAATTTGTTTTCTGATTGTAGAGAAAAATTAGCGGGCACGAGACTAAAATGTGGGACTTCGAAATGCCCATCTGACGCTATCGGGAATTTATCAGCCTCCATATGTGGTCTTAGCAAATTGTCTGACCTGCTGTATAACTATGCTCAATTTGAATTACTGACAATGATTTTAAATCTAGATTGGTTAATGCTAGTATCGGATGGGCTGAAAGATATTTGTACTGAGCTAAATCTAACTCAGCTGATAACTAAACACAGAATAATATCTATAAGGAGGATTTTTCATACAAAATCTAAAATTTTTACAGCCAATTGGATATTTACCAATGAGATTAGTGACCACTACCTAAAATCCCACGCATTACTACAAAAGAGACTAAGAAAAATCCCACGCATTACTACAAAAGAGACGAAGAACTTTAATATGCAGTTTTATGTCTGAGCTGGGGTTAAGTGACTGAGGGATTGTCAACCAGCATCGACTCAGATCATGCCCTTAATTGTTTTATTTCCCTGTTTAACTCTGTTGCAGATAAACATGTCATACAAAAAAAACGAAGGGTTAAAGACTGATGTAATCCTTGGTTAACGCATGAATTGTGATAACATCCTTTTGTTAACTGAACCTAGAATACCTCAAATGCCGACCGTATTACCTCCCAAGAGAATTCACTTCGGTTATAGTCACAGCCGTGTATATCCCCCATCAAGCCAATACCACGAAGGCACTCAAAGAACTTCACTGAACTTTATGCAAACTGGAAACCACATATCCTGAGGCAGCATTTATTGTAGCTGGGGATTGAAACAAAGCAAATTTGAGGAAAAAGGATGCCGAAATTCAAACACATTGACTATAGTACTTGCGCTGGAAAAACTTTGGACCACGGCTACTCAACTTTTCAAAATGCCTACAAGTCCCTCCCTTCGGCAAATCTGATCACGAGTCCATTTTGCTCCTCCCTTCCTATAGGCAGAAACTCAAACAGGAAATACCCGTGCTAAGGTCTATTCAACTCTGATCTGACCAATCGGAATCCACGCTTCAAGATTGTTTTGATCATGCAGACTGGGATATGTTCTGGGTAGCCTCCGAGAATAACATCGACTAATACACTGATACAGTGACTGAGTTCATCGGGAAGTGTTTCGGAGAAGTTGTACCCAGTGTGACTTAAAACCTACCCAAACCAGAAACAAATAGCAGCAAAACTGAATTATTGTTTAATTCTTTCCTCCGTATCGGGAATCAAACATGCAAAACGTCAGTACAGAGACAAAGTGGAGTCGCATCTCAACAGCGAGACAGGGTCTACAGACAATCAGACTACAAATGGAAAACCAGCCACGTCGAGGACACCAACGTTTTGCTTCCGGACAAACTAAACACCTTTGGCCGCGTTGATAACACAGTGCCACCGACGTGGCCCGCTACTACCAAGGACTGTGGGCTCTCCTCCGTGGCCGACGTGAGTAAGACATTTAAGTGCGTAAACCCTCGCAAGGCTGCCGGCCCAGACGGCATCCCTAGCCGCGTCCTCAGAGCATGCGTAGACCAGCTGGCTGGAGTGTTTCATAATCAATCTGTCCCTATTCCAGTCTGCTGTTCCCACTTTCTTCAAGATGTCCACCATTGTTCCTGTACCCAAGAAAGCAAATGTAACTGAACTAAAACTACTATCACCCCGTAGCACTCGCTTCTGTCATCATGAAGAACTTTGAGAGGCTATTCAAGGATCATACCACCGCTACTGTCCCCGACACCCTAGACCCACTTCAATTTGCTTCAACTGCCCCAAGAGCCAGAGACTATGCAATCGCCATCACACTGCCCGATCCAATATGGACAAGAGGAATACCCATGTAAGAATGCGTTTCATTGACTATAGCTCAGCATTCAACACCATAGTAACCTCCAAGATCATCACTAGGCTCGGGGACCTGGGTCTGAACCCGGCCCTGTGCAACTGGGACTTCCTGAAAGTCCGCACCCAGGTGTTGAAGGCTGGAAACGAGCTTCAAGTTTCTCGGCGTACACATCACTGATATGAAATGGTCCACCCACACAGACAAGGCGGCGCAACAGCGCCTCTTCAACACGAGGCTGCTGAAGAAATTTGGCTTGGTCCCTAAACTTTTACAGATGCACAATTGAGAACATCCTGTCGGGCTCTATCACCACCTTGCACGGCAACTGCACTGCCCACAACTGCAGGACTCTACAAAGGGTGGTGCAATCTGAACCAACGCATCACCAGGGGCACATGCCTGGCCTCCAGGAAACCTACAGCACCCAATGTCACAAAAAGGGCAAAAATATCACAAAAAGGACATCAACCACCCGAACCACAGCCTATTCACCCCGCTATCATCCAGGTGCATCAAATCTGGGACCGAGAGACTGAAAAACAGCAGGCTGTTAACTTCTTTGGGACAGGGGGGCAGTATTGAGTAGCTTGGATAAAAAGGTGCCCAGAGTAAACTGCCTGCTACTCAGTCCTAAAAGCTAGAATATGCATATAATTAGTAGATTTGGATAGAAAACACTCTGAAGTTTCTAAAACTGTTTGAATGATGTATGTGAGTATAACAGAACTCATGGCAGGCAAAAACCTGATTAAAGATTTCAACCAGAAAGTGGAAAATCTGAGGTTTGTAGTTTTTCAACTCTTTGCCTATCCAAGATACAGTGGAAATGGGGTGATATTGCACTTCCTAAGGCTTCCGCTAGATGTCAACAGTCTTTAGAACCTTGTTTGATGATTCTACTGTGAAGGAGGGGGGAATGGGAGCTGAATGAGTCAGGTCTGCCAGAGTGGCATGAGCTGGTATCGCACGTTCACGTGAGAGGTAGCTTGCGTTCCATTGCAATTCTACAGACAAAGGAATTCTCCGGTTGGAACATTATTGAAGATTTATGATAAAAACATCCTAAAGATTGATTCTATACTTTGTTTGACATGTTTCTACGAACTGTAATATGACTTTGTCTGAACTTTTGCCTGGACCTGCCCGCGCATCGTGAGTTTGGATGGTGTACTAAACGCGCTAACAAAAAGGAGGTATTTGGACATAAATGGACGCTTGCTTCCCACATATCCCAGAGAGGTTAAAAGACCATCACTAGCCAGCTTCCACTGAGTTATGTAACCCTGCACCTTAGAGACTGCTGCCCTATATATACACAAACTTGGAATCACTGGCCCCTTTAATAACGGATCACTAGTCACTTTAATGTTTAAATACTGCTTTACTCGTCTCATATGTATATACTGTATTCTATTCTACTGTATTTTAGTCAATGCCACTCCAACATTGTTCAATCTAATATTTATATTTCTTGAATCCATTCTTTTACATGTGTGTTGTGAACTGTTAGATCCTAGCTCCAACAGTGCAGTAGTAACAAGCATTTCACAACATCCACAATAACATATGCTAAATATGTGTATGTGACCAATACAATTGTATTTTCCTGAGAAATTACAGAGAAACTATTTTGTTAAGGCTAGATTGCCAGTCCTTGAGACGTTTGAGAAATAGATGTCTCTCCCTGGTTAAAAAAAGCCAAATTAACACATGAATTGAATTACGTATCAGAGTGGTAGTAATCCAGACAACTTCTAGAAAGTGTTCAAATCTTTGAAACAAAACTCCACCCCCTTATTGACCCGGCAGGTTCTGAAATTTCTGATGCTTTTAATAACCATTTTGCTTCAGCTAGCCACCTGTTTGAAAGGATAATCTCTGAAAATTAATCTCATCCCAGGATGAGGGAGTCCTTTAGTCACCTCAGAACAGATTGTAGAGAATGATGCACTGACTCCATACTTTATTTTCATTTGAACCCTTTGATCATCTATGATGTGCTAAGAGCATTGCTAAAAACACAGGGGCTGATTCACTTGATCCCTTCCAACTGCAGCCCTCTGCCCCACTTATTGCAGAACCCCTGACCTATATTTTTAACTTGACAAACGTTTTTTGGTGTTATCCCTTAGATCTGGAAAGCAGCACGTCCTCCCCTTACATAGAGATACTTCTGACTTAAATGCCATTCCATTTCCAGATTATCTTGCCTTTCCAATGTTTAAGAATCCCTTACTACCTTTCAGCTAAGAACTTTAAATTCACTATATTCTGAATGTGCACCAATCTGGTTTTAGACCTGGACATAGCAGTTTCAGCTGCTATGGTTTAAGATGCATTCAATTGGTTGGATCAAAAATAATTGTGCTACCTTATTTGCGATTTAGATTAAAACACGTGGGTTAACTTTTGGAATCATGGAAATGGAATGTGTATTATAATTCTATAGTTAGAATATAAATAGTGGGCACTTTGAATACAGTATTTGACATGACAATGAAGGAAAATGCCATGGACGAGTTATTGTGAGAGGGTAGGAACCAAAATGATGTTCAGTGTTTCCTAGGTGATCCTATAATCTTTGGCTACATTAAATCTTTATTCATGATACGCCTATTCCTCTTTGATTTAGAAGATAGTTGCACAAACATGCTGAAGTAGCAGAGTAAACAAAAAAAATGGACATTACACACGGCGTATCACATTTAACAAACCAAACATTCAAATACCGTTACAGAAGGTAAAGTAAAAACCCAAACCGGTCCATGCATAAATACCGGTATATTGTAAAATACGGTATACCGCCCAGCCCTAATTGAGTGTAGTGGATGCATCATGTTATGGGTATGCATGTGATCATTAAGGACAGGGGAGTTTTTCCCAGGATAAAAAAAAAGAAATAGAATGGAGCTAAGCACATGCAAAATCCTACAGGATATCCTGTCTCAGTCTGCTTTCCACCAGGCACTGGGAGATTAATTCACTACTCAGTAGGTCAAGAACCTCAAAACACAAGGCTAAATCTACACTGGAGTTGCTTACCAAGACAGTCAATGTTCCTGAGTGGCTGAGTTACATTTTGGACTTAAATCTACGGCAAGACCTGCACATGATTGCCTAGCAATGATCAACAACCAATTTGACAGAGCTTGAAGAATTAAAAAAATAATAAAATGGGCAAATGTTGCACAATCCTGGTGTGGAAAGCTCTTAGAGAGGATTACCCAGAAAGACTCACAGCTGTAATTGCTGCCAAAGGTGTTCTACCAAGTATTGACTCAGGGGGATGAATACTTATGTAAGTGAGATATCTGTATTTCCTTTTCAAAACATGTTGTCACTTTGTCATTACAGGGTAATGTATGTAGATGGGTGAGAGAAAAAAATCAATTTTGAACCATTTTGAATTCAGGCTGTAAAAAAGTCAAGGTGTATGAATACTTTGAGGGTGCTATATGCAGAAACATACAATGTGATTTGTCATCATTTTTACGGTCAAAAGATGAGTCAAAATACGAAATACATCAATCATTAAGTCATACATCAAATAGGCACACCACCAAATCAATAAATAGGCATAGTGAAAAGGTACTCACATCCTCATTCCAGTCCTCAGTACCCCACTCTTCTGTCGCGCTCCTCCAGGCACCTATAGGAATGTAGAGGGGGAAAAATTTGTGAGTAATAGGTTTCAAACCAACCAGGCGTCAAACAAAAGAAAGGATGGCGGTTCAATCTTACAAGGGGCAGAGTCAAACTTGGGTTGGTAATTTGTCCCCTCTCCTCCTGCAGAGTACTCAATCCCTACAAAAAGGAGAAGTGAAAGGTGAGACATGTAAGATTACAGAGGGGCATACTACGTACCGGGTTTGAGGTGTTAGCGAGTTAACTTTGGTCAACTGAGTTTAACTCGGGATAAGCTGGACCATGAAAATAGCTCACCTTTAACCCAAGTACATTTCTATGGCAACGAATCCTTCAGAACTAACTTGCTCCAGGGCAGACTAACTTCATTTATTTAGAATGAAGCGTGAGCTGCGCGTTGAGCAATGAAATCAGATTCCCTCCCACTTGCTAAGAATTTGTCATCATCCCCTTCATTTGAGAAAGACTGATTAAATATTTTATTACCCAAATGTTTAAAAAATAATGTTAAAATAGTGTAACGGTACACATATTCGTAGCAAACAGTTCGATAAGGGGACTTCGGTTCAGCCTGTGAAACCAAATGAATATTAAAAAAACAGATCCACCCCTTTATGAGTCACAAGCGCGCAACTGACACTTAAGGAGACAGTGTCATGGTGCGTTAGTAACCAAGTGGAAATTTACCACATATGACATGAGAAAGATCCACTTGAACGGCCCTCAAACTGGTAATTACTAGTGGGAAACTAGGCTATCATCCACTTCTCCCATATGGTGACCTCTGAAGTCACCTACTAAGGAAATGGCCACTAGAAGAACAGTTTTAGCAGTTAATACAACAAAATATATATAACCATCTATTAATGTGTTTTAACTCATTTGTTTACACATATGATAGCTGTAGTTTTAGTTTCTTTGACACCAAATGGTTTCTCAACGAGTTACAATCATGAATGCATTCAACTTGTATTTACAACTTCACAACAATTTTGAAAGCTGAACATTGTGAATGGCATTTAATTTTCACGCTGTACCAAAACGTGACCCTAAAACCGCAATACATACAGAACCGTTACACCCCTATTAAAATACCTATCACATTACACATTTAGTAATAGAATGCACTTGAAACTTCACACAGTAAAACTTAACTAAAATGATTTTATCGATAGGGTTGGGGAAAAGATGCTTCTTGATAAGTACACCAAAGACTATTAACGATAAGTCATAAAATAAAGACGACACTTCTAAAAGCCTATTTCACACCATAGCCAGAATGGTCTCAATTAAGAGTTCAACTAGCCACATGCACGCCCATTACAAGCCTGCTAGAGTTAGCAGCAGGCGGACGAGCAATATTCACCGTCGTAGTACAGATGAAGTCTGAGCTGGAATGTTAAGCTAACTGAAGCTGGCTAGCTTAAGAAAACCCTGAGTTAGAGCTAGCTTGCATCGTAGTATACCCCTCAAATCATTCCCAAGACGAGCAAATTAAGTCAGACCCCATAGAGTTAGCAGTTACTAACAACTAGACCACACCTCCACCTAAACCTTTGTGTTTTTGGACTAGGCACTAGCTTGGTTTCTTAATGGTTCCTTCCTTTGGCTCTAGATAAACTAGATGGACTTTCCACCATCTTGCAGAGATATATGAAGTGTCTAGGCTGGGTGGATTTGGACTGGGGCTGAGCAGTAGCTGGGTTCCTTACTGGGTCCTTCCTCTGGCTCCAGGTTTCCCGTGTTGTTCCAGGTGCTTCCCCCGCTGTAGCTCTCCTCTGTCTGGGTCGGCTCAGCGTAGTCCGCCGGGTTGAACGTTCTACAAAAGAGAAGAAGCCGTGGTTTTGAGCACAACCCCTTCCTATGCGTCTACCAACTGGAATATTTGACTGGGGTGAGATATACTGTAAAGGAGGAAGTAAGTAGGCAGCGAGATCGAGGAAGTGATTGAGGTGATCTGATGTTTAGCAGTTAGACAACATTCATCTGAGAAATCTCAGGATGACAGATTCAAAAATACTGAAGGAGGACAACCAAGGAATGGGAAAATAATCCAGGCAGTGCCTTATTTTTCCTCAACTCTTTCTCTGGCACTGTGCGATGGCAAAAAACATAACGTCTTTCAACCCATCATTTCACAGCAACGCTTCAGAGACAATTATAGAAAAGCACGCATCCTTAAAATAACTGTTCTCTTGCTTCTTTCAGGCTCAGGCACACAAGTTGTACAGTGCAGTACAACCTAGTGCAGTACAGTAGATGGACTTCAGCCATTTTCAGGATCTGACTGGAATTCAGACTATTCATGTTTGACTAGCTCCCAGTGAGAACCAACAATAACAGGGGTGCTGTAGATTGGCAGGGAGGGACTCTTGATTGAACCACTGGTCACACCCATTTAATAGTATTTAAATACCGTATCCCCGACATAGAAACATCAGAATAAGCTACTACTGTAGATTGTATTTTAGTTTAGCTTGTGTACATTCCCCAGCGTAGAGATGTATAGATTCAATGTTGATACTGCTACAGTGCTATTTGGGTTATTAATTGGATTCGTCCTGCCGTTCTTGATTTATTGCACCCCCCCTATACATTGATATTTGACAGCATTGTTAAGATAAGCATTTCAACGCACTGTTATAACACCTGCCAAACTGTGTAAGCGACCAATAAACGTTCATTTGATTTCTTATGGGGCTTGTGTGAACAGGTTTACCCTCGATGTTCAATAGACAGCTGTCATTTAATTCCATATCGTGTTACCAGGGTGCACGACATTGGTTTCATCTGCCCTGATACCCTGTGTGTCTAGCTCCATCCTTCCCTCTCTCGTGGCATTTGGCAGAATGATCCCCCCAACAGATAGCAAGATTGACACACTGACACACCAGTGGCGGTGCACTCACCTCTCATCTCCTGAAAAATCATATCTGGGCCCCTTATCAATCTGGCTTTAGAGGAAAAACAACAGCAACGATTACAAGCAGCACAACGGGGACAGATGGGGATGCAGTGTGTGGTTTTAGACTTCATTATTTTACAGAGGAATGTAGGGAAATCACATGCATGGACAAGTCACTACACTCACACTTCTGCAACACACATCTGTCAACACTGCATTGTTGGGGCAGTGTCACTTTCTATAGGTGTAGTTGGGTAGAATAAAAAAGGGGAAAACATGGCTGCCAAACAAACACTCAAACTGAAGACTGTGTTCCATAAGTAACAATAATTGCATTATGATCAGGAGAGGAAGCACAGTTAAAACCAACAGAACACACTCATGCAAACACAGGCGCCCAAAGGCCACAAGAGCAGCAGCGGAAGCAACACACCCGAAGAGGGACATGTTGGGGACAACGCAACACAAACTGCCTGGCTGTCAGTCTGTGTAAGCCTATGGCGCTGGCTCACTCACGCTCCAGGTTAGTCACTATCAGAACAAGCCAAACTTACGCACAAGTACAGCCAACGCATTGGCCCTCTCCTCTAACGTATCCCTATTAACACTGTAGAATAACATTAAAAGATAATTTCAACTTGTTAAAATGAAAGCACTGATGCAGTTGAAGTAGCCATTAAAACACAATTTTCACATTTTATGATCAGTTAATCTTATGTTCCACAAACCAGGTGCTTCAGACATAAAAATCACCATTAATTATTGCAAAGGGATGAAATTAACATGCAGGTTCATCTTTGAGGAAGCGTTTTAACCTGCTGCACCCCTGGGAAAGAGCCCACACTAGCAGAGCCCACTCACCTAAACCCCACAAAGCCTGGTCTTTGACAACCCTAGAAATAGTACTGTCATCTCACTGGGGCTTAATGCTAGCCCTAACACCTAGGAGGAATTATATAGCCAACTAAGTGTTAATTATAATTAAATACAAAGTGACATACAAGATAGCAATATGTCTAATGTAGAGTGAATTTGATACTACTCATTATCAAAGCCGGTATAAAGGGCTGCTTACAATCTCGTCACTGTGAGCCTCGTCAAATCAATAAAAAATATATAGTATATATGACATCTAGGGTGCTCAATGACCAGGATTGGGTAAGAGGCAATGCATACACAGACAGACAATACAAACACACAAACCGGTGCTCCATTCAACCCAAAGGGAAAGACAAGGAACAAGAACACACCATGTCAGAGACACTGAGAGCAGAACCCTATGTGCAACTATCTCAATGCCCAACCGTTGAGTTACATGTATGGTGTGGGGTCTACCAATATCGGACTTTAATGCAAATCCCATAGACAAAAGTGTACAGAGGTGGTCAGATTGAGTTACATAAGGGTTTATGTACAGCCCATTTCAACTTGATTTGGCCGATGTGTATTCTTAAAATGGCTTAAAATGGGCCAGGTCCTGCTCTCTGGTGACCATGGCAAAATGGAACAGACATTTTCCTCTGTGAGCAGCACAGGTGTTCACTTACCCCATGCCCTGCGCAGAAAAGCGGCCCCCTCGCCTGCCTCGCTCCCGTTCTCCCCCTAGAGAGGGACAGACAAGTTACACCACTGACCCAAAAAATACTACAGAAAATAGAATGCATTGTCCCTTGAGGAACATTTGCCGCCTTGAATGCACATTAAAATGGTATTGAGCCCACTAGAGAACGCATGGCTCTAGAATGCAACCATCTTGCGAACGTTTGACTTGGCTGAGTGTAAAACATTTAATTGGTCTAATTGGTGCAAGCTTCACATCGAGTGCATATAGGCCTCAAGTTTACTGTTAGATTATTAATACATGGCTACTAGCAGTAGGTATTATATTTAGAGTTAGCAATCTAACTCATGTGTTTTGAGTTTCTACTTTCTCAGGTAGTTGAATTAGCCCATGTGATATTAATGCACAGATGTATGCAAAGCAATCTCTATTTTAAAAAAAGAAAGAAAAAAAGTGAATATTTGGAGCTCTATTTTGACAGTAACCGCCTAATTGTCAACCCAACATTTCTGACAATCACTAGAATAGGGTGCACATCAAAATATCTTGAATCATGCGCATTCCTGACAAAATCGTGGACTGGTGCCACCAACTGAAAAAGTTAGCAGCACCAGGGTAAAAGGTTCATCCGGAGCACTGGAATGCTATGACATCTGACACACTAGGAGGGGGGCATCAGCCTTAGTTTGTGTTGGGAACTTGTTTCAGGAGTCCAACCAACAGCTCTTGCCAACGATCAAGGGACTTACCTCTTCCTCTGCCCCTCCCCCTGTGGCCTCGCTCTGTGCCCCTGCCTGCTATCCCAGCAGCCTTTCCTCCATCCAGACCATTCTCCTGTACACGGACTGAGAGGAGATGGCGGGCGCATTAGAGGTAGTGAGGAAAAACAGATGTGTGTGGAGTCAGAAATTACGGTTGAAGTTAGACATGTCTGTTCAGTCGCTACAATGGCAATTTTTCTTCCAGAAATCTAAGGAGAGAATGTTTGTAGCACACACTGTCCCCTCCATAACAAGGGCAGAAGCTACAAAGAGCCTATTTGTATGCCAGTGTCACGTCCCATGACCCTAAAGCAAAGGCATGTGATTTCTACTCACACTCTCGTCCCCTACTAGCCCCTCTACCCCTGCGTGGGGCACCACCTCGACGACGTGCCACGTCCCTCTCTACTCCCCTCTCCCGGTTCTCCTTTCCTTCTTCTCCGGTCTCAGCATGGCCAGGCTCCTTCTGACCGGACACTCCTTTCTTCTTCCCCACCATCTCCCAAGAGTCCTGAGGAGAGAGGTGAGGTGACAGGGTTCAGTTTGATTATGTTACGGGAAAATCCTAACTTCCACTTAGTGGAATTTTCACTTAGTCTCCCAATGACATGAATGCATACCAAAGTGAAAAATCCACTTTAAGTGGAAGTTAGGATTCTCCCTGTAATGAGCTGGATGGGTAACTTGGTTTACTCCCTCCGTCAACTACTAAGCCCGGACACAAAGGCCAAACTCACAGTATCTGGGCTACCTTCCAGCAACACGTTGATGGCTCTGTTGACATCCCCGTTGCAGTCATGCAGTGCAATCATAGACTCATCCTGGTCCTTGCCTGTAATGTCAATCAGCTGGACAGGGAAATGGATAAGAAACTTCGATGAGTATATTGCAACGTAGCCCTTTACCCTCATACGTGTTGAAAACTGCATATTTGGGCACTAATAAGCGCTTAAAATTGGAACACAGTGGCTGTAAAGTAACATGATATAAAATGTCAGTGCAGTATCTGCGCTTCATAGCGCTGTATGGGTTTTGAATGACCCTTTTTAACACCTCACACACAAATAACAAGTTGCCAACATCCCTCCCACTAAAATGGACAACTATTGTACATTTGGCCTCGTGAGTAGCACAGCAGTGCTTGAGGCATCACTACATATTCGGGTTCGATCCCGGGCTGTGTCGCAGCCGGCTGCGACCGGGAGACCCATGAGGCGATGTACAATTGGCCCAGCATCGTCCGGGTTAGGCCGGCATGTTCTTGTCCCATCGCACTCCAGCGACTCCTTGTGGTGGGCTGGGTGCATGCAAGCTGACACTTCCCAATTGTATGGTGATTCCTCCGACACATTGGTGCGGCTGGCTTCTGGGTTAAGCGAACTTAGTGTAAAGAAGCAGTGCGGCTTGGCAGGGTCGTGTTTCGGAGAACGCATGGCTCTCGAACTTCACCTCTCCTGAATCCGTATGGGAGCTGCAGCGATGGTACAAGACTAATTACCGATTGGAAATCACAAAATTGGGGGTACATTTGAGAGGACTACGTATTTTGAAAGATGAGATGTTGAGGATTATAATAAATACGACATTGATGTCATACAAGCAAGTCAAACACCTGTGAAAGCCTAAAACCCAAAGACTATTGTATAACTTAGTAAGTCATGCTGGCAATAGAACAACCCTTCAAATGATGCCCACCTGAACCAGATATATTTTTTAAAAAATGGGCCATTTTTGGATTGTATAAATAATAGTGTTGGCTGGGATGTAGGGTTGTCCCCCAAACAAAACTACAAGTGCATGGTCTAGTTTCAACGGCACAGCTAGGAGAGCTAAACATTTATATATTGAGTCATAAGTGTTTTGTAATTACTTAGGAGAGGTGTATGGCCAACTTGAGACAGCAGTTAGTCCTCATTCAAACCACTAATTTTATTTGTCTTACGTTGCACTTAACCCACATTCCCCAGGAATATCCCTATGTTTCTGAACGTATCCAGAGCATATTATGATTTTATTAACAAATGCAAAATAAAATAAACTAATATTTGGAATAAGTCTTGTCAGGTGAACCTGTTGTGTCCAACTTGTCGAATAAATTTCACATAATCTTCAAACTGTTTAATTTCTACCATGCTTATGTATACAGTGCCCTCAGAACGTATTCAGACCACTACTTTTCCCACATTTTGCTAGGTTACAGAATTATTCTAAAATGGATTCAATCGTTTCCCCCCCCCCCTCAAAACCCCATAAAAGCAAAAACAGGTTCACGAAAATTTGCTCATTTATATGTAAAAAAATAAATAATAACATTTACATAAGCATTCAGACCCTTTACGTTGTTGAAGCACCTTTGGCAGCGATTACAGCCTCGAGTCTTCTTGGGTATGACGCTACAAGCTTGGCACACCTGCATTTCGTGAGTTTCTCCCATTCTTCTCTGCAGATCCGCTCAAGCTCTGTCAGGTTGGATGGGAAGGGTTGCTGCACAGCAACATTTAGGTCTCTCCAGAGATGTTTGACCGGGTTATGGCTGGGCCACTCAAGGACATTCAGAGACTTGTCCCGAAGCCACTCCTGCGTGTGCTGTGGGTCTTTGTCCTGTTAGGTGAACCACAGCCCCAGTCTGAGCGCTCTGGATTAGGTTTTCATCAAGGATCTCTGTACTTTGCTTCGTTCATCTTTCCCTCGATCCTGACTGGTCTTCTAGTCCCTGCCGCTGAAAAACATCCCCACAGAATGATGCTGCTGCCACCATGCTTCACCGCAAGGATGGTGCCAGGTTTACGCCAGACATGACGTGGCATTCAGGCCAGAGTTCAATCTTGGTTTCATCAGACCAGAGAATCTTGTTTCTCATGGTCTGAGAGTCCTTTAGGTGCCTTTTGTTAAACTCCAAGCGGGCAGTCATGTGCCTTTTACTGAAGAGTGGCTTCCGTCTGGCCACTCTACCATAAAGGCCTAAATGGTGGAGTGCTGCAGAAATGGGAGAACCTTCCAGAAGAACAACCATCTCCACAGAGGTACTCTGGAGCTGTCAGAGTGACCATCGGGTTCTTGGTCACATCCCTGACCAAGGCCATTCTCCACCGATTGCTCAGTTCGGCCAGATCTAGGAAGAGTCTTGGTGGTTCCAAACTTCTTCCATTTAAGAATGATGGAGGCCACTGTGTTCTTGGAGACCTTCAATGCTGCAGAAATTATTTTATACCCTTCCCCAGATCTGTGACTTGACACAATCCTGTCTCGGAACTCAATGGACAATTCCTTCGACCTCATGGCTTGGTTTGTGCTCTGACATGCACTGTCAACTGTGGAACCTTATATAGACAGGTGTGTGCCTTTACAAATCATGTCCAAACAATTGAATTGACCACAGGTGGACTCCAGTCAAGTTGTAGAAACAAGGATGATCAACGGAAACAGGATGTACCTAAGCTCAATTTCGAGTATCATAGCTAAGGGTCTGAATACTTATGTAAATACGTTTTTTTAATTTTTATATATACATCTGCAAACATTTCTAAAAACCTGTTTTCGCTTTGTCAATATGGGGCATTGTGTGTAGACTAATTGAATAAAAAAAATGTTCCCAATTTTAGAATAAGCCTGTAACATAAAATGTGGAAAGTCAAGTGGTCGGAATAGTTCCAGTATGAAATGATTTTATGATTTTCATATTTATTCAGTAAGAAACATTTCAATCTAGCCCTATCCAATTCCCACAAGTGCAAAGGGTTATGGAATATTTTTGACGCAATTATACTTTAAGCTCTAGCTACCAGACCAGAGAAAAAGCGTCAGGAGAGGCTAGGACACTTCTAGATCTCTATGAATGTACACTAATGTAACGGTTCTCCCTTCAGGCAGCAAAAAGGGTCTAAAAGTGCACTGGGATGCCATGTTCTCTCACCTGCTTAACTTTTTCTTCAAAATCAGCATCATTGTGGTCCGAAATCATCTGCGCGAGTCGGATCTGCTCAGCAGTGGCCTGTGTAGAGAAGGGTGGAACATCAACTTCTGAGTGACCACAAATAGCCTTTAAAATAGTGGATCATGTCATCAAATGTAAAAATAAAAATAAAAACTTTAACTAGGCAAGTCAGTTAAGAACAAATTCTTATTTACAATGACAGCCTACCAGGGAACAGATTTTTACCTTGTCAGCACGGAGACTCGATCAAGCAACCTTTCGGGTACTGGCCCAACGCTCTAAACACTAGGCTACCTGCTGCCCCACAAATGACAGGCATTTATCCACCCATTAAGTATTGGTTAGGTACGGGGTTGGGGAGTAACAGATTACAAAAGCAACAGTAACTAATCAGTTACCAGCAAAAGTATTGTAATCAGATAGTAATCATACTATTGAAAAACTTTGAGGATTACTTTTAAAGTCAGAAAGGGTGCATAATTGTTTTTTTGTTTTTTTTTAAATGTAGACACTTGTTTTCCTAATGACATTCAAATCAGCATTGGAAAAAAAGGCGCACGTTTAAGTTTGTTCCACCCGAGCGAGTCTGACCACAAGTCAGAGACCACTATGATGACACACAAAATGGGTTTGATGGATCGCGGTAAAAGAGCAGGAATAAGCTGTCTTCCAATGGTGCGACTGCTGTCGGCATACAAAGATTATTCAACTTGAATAAACGCTTGGAGGTAAGGATGACAGCAGTGGTGTAGTCCACGGTGATACGGAAATCACTTATTATTGATATCTACATAGCGCATTGATGTGAATCACACTGCTGCTCTCTCATTCAGCTATTTGCACCTTACAGATTGTGGATGGCTGTTAACAAATCTAATTGTGTATTTCAACACAATAAATAGTTGAATTCAAGAATTTTAAGCTGCCTATAAATCATTGTTTTTGACAGCCAGTGAAAAAAGCACTCTTGCAACAGCTGCATAGTGAGAATCCGAGCCTATGGAATAAAAGGCTTTTATTGCTGAATCTAAATCATGGTGATATGAAAAATCCTTAGGCCTAAGGGACACATGCTCAAATTTGCACACTATTGATAGACTTAAAAAAGGGGCAATCTGTAGTTAATACATCCATTTTTGGACTTAACACACACTACCAGTCAAAAGTAGACACTGCATTTATGGTAAACGCTGAATGTTGACTCAATCAGAAATGGCAATCTGTAACAATTCAGCGTCATAAAATTCCACAGGTGGGTGATTCAGACAACATAAAATCGTCCAGAACTCAAGTGTTTTCCACTAGCGCCGGCTTTTCGGCTAAACAGCTGACTACTCATTTTCAGCCAGCTACTTTTTTCACTAACTAGTCGATTATTTTCAATGCACTAATCAGAAAAGTCTGCAGAGCCCTCTGCTGCTAGAATGCACAATACGCATCTTCTAGTGATCTACTGATATGACAGGTGCCACCCTGTCAGTCACAAAGAGAGCGATGACAGGGAAGCAATGCTGGTTTGACAGTCTACAGTCTGTCCTGCCTCCCGGTACATGTGGCTGGTTGTAGTCTAATTTCTTTACACAGAGGTTGGGGAGAGCATGATACTTCATCTGCAAGTAAAATTAAGACTTTACAGTACAACAATTCTACTCACATATGCACCTACAAATAGGTGTGAACCGAAAAAATATGACCAAGTGTGTGCAAGTTGTGATTTGTAGCTACATTACATGACCAAAAGGTATGTGGACACCTGCTCATTACAAAATCATGGGCATTAATATGGAGTTGGTCCCCCCTATGCTGCTATAACAGCCCGTACTCTTCTGGGAAGGCTTTCCACTAAATGTTGGATCATTGCTGCGGGGACTTGCTTCCATTCAGCCACAAGAGCATTAGTGAGGTCAGGCACCGATGTTGGGCGATTAGGCAACATTAGCATTAGGCTCAGTCGGCATTCCAATTCATCCCAAAAAGGTGTTCGATGGGGTTGAGGTCAGGGCTCTGTGCAGGCCAGTTAAGTTCTTCCACACCAAATCGACAAAACATTTCTGTATGGACCTCGCTTTGTGCACAGAGGCATTGTCATGCTGAAACAAGAAAAGGCCTTCCCCAAACTGTTGCCAAAGATCAAGCACAGATTTGTCTAGAATGTCATTGTATGCTTTAGCATTAATATTTCCTTTCACTGGGCCCAAACCATGAAACAGCCCCAGACCATTATTCCTCCTCCACCAAACTTTACAGTTCGCACTATCCAGTCGGGCATCCACCAAACTGATTCATCCGTCAGACTGCCAGAGGGTGAAGAATGATTCATCACTCCAGAGAACGAGTTTCCACTGATCCAGAGACCAACGGCGGCGAGCTTTAAACCACTCCAGCTAACGCTTGGCATTGCGCATGGTGATTAAAGACATGAGTGCGGCTGCTCATGAAAACCCACTTCATGAAGCTCCTGACAAATAGTTATCGTGCCAACGTTGCTTCCAGAGGCAGTTTGGAACTTAGTAGTGAGTGTTGCAACCAAGAACAGATGTTTCTGTTCTTGGTTGCTTAAGCACTCCCGTTCTGTGAGCTTGTGTGGCACCACGCTGCGGCTGAGCCGTTGTTGCTCCTGGATGTTTCCACTTCAAAATAACAGCACTTACAGTTGATTGGGGCTCTAGCAGGGCATACATTTGATGAACTCACTTGTTGGAAAGGTGGCGTCCTATGACGGTACCACGTTGAAAGTCACTGAGGTCTTCAGTAAGGCTATTCTACTGTCAACGTTGTCTGAGGATTGCATGGCTGTGTGCTTGATTTCATACTCAACAGGTGTGGCCGAAACAGCAGAATCCACAAATTTTAAGGGGTGTCCACATACTTTTGTAAATAGTGTTAGTTTATTTATTAGTGTAGCAACATTAATTTTTACATAATATAACCATATACAATTTTACTATCACATGCCTTCAAGTGATGGACTGTGCCATCCCCGTGGCCTCCGCAATGAATTAGTCCACTGAGACAGGCGCGAATCAGACAGGTGCACCATGAAAAGAAAAATAAACTGCGACTGCTTGACTAAAGAAATTCAGTCGACCAACAGCCTATCGACCAATCGACTAAATACAGTCATCTCTAGTATTTACATTGTTATGTTGACAAGGTTGGTTGATTTTTAATGTTAGTTTGAGTCTGCTGCTTCAACTGATAGTGAAGAGATGCTGTCTACTACTAGTCAGATCCAAAATCTCACACCGCCTCTTGATAACTTGAGTGGCACTGTTAACTTGGTAACCTCCCGCCCTTAAAGTGGCAGATAAAAATTGTCTGCCACTAAAATCTGATAATGTAGTTAAGAGACTTGGGTGACATTTAAATAAATTGAGGAATATATCACATTACTCCCTACTAATATATATTTTTTAATAGAAAAAATAAGCATGCTTTTGTAAAAACAAACATAAGTAAATATATCAAATAAATATTTTGGCTGGTAAAATAAATAAAAATAGGAGTGGCTGGTAGATTTCTCCATCTACTTGCCACAGTGGCTGGTGGACCAAAGAGTTCACTTTAGACCCTGGAAACAAAGAATCAGCTGTTGGGTCAATGTGCGTGGTAACTAAGTGCATGACATCCTGTGTGGGCAGAAGGGTCGAGGGCGAGGTACCAACCTGAGGTCTCTGCTTGTGCTGTGTCTGGCCTGTCTGCGTCTGCTGCTCCCAACTGCCGCAGGCTCGGTTTCCGCCCACCGACGTCATCATTTACAGTATATACAAATAACAGTATTTACAAAGGAATAACACCTGAGAAAGAAAGTTGGGAGAGAGGTTCAACGTCAAATTACCATTTGGAAAATCCAACTGACACTGAAACCATGCATTTTTGGTGGTTCACAGTGAAACAAATTAGTAAGGTAGGGTTTGGGAACATCACCACGGATTTAAGTGTAAATTATTCACTGATTACAGAATGAATATTGTAAAGTACGACCAGGGTTAGTTATAAAACTAGTTGGTAAGACTGCTTATAACAGTTTCGCAGTTCCTGAGAATCAGTGGCTTAAATAACCTATAAATGAGTGTGGCCTGGTAACAATGAAGAAATATTTTGATTATCAATAGCAATTGTTAACGCACATATTTCACATGATGTGAGGGTGCAAATGTACTAGCTAGAAAAACAGTACACCCCCCAAAAAACATGGTGTTTAACCCCAGAACTGGGAATAGAGCATAGATAGTAATATCGTAAAGGCCAAGGGCCCGGATCCCAAAAGCTTAAGTTCATCGTTAAAACGTTCTTAGGAGCATCGTTAAATACACTGGTTTCCCAAAACCATAATAATTAACAATGCACTTGAAAAATGCTTGTAATCTAAACGCCTGCCTCAGACCACTCGTAGAACAGCTAAGTGCATCAGATGCATTTTTACACTCCTGCGTCAATTACTTTAACAAGGAAGACCAAGACCTAGGTCTCTTTTACAAATTCCCCCTGTATACACACACACAGTGCATTTAAAAAGTATTCAGACCCCTTCCTCCACATTTTGTTACATTACAGCCTTAGTGTAAAATTTATTTTAGAATTCTCATCTACACAATACTCCATAATGACAAAGTGAAAACAGGTTAAGAAATGTTTGCAAATGTATAAAAACAAATGAAGAAAATGTACATAAGTATTAGGACCCTTGCTATGAAACTTGAAATTGAGCTCAGGCGCATCCTTTTTTCATTAATCATCCTTGAGATGCTTCTACAACTTGATTGGCGTCCACTAGTTTGGACATGATTTGGAAAGGTACACACCTGTCTATATAAGGTCCCACAATTGACAGTACATTTCAGAGCAAAAACCAAGCCACGAGGTCGAAAGAATTGTCCGTAGAGCTCTGAGAGTAGTGTTGAGGCACAGATCTGGGTAAGGGTACCAAATATCTGCAGCAATTTCTGCAGTCCCCAACACAGTGGCCTCCATTTTTAAATGGAAGAAGTTTGGAACTACCAAGGCTCTTCCTAGAGCTGGCCACCCAGCTGAAGATTTGTTTTTTTTATTTCACCAGGTAGGCCAGTTGAGAACAAGTTCTCATTTACAACTGCAACCTGGCCAAGAAAAGAAAGCAGTGCGACACAAACAGAGTTACACATGGAATAAACACACGTACAGTCAATAACAATAGAAAGTCTATATACAGTGTGCAAATGGCGTGAGGTGGTAAGGCAATAAATAGGCCATAGTAGCGAAGTAATTACAATTTAGAAAATTAAGAATGGAGTGATAGATGTGCAGATGATGTGCAAGTAGAAATACTGGTGTGCAAAAAAGTATATATAAACAATATGGGGATGAGGTAGGTAGCTGGATGGGCCATTTACAAATGGGCTGTGTACAGCTGCAGCGATCGGTAAGCTGCTCAGATAGCCGATGCTTAAAGTTAGTGAGGGCGATACAAGTCTCCAACTTCAGCGATTTTTGCAATTCGTTCCAGTCATTGGCAGCAGAGAAATGGAAGGAAAGGCGGCCAAAGGAGGTGTTAGCTTTGGGCATGACCAGTGAGATATACCTGCTGGAGCACATGCCAAGGGTGAGTGTTGTTATGGTGACAAGTGAGCTGAGATAAGGCGGAGCATTACCTAGCAAAGACTGATAAATGACCTGGAGCCAGTGGGTCTGGCGACGAATATGTAGCGAGGGCCAGCTGACGAGAACATACAGGTCGCAGTGGTGGGTGGTATATGGGGCTTTGATGACAAATTGGATGGCACTGTGATAGAACGCATCCAATTTGCTGAGTAGAGTGTTGGAAGCTATTTTGTAAATAATAGTGGATTCTAGTCGTGTTAGTGAAGAGTCCGGGAGGATTCTGCTGTGTAGCCGAGTGATCATACGGTCCACTGAGCAGGCCGGGAGATGGGCCTGGCTCAAGGCTAGCTTCGGGCTGGGCCACTCGGTGGCAGCTAGCTAGCTGTGATGATCTGGAGTAACGATCCAAAGCTTAGGGCAGGAATCCGGTGTTGTAGTGGAGAAAAACATTAGGATATGCTCAGGGTTGACGTGCTGAGCAGACAGGCAGGTTGGCAAGCATTATCCAGGCTAAAAGCGGCTGGTATCTGTGCTAAAAGGTAAAGGCCGCTACCAGTGGCTAACAATGACTAAATAGCTAGTAGATAATTAGCTGGTTAGCTTCTGATGGCTAGCTTCTGATGGCGGTTCTGGCTATAAGGTCTAAAAATAGCAGATCCGTATCATATTGGGTGAGGCGGGTTGCCGGAAGGTATATTTAATTTAAAAAATGTTAAGAGATTGAAAATATATTGAAATATATACAAAAAAGACAATACAAAATGTACACGTGAGACCGACAAACAACGTCTGCACTGCTACGCCATTTTGGAATCAACTGAGCAATGGGGGAGAAGAACTTTGGCCAGGGAGGTGAACAAGAACCCGAAGGTAACTGACAGAGCTCCAGAGTTCCTCTGTGGAGATGGGAGAATCTACCGGAAAGACAACCCATCTCCGCAGCACTCCACCAATCAGGCCTTTATGGTAGAGTGGTCAGACAGAAGCCACTCAGTTAAAAGGCACATGACCGTCCTCTTGGAGTTTGCCCAAAGGCACCAAAAGAAAACAAGATTCTCTGGTCTGATGAAACCAAGATTTAACTATTTTGCCTAAATGCCCAGTGTCACGTCTGAAGGAAACCTAGCTCCATCTCTACGGTGAAGCACGGTTGTGGCAGCATCATGCTGTGGGGATGTTTTTCAGCGGCAAGGACTGGGAGACTAGTCAGGATCAAGGGAAAGATGAACAGAGGAAAGTACAGAGAGAACCTTGATGAAAACCAGCTCCAGAGCACTCAAGACCTCAAACTGGGGCAAAGGTTCACCTTCCAACAGGACAACAACCCTAAGCATACAGCCAAGACAACGCAGGAGTGCCTTCGGGACAAGTCAATGGCATTGAGTGGTCCAGCCAGAGCCCGGAATTGAACCCAATCGAACATCTGGATAGACCTGAAAATAGCTGCGTAGCAACGCTCTCCATCCAACCTGACAGAGCTCGAGAAGATCTGCGTAGAAGAATTGGAGAAACTCCCCAAATACAGGTGTGCCAAGCTTGTATCGTAACACCCAAGAAGACTCGAGGCTGTAATCGCTGCCAAAGGTGCTTAAACAAAGTACAGAGTAAAAAGGGTCTGAAAACATAATGTGATATAAATTTGCTAAGGATTCTAACAACCTTTTTTGCTTTGTCATTAGTGTGTGTAGATTGAGGGGGATTTATTTTTTTAGAATACGACTGTAATGTAACAAAATGTGGAAAAAGTCAAGGAATCTGAATAGTTTCTGTATGTATGCATGTACGGAGCATTATGTATTTTCAGTTTAATTCACGTTTTCAAGTACTGGTGACAAATAATGCATTCCGATTATTGCACAGATTGTAAACGGACACCTATGATGTTTGTAAAATACTTATTTGAACGTTGTACTGATAATAATGAGCTAATGCTAAGCTATTTGCCAGCTATGCCATGTTTGTTGACATTATACAATGCATTCTGGGTGTCACGTAAATGTCTGTCAGACCAACGATGTTATGAGTAAACTCCCGGAAGGGAATGAAGTTAAGTGAATGATCGTAGACGACACACCCCCTAAAAACATGCATACTGCAAACAGACCAAACTCATCTTGTCTCCTCTTATCTTTGGTTAACACGAAAAAACAAACATCCAAAGTCTGATTAATTTAGATTTCTAGAAAGTTTTTTACTCAACAATATTGATCATTGGTAAGCTCACCTGCAATGTGTTTAATTATAAACAGTTAGTGCTATTAGCTAATTCATATTGTGGTTTCTGTCAGCCGAGAGTTATCTAAATATGACCGCTTGTGTTACGTGAATCTTTCCTCAGTTTGATCTAGGACAAATGTAGCCTACATTTTCCGGTTTGGATGATTGTGTATGCTGTCACTACTTCTGAGAATGTCTAAACATTGCATTCAAAAATAAACTGGTCACATTCAGGATATAACTTCGTAAGGAATATTTGTGTAAAAACAGTGTGGCCAGCTCAAATGCTGACCGTGGCGTCAATCAAAACTGGACGTTCTAAATAAGTCTTCTAATCACACCGGTTTGAGCGTACGGGGACCACTGTAGAATGATCACACCCGCCTCCCGAGTGGCGCAACGGTCTAAGGCACTGCTAGAGGCGTCACTACAGACCCGGGTTTGATCCCAGGCTGTGTCGCAGCCGGCTGCGATCTGGAGACCCATGAGCCGGCGCACAATTGGCTCAGTGTCGTCCGAGTAGGGGAGGGTTTGGCCAGCCGGGATATCCTTGTCCCATCGCGCTCTAGCGACTCCTTTTGGCAGGGCAGGCGCATGCATGCTGACCTCAGTCGCCAGTTGTACAGTTCATAATGCCATTTCATTTGTAGCTAGTGGTTATGTTAAGCCATACCTCGCGTATCTATTTTAATTCGAGTTTTTGTAGAAATAGGCAGGGTTTCTGACTATGGCTGTTGTAATGACCTACCCAAAGAGATGGTTCACTAGGCTAGCGTTACCTAATTTTAAACAATGGTCCTAGCTAGCTAATTGGCCAACTAAAATTATATACCTAGCTAGGTAACGTAAACTCGTACATCGCCTTGGTCCGTACAATTGTCCTTATTTTAGCGCCCCAAAAACGTAATACTTCCAGATCAACTGTAATGTCAATACCATTTTAAGCACAATTTCTCCCCTTTCCAACAAAATCGATTACATGACCTAAACACTGCCCGTTTCTGCATAATTCAAGTAGGCAATGAGCCATATCGGGTCTTTGTAAAAATGGCGGGTGGGGAAGCGAAACTAATGCGTGGTAGTGAGAAGGACAGATGTTGTGTGGGAAAATTGCTTTTTTTCACTCGATCTGTCCAACTAATCACCTCTAAAATGTAAATAAAACACTATAAAGAGTTTATATAATGTGTCATTACATACCTATTTGAAGGTTTGTGTCGAATTTGAATCGGGTTTTTAGGGCGGTGCTAAAGTGATCTTAGAAGTAAACAGCGGCTTTGAGAATGATGATCGCATGCAATGACGACGAAAAAAATGACTAGGTATCCCCCTTACCCCCGTCACTGTCCATTTCTTGTTTTTAAACGATGAGAGAAGTGCTACACCTGGTGGAGAGAGATTGTAAGACAGAAATAGTTGCTTTATGCATGCTGTACGTTACGACATGACACCGCAAGATGTAACGGAGGGTCAGTTTTTTCAACTTTTCTCCAATACTATAGATCCATTACCATGTCGATCAACGCATGAATAGAAACCTAGTTCACACCCCCGATTGTGAAGTCAACACAGTCCCATTAGTTTTCTTAGTAGCCTCGTTTGAATGTCGCGGTTACGCACATTTGTACGGAATGGGGTGAGTTTACGTTAGGTTTAGTATATCCAAATAGGGTCCAATGAAATTTGAGTTAGCGAATTAGTTAGCTACTTTAGCTAATAATGATCTGGCAAATGACATTTATTTGGCACACATTTGCTGGGAGGCTAACTAACAAGATAATGTAGCTACTATGGTTGCTTGTTAGCTGAGGCTAGCTAACAAGCTACTGTAACTACTATGGTAACTTGTTAGCGAACTAATTTAGCAGATTGTAATGGCGTCCACTAGCGAACGATGCAATACACACATCGCTCTGGATTTGACATCCACAACATGGTTTTATTTTGCTAACGATAGCTAGCGATTTGTCTCTAGCTAAGGTACATAACGTTACATAAACTCCATGAATATTATTTGACCACAACCATTAACTAACTAACGTCAGGTCCTTCAATAAATATAATATGCTTCATAAACATAACATTGTCCAAATGTTAGCGAACTAAGAAGTCATTTTTAGGGAACATCCATCCAGCCTGGTCGAAGTTGTCGATGAGATTCCGTTCTTCTCAACCTCATGGCGAAGAGAAGATAGCTAGCTAGATTGTTGCAAATCATTACTTTTAGCCTAACTGGCAAACATGGTTACTAGTAAGGCATATTAGTGAGCCCACAAACGCATAGGCCGCACATTAACGTGGTAACTAACTCACAAATCACTATAAAGTTGCACTATGCAGCACCATCAAATGCGCCTCCGTTGGGAACGCTACCGATGTCTGTTTATATAAACACGACACCGAGGCTCTAGGTAGGCCCGTAGGCCCAAAATAAAGAAAATAAATAACAAGCGATACTGACCAGAAACCCAGATGAATGTCAGATATTCTGCTATAAAACCGACCAAGCGGTCTCTCTGTCGACCTCCTAATCGGATTTCGACGAAATGAAACCTCAAATCCCAAAAATAATACACTTATATGAGGAATTATGCCGAACCGACTCGCGCAGACAATAAGCGAGAGACTCGGCATTTACCTGTGTCTTTTCCACTTTGACACCGCAGATGGCTCCGTCACGTGGTTGACAGGGCGCTTCAATGTAACTAGACCCTCGACACGTGATCACCCATCTCTAAAAAATGCATATAAAATGTATATCAAATAAATAAACAAACTTTAGAATATTAATAGTGATTTCCTATCCTAGATTGTCAGATTTATCAGACTGGATGTTTAGCAGGACCACTGTAAGCTGCACTACAGTGACAGTGTCTAAGGAGTGTGCCAGGTAACCTCGATTTTATTTAAAAAGTAATTATTGGCATGCTAGTCGCCCTGAATGCTATTAAGACTAGATTGTAATTATCTTGTAAACCTATTGGGGACCACTGTCCAATTCACAATATGTGATGAGTTGAGTATAGCTGCGGGGCTTACAAGTCTGAATTTCTTATTGCCTCATTTTCTAGACATCAATGTTCAGCAACATTTTTAGACGACACTGCAAAGTACACGCCATATGCACACATAGCTGTGGGGCTTACAATACCCGAATTTCATATAATTTTCAAGACATCAAAGTAGGAATAGAACAAATATCTGAATATAACTTTAAATTAAATAAATCAATGTAGGCCACAGCAGAACACAAATATGAGAATATATAGGCCTCCTGCCTATGTGATAATATGAATCACATTTTCAGATTACAAACTTTTTCTGTGCTGTGAAGGTAAAGGGAGAAAAAAAATTCCACAATGACTCAAGTCCATTTAACTCCTGAGATTCAACTTCTTGCTCAAAGCCGTGAGCGGGCATGTGGCTGGGATGTTTAGCCTCCTTCTAAGGCTGTTCTGAAGGCTGTTCTGGCTGTAGTGCCTATTTTTTTTGTCTTGTCTACAAGGCTTGCTGCCACCAAATGTGCCTTGTTTCAGGCATGTTCAAAAACCTATTTTCTGAGGGCTCTTATTTTTATTTTTTATTTTTTTTACGTCTGATGCATAGGATGTTCATTTACTGTAAATTCCACCCACTCTTTTGCTAGTTTAATTCCTCCCGTCGTTTCTAGACCCAAACTCCCTACCTGTTTGCATGTTGTACAGCCCAACTTTGAATTATGCATGACAAGCCAGGGATTATACATTTGCTTGTTCTTGAACTGCAAATGGCACCAGCTTCGAGCATTTATTCGGTGGACTCCCTATTCATATTCATTGGGGAGACGACTAGACTAGGCCACGTGACGTGATTACGTAGGGACCTCTTCACTAGCTGACCACCACTACCAAGACCTGTGTCAATATCCGTTACTTAGCCCACTGGCCCTCCCCATAACCTCTATGTACAAATAAAAGAGACGGTCTGGAATCAGTGTGGCAGGATAGGCTGATTACATAGAAGGTTCAACGCGCTTTAACATGATGGTCTTTCTGGGGGGCGGCAGAAATAACGAGGAGGCAACTTGATTGAATGCTGATCGCTTTTATTAGACTGTCTACAGTGAGAACAGTGAAATAATAAATCATTCACGCAGCGAAAGGTACTGGATCTGGGAAAATAGGTGCCGGAACAAACAAAGACAAATCTGAGAGGTGCCGGATCCTAATAATGCTGTGGATGTTGTGTAAGGTGCTGAAGATGCTGATTTTGATATGCATGCATGAGCGAGATGATACGCCTATTCTCAAATGTTTATGACTGATCCCCTGGGACTGCCACGCAAAGCTCAGAAGAAATATCAGCCCACAATGAGAAGCAGGAGATTTAACTTCACTCAACTTTCTAGAGTTTTCCCTCTTAGTTAACACTGTCAACGTTTCCCTTTACTGTGGAAATTGTGACAGAAGCAACGCAATATTAGCCACTTTCAATGCAACATACTGAAACAAAACAAACTATGCAAGAGATTTTGTTGTAGGCCTATATGCAAATAGACTATTGCCATATATGGATCTGTGCCATTTACTTTGAACTGGACTGTGTTTACAGCTGTGGTCGAGTAGATGCGCTTGTTGTGAGATCAAATCAAGAGCTGCATGTAGCCATCAATCAATCAATCAATGTTGTTGTTTTTTATTATATCTTTTTTTTTTATAAAGCTGTTTTTACATCAGCTGATGTCACAAAGTGCTGCACAGAAACCCAGCCTAAAACCCCAAACAGCAAGCAATGCAGGTGTAGAAGCATGGTGGCTAGGAAAAACTCCCTAGAAAGGCCAGATCCTCGGAAGAAACCTAGAGAGGAACCAGGCTATGAGGGGTGGCCAGTCCTCTTCTGGCTGTGCCGGGTAGAGATTATAACAGAACATGGCCAAGATGTTCAAATGTTCATAGATGACCAGCAGGGTCAAATAAGGGTGCAACAGGTGCAACAGGTCAGCACCTCAGGAGTAAATGTCAGTTTACTCCTGCTGTCTCTAGAGAGTTGAAAGCAGCAGGTCTGGGACAAGGTATCACGTGAACAGGTCAGGGTTCCATAGCCGCAGGCAGAACAGTTGAAACTGGAGCAGCAGCACGACCAGGTGGACTGGGGACAGCAAGTAGTCATCAGGCCAGGTAGTCCTGAGGCATGGTCCTAGGGCTCAGGTCCTCAGAGAGAAAGAGAGTGAGAGAGAGAGAGAGAAAGATAAATAAAAAGAGAGAATTAGAGCGGGCATACTTAAATACACACAGGACACTGGATAAGACAGGAAAAATACTCCAGATATAACAGACTGACACTAGACACATAAACTATTGCAGCATAAATACTGGAGGCTGAGACAGGAGGGGTCGGGAGACACTGTGGCCCCGTCCAACGATACCCCCGGACAGGGCCAAACAGGCAGGGTATAACCCCACCCACTTTGCCAAAGCACAGCCCCTACACCACTAGAGGGATATCTTCAACCACCAACTTACTATCCTGAGACAAGGCCGAGTATAGCCCACGAAGATCTCCCACATGGCACGAACCCAGGGGGGCGCCAACCCGGAAAGGAAAATCACATCAGTGACTCAACCCACTCAAGTGACGCTCCCCGCCTCGGGACGATATGGAAGAGCACCAGTAAGCCAGTGACTCAGCCCCTGTAATAGGGTTTGAGGCAGAGAATCCCAGTGGAGAGAGGGGAACCGGCCCAGCAGAGACAGGAAGGGTGGTTCGTTGCTCCATTCCTCAATTAAGTTGGAAAAATAGGATGATCAAGCAGCAGTGAGGGCTCTTCGATACTGCACGGTACTGTCTATCCAAGCTAGTCGGAAGACTTCTACTTTGGTGTAGCACCATTTCCGTTCCAATTTTCTGGAAGCTTGCTTCAGAGCTCGGGTATTTTCTGTATACCAGGGAGCTAGTTTCTTATGACAAATGTTTTTTGTATTTAGGGGTGAGACTGCATCCAAGGTATTACGCAAGGTCAAATTGAGTTCCTCAGTTAGGTGGTTAACTGATTTTTGTACTCTGACATTCTTGGGTAGGGGGAGGGAGTCTGGAAGGGCATCAAGGAATCTTTGGGTTGTCCGAGAATTTATAGCACGGCTTTTGAGGATCCTTGGTTGGGGTCTGAGCAGATTATTTGTTGCGATTGCAAACGTAGTAAAATGGTGGTCCGATTGTCCAGCATTATGAGGAAAAACATTAAGATCCACAACATTTATTCCATGGGACAAAACTAAGTCCAGAGTATGACTGTGGCAGTGAGTAGGTCCGGAGACATGTTGGACAAAACCCACTGAGTCGATGATGGCTCCGAAAGCCTTTTGGAGTGGGTCCGTGTACTTTTCCATGTGAATATTAAAGTCACCAAAAATGTGAATATTATCTGCCATGACTACAAGGTGCGATAGAAATTCAGGGAACTCAGTGAGGAACGCTGTATATGGCCCAGGAGGCCTGTAAACAGTAGCTATAAAAAGTGATTGAGTAGGCTGCATAGATTTCATGACTCGAAGCTCAAAAGACAAAAAAGCTGTCGTTTTTTTTGTAAATTGAAATTTGCTATCGTAAATGTTAGCAACACCTCCGCCTTTGCGGGATGCATGGAGGATATGGTCACTAGTGTAACCAGGTGAGGCCTCATTTAACACGGTAAATTCATCAGGCTTAAGCCATGTTTCAGTCACGCCAATCACATCAAGATTATGATCAGTGATTAGTTCATTGACTATTACTGCCTTGGAAGTGAGGGATCTAACATTAAGTAACCCTATTTTGAGATGTGAGATATCACAATCTCTTTCAATAATGACAGGAATGGAGGTCTTTATTCCAGTGAGATTACTAAGGCAAACACCGCCATGTTTAGTTTTGCCCAACCTAGATTGAGGCACAGACACGGTCTCAATGGGGATAGCTGAGCTGACTACACTGACTGTGATAGTGGCAGACTCCACTAAGCTGGTAGGCTGGCTAACAGCCCGCTGTCTGGCCTGCACCCTATCTCATTGTGGAGCTAGGGGAGTTAGAGCCCTGTCTATGTTCGTAGATAAGATGAGAGCACCCCTCCAGCTAGGATGGAGTTAGTTATTAGCCCAGTTTGTTATTAGCCCAGTTAATTATTAGCCCAGTTATAGATCATTTGTACTCAGCAATAGGGGAGTGATTGCTTCCTACAAGAGCACAGTGTACATTTCTAGACATATTTGAAAAGCAAGTCAGGTAAAGAGCTTTTTTTTGTCTGAAAGAGGCAGTGTTGTTGACAGTGTTTGTAAGTGGAAGTGACTCTTTGTGTTTTAGGTATTTGGGGACGCGGAATATTTGAGATACCAGGATGCTCATAATGAACTGGCTGATGTATAAGTATTATTACAAAAATGAATGTGTTTGCTCAGTAAATAAATATATCAGTAGGAAGATTTGTCTTTGGACCTCAACTCCTCATCATGTCACAGAAATCTTCACTCTCAGTTTATCATTCCATTTAATTTCAGTTTGACACTACCCTCTCTCTTCTCCCTTCAGTGTGAAAGCCTACTCCAGCACCACCAGTCTGGACCAGCATCCCCAGTCAGCAGCCAAGGACCTGACGGGCTCCTCAGCCCGCAGGACCCCCTCCACCATACAGGTCACCTAGCTGCCCTCCACCAGCCAGCAGAGCAAGAGGCCAAAGCACTTCCTGGAGCTCAAGATCTTCAGGGACAACTACAACACACTGAAGAGCACCCTGTGAGAGGTGACTGTCCTGCACTGTTAGGGTCAGTTCCATTTCAATTCCTTGTTTAATCCATAGGAATTGTTTTCGATAGCAATAGATTGCAAGTGTGATGGAATTGACCCCAGCTTCGCTATGGGGACTACCAAAAACATAGTAACAGAGTAAGCATGTAGTGTATATACTGTAAAGCTTGTGAAAGTTCGCATTGCATGTACTTTTTACCTTATTTCTACTGGACATGAAGAGCCGATAAGACAAAGCATGTGAATGGAGTCATATCGTCATATCAGGCTCTTTATCCCAGGAATCTACTATGAGTCAATGGTACTTCAATGTACTTATGCTGACACATACACTACTGACAAAGACTGTTGTACCACAGTTATGCATTGAAACTGTTAATTTCCCCCTATACTTGAATTGTTAACTTCACATGTGTGTATATATTTGTGTTGAATGATTATTTGTATAGATTAAGAAAATACATTTATATGAATTTCATGATTTATTTCAATTATGTTTCTTTCAATTATGTAGTGATGTGCTCTTGTGTTTTGATTAAAACATGGAATGGAACCAAATGGAATACTCCATCGGTGTGTTTTGATTCTTCCACTAGATGGCATTAGCAAGTTGAGGAGCAACTTGGTCCACTGCATTTCTTCAAGGAAAGGGGCTTAGAAAGTACAGTATGTCGGGTGATCAATCAGTATGAAAGGTGATCATTGGCAGTTCGAAAATGCAAAGCTTTACCCCTCACCCCGACAGTGTCATTGCATTTTGGTACACAAGAATACATTCATTTCCAATGGAACTCTGTGTTTGCCATGCAGCACTGCGTTGCAGAGGCATTTGCAGTGTGTTCTGTGTGGTGCACATGGTCGATTTGGTCACCATGCCTTATTCTTGGATTTTCAGCAAGGAAGAACCTATTTAATTTTTTTAAGTTCACAATTTTAATGCAGAAAATAGAGACAAATGGTACGGACAAATTATAGGCACCCTGGAGCTATTACAGTGCTTTCATAAAGTATTCAGATCCCTTCACTTTTTCCACATTTTGTTATGTTACAGCCTTATTCTAAAATGGATTAAATTGTTTTTCCCCCTCAACAATCTACACACAATACCACATAGTGAAGAACAAAAACTGGTTTAAAAAAATGTTTGGTAATTTATAAAATAAAAGACTGAAATATCACATATACATAAGTATTCAGACCCTTTACGCAGTACTTTGTTGAAGCACCTTTGGCAGCAATTACAGCCTCAAGTCTTTTTTGGTATGACGCTGCAAACTTGGCACACCTGTATTTGGGGAGTTTCTCCCATTCTTCTCTGCAGATCCTCTCAAGCTCTATCAGGTTGAATGGGGAGCGTCACTGCACAGTTATTTTCAGGTCTCTCCAGAGATGTATGATCGGGTTGAAGTCCGGGCTCTGGCTGGGCCGCTCCGGCTCTGTCTTGGCTGTGTGCTTAGGGTCGTTGTCCTGTTGGAAGGTGAACCTTCACCCTGGTCAGAGGTCCTGAGCGCTCTGGAGGAGATTTCATCAAGGATCTCTCTATACTTTGCTCCATTCATCTTTCCCTCTATCCTGACTAGTCTCCCAATCCCTGCCGCTGAAAAACATCCGCACTGCATGATGCTGCCACCACCATGGTTCACTGACGCGATGGTGCCAGAATTCCTTCAGATGTGACGCTTGGCATTCAGGCCAAAGAGTTCAATCTTGGTTTCATCAGAACAGAGAATCTTGTTTCTCATTGCCTGAGAGTCTTTAGGCGCCTCTTGGCAAACTCCAAGCGGGCTGTCTTGTGCCTTTTACAGAGGAGTGGCTTCCATCTAGAGTGCTGCAGGGATGGTTGTCCTTTTGGAAGGTTCTCCAATCTCCACAGGAACTCTGGAGCTCTGTCAGAGTGACAATCAGGTTCTTGGTCACCTCCCTGACCAAGGCCATTCTCCCCCGATTGCACAGTTTTGCTGGGCGGCCAGCTCTAGGAAGAGTCTTGGTGGTTCCAAACTCTTGGTGGACCTTCAATGCTGTAGAAATGTTTTGGTACCCTTCCCCAGATCTGTGCCTCGACACAATCCTGTCTCGGAGCTCTACGGACAATTCCTTTGACCTTATGGCTTGGTTTTTGCTATGACATAAACTGTCAACTGTGATACCTTACATAGACAGGTGTGTGCCTTTCCAAATCATGTCCAATCAATTGAATTTACCACAGGTCGACTCCAATCAAGTTGTAGAAACATCTCAAGGATGATTAATGGAAATAGGATGCACCTGAAATCAATTTCGAGTCTCATAGAAAAGGGTCTGAATACTTATGTAAATAAGGTATCTACACTGCCAAGATGGGGGTCTCTAAAATGTTCTCTAAAATTCAGCTGCGCCCACCACCTAAACCAGTTTTTAATCCAGAAAAAACCCTGATGACCGACAGGGTTTGAATTACTGTCTTCTGCACATCAGAAGAGCACATTAGCCTGCTAAACCAAAGCCTATAGACAATGCAACTCTTCAGGTATCAGGCAAGGTTACTCATCATGCAAACAATTAACCAGGGACAATTGGTTCGGTGACCATGCACATGTGACTTTGCCTCGTGTTGAATAACTTTGCCCGAGACCAGAAAAATTGCTTTGGCTTACCAGGCTAATATGTTCTTCCATTTTAGATTTTCATTTTAACACTGCAATTTCATTGTGCCAGGAATCGTGCGCCCTGATATGAAAATATACAGTACCAGTAAAAAAGTTGACACTCCTGCTCATTCCAGGGTTTTTCTTTATTTTTACTATTTTCTACATTGTGGAATAATAGTGAAGACATCAACACTATGAAATAACACATGGAATCATGTAGTAACCAAAAGTGTTAAATAAATTAAAATATATTTTATATTTGAGATTCTTCAAAGTATCTAACATCTGGGATAGAAAAAGGAGGGAAACACTTTTTAAATAAGTTTTATTTTGACAAACTACAATGCTTCTATCTACAATAGACAGAGGGGTAGTTTTCACATTAAATATGCTTGGTTTGTAAAAGGGCCCATTACTGTAACAGAAAAATAACAATTGTTTCAAAAAAATAAGAGCTCTTAAACCAGACAGCAAAATGGTTACTAATAATACCACACCTTGGATGTGTCCATAATGGTACCATATTCTCTACATAGTGCACTACTTTTGACCAAGGCACAAATGGGGAATAGGGTGCCATTTGGGGGACACCCCATAATCATCAGTAGTTATACAGTATACATGCAGGGTGTAATGATAATTTAACGCACTACCCCCTTTAAAATGATACCATCAAGGCCAAAGACTGAAAACCTATAATCTTGGGAGGTGAGACAACTGTAAGCCACTTGCATATTTATGCTTAGAAGGCAGGTTAGATTTATACATATTTCTGTCATTAATTTTATTGATACTGTACATCCGACAGCCACCACGTGCAGCATTATAACAGCATGTTGTATTTTTCAGTATAACCATTTATCTACTTGGTTAATAACTGACAGAGGTAAGCTAGGTATAAAGAGGACATTACGTTTCTGTACAATATTACATTAAGTAATAAACAAACAAAAAATCATAACTCATAATTCTACAAATTTGAACTATGGATTTTTATCTCCATCTAATGTCAGAGAAAAACAAGTAGGTTAAATCGGAGACATCTTAAAATGTTAACAAAAAACGAAATGCCTCTGTGTGTAAGGTGCACTGCAAACACAGGAATGCGACCTACTGTATGGACCCTAAAACGGAGGTATCCTGGTTAACTAGGCTACGGACCTGGGTGCTGAAAACTCCAAGTGTGTCTGAGTGATCGTCTCTCCCTAGGGTGATCTAGAAAACAGGCACCATGTCACGCCCTGACCATAGATTGCTTTGTATGTTTCTATTTTTTGTTTGGTCAGGGTGTGATGTGGGTGGGCATTCTATGTTTGTTTGTCTATGTTTTCTATTTCTATTGTGTTTGGCCTGGTATGGTTCCCAATCAGAGGCAGCTGTCAATCGTTGTCTCTGATTGAGAACCATACTTAGGTAGCCTGTTTTCCCACTTTGGTTGTGGGTGGTTATTTTCTGTTTAGTGTTTTTGTTGCACCTTTCAGAACTATTCGTTTTGTCGGTTTGTTGTTTTTGTTCGAGTGTTCATATTTATTAAAAGTATTATGAATACTTATTACGCTGCACTTTGGTCCTCTTCTCCTTCTCCCGACGACAATCGTGACAGAACCACCCACCAAGAAAGGACCAAGCAGTGTGGTATCGAGAGGCAGCGATATCTGGAGAAATGGACATGGTAGGAGATATTGGACGGCAAGGGACCCTGGGCACAGGCTGGGGAATATCGCCGCCCCAAAGAGGAACTGGAGGCAGCTAAAGCTGAGCGGCGGCAATATGAGGTAAGGCAGCGCAACAGGCATGAGAGGCAGCTCCCAAAAAATGTTTGGAGGGCACACGGGGAGATTGGTGGAGTCAGGCGATAGACCTGAGCCAACTCCCCGTGCTTACCGAAAGCAGCGCGTTACTGGTCAGGCACAGTTATGCAGTGAAGCGCAAGGTGTCGCCAGTACGCGCTCATAGCCCGGAGCGCTATAGGCCAGCCCCCCGCAAGTGCCATGCGAGAGTGGGCATCCAGCCAGGGCGGATTGTGCCAGCTCAGCGTGTTTGGTCCCCGGTACGCCGTTTCGGCCCAGGGTATCCTGCGCCGGCTCTGCGTGCTGTGTCTCCGGGGCGCTGGGTGGGTGCAGTTCGCCCTATGCCTGCACTCCGCTCGTGCCGGGCGATTGTGGGCATTGAGCCTAAGGGAGAGGTGCGAGTGGTATGCACCAGAGCTCCAGTGCTCCCCCACAGCCTGGTTCAACCTGTGCCTGCACTCTGGAGGGTCCGGGATAAAGTGGTCATCCAGCCTGGAGGAGTGGTGCCAAGGCTGCACACCAGGGCTCCAGTGCTCCCCCACAGCCCGGTCCATCCGGTGCCTCCTCCACGCACCAGGCCTCCTGTAGGTCTGGTGCGTGGAGGGGCCACGCACCAGGCTGTCTCTCCGTCTCCTCCCTCCAGGTTCTCTCTCCAGTCCGGAGCTGCCAGAGCCGCCCGTCAGTCCAGAGCTGCCAGAGCTGCCCGTCAGTCCAGAGCTGCCAGAGCCGCCCTCCTGTCCGGAGCTGCCAGAGCCGCCCTCCTCACCGGAGCTGCCAGAGCCGCCCTCCTGTCCGGAGCTGCCAGAGCCGCCCTCCTGTCCGGAGCTGCCAGAGCCGCCCTCCTGTACGGAGGTGCCAGAGCCGCCCTCCTGTCCGGAGCTGGCAGAGCCGCCCTCCTGTCCGGAGCTGCCAGAGCCGCCCTCCTGTCCGGAGCTGCCAGAGCCGCCCTCCTGTCCGGAGCTGCCAGAGCCGCCCTCCTGTCCGGAGCTGCCAGAGCCGCCCTCCTGTCCGGAGCTGCCAGAGCCGCCCTCCTGTCCGGAGCTGCCAGAGCCGCCCTCCTGTCCGGAGCTGCCAGAGTCTCCCTCCTGTCCGGAGCTGCCAGAGTCTCCCTCCTGTCCGGGGCCTGCTGCGAGGGTCCCCAGTCCGGGGTCGGCGGCGAGGGTCCCCGAGGGTCAGGGCGTGAGTTGGGGTGGGCATTCTATGTCTGGTGTTCTATGTTGTCTATTTCTTTGTGTTTGGCCGTGTGTGGTTCTCAATCAGAGGCAGCTGTCTATGGTTGTCTCTGATTGAGAACCATACTTAGGTAGCCTGTTCCCACCTGTGTTTGTGGGTAGTTGTTTTCTGTGTTGTGTGTTTTCACCATACAGAACTGTTTCGTTTGTTCGTTCGTGCTCTTTGTTATTTTGTTCAGTGTTCAGTTGATTTATTAGCTTGTATGCTAATCACAAGAGGTTGTCTAACGTTAATTGCTTACCACGCTGCGTATTGGTCCGATCCTTCCTCCTCATCTTCCCAGGACGAGAGTCGTTACAGTAACGTAACAAAATGTGGAAAAAGTCAAGGGGTCAGAATACTTTCCCGAATACACTGTACATGCGTAGACAGACTACTTTCACTCACATACTATTCTCTCTCTCTCTCCCAAGCCTTGACCTCAATGACTGATTAAAGGAAGTGACTTATTGCCTTGCATTGTTGAAGGTTTTATCAGCTTACTGTGGGCAAAAAGCAGAAATATACCGTAAGACATAAGGTGTACATAGATTTTCTTCCACTTCCTTGGCCCTCCTTTCTATCCTCAAAAAGTATACTGTATTGCTGTTGTGTTGTTCATGAAAATAACCTTCACACACTGACTGAATTCTAAGACAGGTGAGTCACATGTGAAGAACTATTATGAGCCAGTTTTCCAGACACAGATCAGGCCTAGCACAGGACGAAGGAATAGGTTTAATCTGTGTCCGGGAAATCGGCCCTATATAGATAAGAGACAGGAAGATGGTGTTGTCACCTGTAGACGATGGGTTTTGGGTTTACATTCTTTGGTGGGCAGAGAGGCGGGCTTCTGACCCTCCAGGAAGTACTCCATCTGGTCACGCATCTCTGTGTTCTGGAGAGGGGTGAAAAGTCATTCAGAGAGAGAGGGACCCCTATCCCTCAAAAACATGCACACGCACCACAACACAGATAGCTGTACGAATACGGACCTCAGCTTCCAGAAAACCTCTGGATCCCTGATCACTTGATCTCTCTCCTGGGTCACTGTCCGTGAATTCTGCAGCTGTAACACTCAAAAAACAAATACTCTTAGTGGCAAAAAAAATTCTGTGAACCCTTTGGAATTACCTGGATTTCTGCTAAAATTGGTCATCAAATTTGATCTGATCTATATCTAAGTCACAACAGACAAATATAGTGTGCTTAAACTAATAACACAGAAGTTGTATTTCTTGTCTATATTGAATACATAATTTAAACATTCACAGTGTAGGTATCATGACACTAGGCGAGACACAAATGCAGACACAGGAGGCAGATGGTTGGAGTTTAAGATGTTTAATATATCCAAAGGGAATAGGCAAGAGAATGGTCGTGGACAGGCAAAAGGTCATAACCAGATCAGAGAACAGGAAGTACAGAGTGGCAGGCAGGCTCGAGGTTAGGGCAGGCAGAATTGTCAGGAAGGCAGGTACAGAGTCCAGAACAGGCAATGGTCAATACCGGGAGGACTAGAAAAAGGAGAAAAGGCAAAGCAGGAAACGGGGAAAACCCTCTGGTAGGCTTGGACATACAAGACAAACTGGCACAGAGAGACAGGAAACACAGGGATAAATACACTGGGGAAAACAAGCAACACCTGGAGGGGGTGGAGACAATAACGAGGACAGGTGAAACAGATCAGGGTGTGACACTAGGTTGGAAAAAGTATGTGAACCCCTAGGCTAATGACTTCTCCAAAAGCTAATTTGAGTCAGGAGTCAGCTAACCTGGAGTCCAATCAATGATACGAGATTGGAGATGTTGGTTAGAGCTGCCTTATAAAAAACACTCACAGAATTTGAGTTGGCTATTCACAAGAAGCATTGCCTGATGTGAACCATGCCTCGAACAAAAGAGATCTCAGAAGACCTAAGATTAAGAATTGTTGACTTGCATAAAGCTGGAAAGGGTTACTAAAGTATCTATAAAAGCCTTGATGTTCATCAGTCCACGGTAAGACAAATTGTCTATAAAAGGAGAAAGTTCAACACTGTTGCTACTTTCCCTAGGAGTGGCCATCCTGCAAAGATGACTGCAAGAGCACAGAGCAGAATGCTTAATGAGGTGTGTCAGCTAAAGACTTACAGAAATCTCTGGAACACGCTAACATCTCTGACGAGTCTACGATACGTAAAACACTAAACAAGAGGACAACACGGAAGAAGCCAATGCTGTCCAAAAAAAACATTGCTGCAAGTCTGGAGTTTGCAAAAGTGCACCTGGATATTCCACAGTGCTACTGGCAAAAATATTCTGTGGACAGATGAAACTACAGTTGAGTTGTTTGGAAGGAACACACAATACTATGTATGGAGAAAAAAAGGCACAGCACACCAACATCAAAATCTCATCCCAACTGCAAAGTATGGTGGAGGGAGCATCATGGTTTGGGACTGCTTTGCTGCCTCGGTCTGGACAGCTTGCTATCCTCGACAGAAAAATGAATTCCCAACTTTATCAAGACATTTTGCAGGAGAATGTAAGGCTATCTGTCCGCCAATTGAGGCTCAACAGAAGTTGGGTGATGCAACAGGACAACGACCCGAAACACCGAAGTAAATAAACAACAGAAAATACGCTTCCTGGAGTGCCCCAGTCAGAGTCCTGACCTCAACCCGATTGAGATGCTGTGGCATGACCTCAAGAGAGCAGTTCACACCAGACATCCCAAGAATATTGCTGAACTGAAACAGTTTTGTAAAGAGGAATGGTCCAAAATTCCTCCTGACCGTTGTGTAGGTCTGATCCGCAACTACAGAAAACGTATGGTTGAGGTTATTGCTGCCAAAGGAGGGTCAACCAGTTATTAAATCCAAGGGTTCACATACTTTTTCCACCCTACACTGTGAATGTTTATGCAGTGTGGTCAATAAAGACATGAAAACGTATAATTGTTTGTGTTGTTAGTTTAAGCAGACTGTGTGTCTATTGTTGTGACCTAGATGAAGATCAAATGTTTTGACCAATTTATGCAGAAATCCAGGTACAGTATTTCCAAAGGGTTCACATACTTTTTCTTTCCACTACAGATACTGCAGAGGAAAACTAACATTCACTGTAACTTCCACAGAAGAGGATATATCATCACTTATTCATGATGAGTATTCTGTTTCAGCAAACAGTTTTGCGTGTATTACAGTAACTCCCCTACTGCCTTTACAAACCAAAGCAATTAGGAACCCTCTACTCCCTCCATCTCAATATCATTTCCCCATTGATGGCTGCTACGCATGCAGGGTTTGTGTGTGTGTGTACAGTGCATTCGGAAAGTATTCAGAGGCCTTGACTTTTTCTACATTTTGTTACTGTTCTAAAATGGATTTAAAAGAAAAAATCCTCTGCAATCTTCACACAATGCCCCATAAGGGTAAAGGGTCTGAATAGTGATGTCATATTTCAGTTTTTTTTATTTTTAATACATTTGCAAACATTTCTTAACCTGTTTTTGCTTTGTCATTATGGGGTATTGTGAGTAGATTGATGCGGGGGAAACGAATGTAATAAATTTTACAATAAGGCTGTAACGTAACAAAATGTGGAAAAAGTCTAAGGGTCTGAATACTTTCAGAATGCACTGTGTGTGTGTGTACCCATGTGTGTGTGTGTATCTGCCGCATGCGTGTACGTGCATCCGAGAGTGTGTGTGTGTGTGTTCTCACCTGTTCAATCATGTGGCAGACCTTTCTCTGCTGGCTCTTCAGCATGTCGTCCAGATGATGGATCTTCTCCTTCAGGACAGCCAGCTCCTTCAGTTCTCACACCACAACCCAGTGGTTACATAAACAGAATTACCATCATATCTACACTGTGTATGAACTTGCCATATTTATGGGTCCAAATTTTAAAGGGAGTATACCGTATCCTTTTTAGTATCTTAAAAAATATGCTGTATACTCTTTTCAAACTTTGGACTTATAAGTATGGCAATTCATGAACGATGTAGGCTAGAGTAGCAATGTTACAATGTCTGTTGCTGAGGACTGTATTGTTGTATACTCATGTAGAGTTGTATATGAGATACTATGTGCAGACAGTCTACGTTTCAGTTGCATGACTGATTTGTAGTCGTTATGGCGACAGATTCTCCTCACCTGTGCTTTTTTCTCCTGCCCCCCCCCCCCCCCCTCCTTGGCAGCTCTCAGCTGCAGCAGTTCAGCCTCGCTGGCGGCCATTTTGTCCTTCAGGACAACACCCTCCAGCTCCATGCCCCCCAGCAGCCGCTCCAACTCCTCCAACCTCTGACCTCGCTGCAGGTGCTTCGACTGCTTGTCAAGACGCCGGCTGAACTCACTGCTTTCAGTCTGCAGGGGGAGCCAGAGAGGTAAAGTTCCCAAGTACATCTAGTTACAGTAATGGTTAGGAAATAGTTCAAATGTCTTAATCAGTGCATGTTCAATTGTGGACTGGGATGTAATATTATGCAACACATATGCATCATGATGACACTGGAAATAATGACTGTGTTATGAGATGACACTGGATAACAGTGGAACGAAGAACAAAACGATAGAGGATGATAGAGAGAGGGACGGGGAAAAGAAAGAGGGAGACCGATGAGACAGATAAGTAGAGTAAAAAAAGGATGGGAGATGAAAGAGAGAGAGAAAAGGGGGGATGAATATTCTTCATCATCTGGTGAACACTGACCTGCATTCAGTCCTTCTCCTCCTGGTGTCTCTTCTCAGACTCTTTCAGCTGAGCATTCAGGCGCTTGCTCACCTCCCATACTTAGCACTGCCCTCTGAATTCTCCCTGACCTGTGTGAGAGAGAAAAAGCAAGCTCAATAACCTCGGACATAGAGTAAACAAACAGATAGAGAGTGCTAGGTGCTGACATACTATTTGCATACCATTTGCAAATAAGTATTTCCGTAATTGCCTGAGGTAAAAGGTCACCTAAATGGGTTGGTGTGTCAGGTGAATGTCATGTGTCTGTCAGCTGAATACACACTGGTTTTCCCGGTAGAATATCATGTATGTAACAATATATGAATTGTTTTCTTTAACATGAAACCTTTTTAGAATGGAGGCCAGTGTAACAGGACTCTAGCATACACAGACAGGTCATAGACTACAGTTACTGTCTGTGTAGATGTTTATACCCTTAGAATGCATTGTTTTTCCCACGACCTAGGTAATGGATGTTTGGTGTCTTTTTACAGGACGTTATGATGTGCTGAGCCTGAGATAATATGATGGGGAAATTGGACATGTTGTGCTAAGGTGTGTGTGTGTGTTGCGTGTGAGATCTCTCGATTATATTTGGTCTGTATCACTACAGTCTGCGTGAAACTGAGACCAGCAGCCATTTCACAGAACAGAGTGATGTGGTTAGTGGACACATATGCTTTCCTATGACTTTTCAATACTTTTATAGTTTGAATACAAATGTAATTGTCAGTTCATATCCATATTCAAATTCCTACTCAAATTGTCTCCACAGTAATTTAATACTTTCTTTATATAAAAAGCACTAATGTAAAACTGATGCAAACAGAAACCACAACATTTTAGATAACAAAAGTCAGAGTATGTTGACATGCAAATATGGTCTTACATTTGTGTCTGACTCTGTCCCAACAATGTTATGATTGGTGACAATTGTTTGGTTGGTAGGCAGGGTGACTATGTAAACATTGGCTGGAAACTGAGGAAGAGTGCAGGGGTTAGTGGAGTTAAATAGATACAAATACTGACGATGCTGGATTGTTTGCATTTGACTATTAGAAAGAGCTTGAGATGAGCCTCTGAAGGCCTTTTCACACTGCATTGTTCACACTGCAGACTGGTCCTGGGCTAGCTTGGCCTGTGTTCACACAAGCATTGTTAACCCTGGCTGGGCTATGATTTAACCCTGGGCTAAGGATTCACACTTGTATTCCAAAGCCTTGGGCTAACGGACAAAAACAACATGCGACCAACATTCGGTCTCTTACACGCAACCTATGTTACAAGTAATAAGACATTTATTAACATATTATGTACTGTTTAAGATGTATTTGTATGTGTGACAATGATGTTTTGCTTGCTCAAAATCACACTTGCAAGTTTACATTGCACTCTTGACTGGCCTGTGCAGGGGACCCATCCTCTCGCTGGACCATATTTCTTCTCTCTTAACTCAGTGCTTGCTCACGCATCTTGCTTGCGCGTGCCATCTCATGCTTTTGAATTGGATTTGACACCATCGTCTATCAATTACAGAATCCCAAATTATTTATATTTGGCATTGGATGTTTTTTATTTTAATACAGTCAGTAATACAGGAGTCAAATCATATAGGAGGTCTGAGGCGAGGAACCTTGGTTCGTCTCCTCCAATGGTGTTTTAGAAGGAGGTGTGATGGTCAGTTCTTGCATCCATAGCTCTGTCTATGAATTTGAGAGTGGTTACATTTCTCCAGCTCCATCCCTCAGTTTTTTATCAAACAGGGGCGGGGAGTACACTTTGTTATTGTTTCAACTGCTGAATGCTGCTTTAAAAAACAGATAAATGAGCATACAAGTATGTTTAAGCATACATGACTGTTGGCAGTGCGGTGCCATACCTTTAGCTCCCAGGTACAGCAGAGCTGACACACTAAAGAGGAAGTTGCAGAAGATGTCTTGACCACCCTCTCTGGCTGTTCTCTAGACAGAGAACAGCATGGCTCAGTATTGAACAGTATGCTGTCAGTTCATGCCCAGCCCAGCTCGTGGAGAGCTATCCTCCTATAGGTTCACTTCATCCCTTACCTACACTACTCATATTGTTTAGCAATGACTATCACATATATTTAATATAGAAACATCTTTCTAACCGATAGACAGCAGCTTTGGTTAAACCACATGGCTAAACAATAGATCGCTATCTAACGTTATCTAGTTAGCTTCCTAGCTACCTGACGTTCACCTAGCTTGACTCATCAATAGCACCTCTTAAGGATCCTTCTCCAACAACTCTTTGATTTTGCATTATTTACACCAAATAATGTTCCATTATTTATTTGACACTAAATTGATTTAATTGATGTATTATATTAAGTTAAAATAAAAGTGGTCATTCAGTATTGCTGTAATCGTCATTATTACAAATATATATATATATAAAAATCGGCCAATAGATCGGTATCGGCTTTTTTTGGTCCTCCAATAATCGGTATCGGCGTTGAAAAATCATAATCGGTCGACCTCTAGTACATACCCCAACCGGAAGCCATGGATTACAGGCAACATCCGCAATGAGCTAAAAGCTACAGCTGCCGCTTTCAAGGAGCGGGACACTAACGTTTATAAGAAATCCCCCTATGCCCTCAGACGAACATCAAACAGGCAAAGCATCAATAGAGGATTAAGATTGAATCCTTCTACACCGGCTCTGACGCTCGTCGGATGGGGCAGGGCTTGCAAACTATTACAAACTACAAAGGGAAACCCAGCTGCGAGCTGCCCAGTAACGCAGGCCTACCAGACGGGATAAATGCCTTCTATGCTCGCTTCGAGGCAAGCAAAACTGAAGCATGCATGAGAGCACCAGCTATTCCGGACGACTGTGTGATCACACTCTCCTTAGCTGAAGCGAGCAAAAACTTTAAACAGGTCAACATTCACAAGGCCGTGGGGCCAGATGGATTACCAGGACGTGTACTCAGAGCATGCGAGGACCAACTGGCGAGTGTCTTCACTGACATTTTCAACCTTTCCGTGACCGAGTCTGTAATACCTACAGTAGCCATGAAGTGCTTTGAAAGGCTGATCATCAACACCATCATCCCGGAAACCCTAGACCCACTCCAAATCGCATACCGCCCCAACAGATCCACAGATGACGCAACCTCAATGCCACTCCACACTGCCCTTTCCCACCTGGACAAAAATAACTATGTGAGAATGTTGTTCATTAACTACAGCTCAGCGTTCAACACCATAGTGCCCATAAAGCTCATCACTAAGCTAAGGACCCTGGGACAAAACACCTCCTTCTGCAACTGGATCATGGACTTCCTGACGGGCCGCCCCAGGTGGTAAGGGTAGGCAACAACACATCTGCCACACTGATCCTCAACACGTGGCCAAGCACGACTCCAACACCATCAGAAAATTTGCTGACAACACAACGTGGTAGGCCTGATTACCATCAAAGATGAGACAGCCTATAGGGAGGTCAGAGAACTGGCAGTGTGGTGCCATGACAAAAACCTCTCCCTCAATGTGAGCAAAACAAAGGAGATGTTCGTGGACTACAGGAAAAGGAGGGCTGTAGTGGAGTGGGTCGAGAGTTTCAAGTTCCTTGACGTCCACATCACCAACAAACTATCATGGTCCAAACACACCAAGAAAGTTGTGAAGAGGGCATGACAACACCTATTCCCCCTCAGGAGACTGAAAAGATTTGGCATGGGTCGCCAGATCATCAAAAGTTCTACAGCTGCACCATCGAGAGCATCCTGACCAGTTGCATCATCGCCTGGTATGGCAACTGCTCGGCATCCAACCGCAAGAGACTACAGAGGGTAGTGCGTACAGCCCAGTACATCACTGGAGCCAAGCTTCCTGCCAACCAGGACCTATACACTAGGCGGTGTCAGAGGAAGGCCCAAAATATTGTCAAAGACTCCAGTCACCCAAGTCATAGACTGTTCTCTCTACTACCACACGGCAAGCGGTACCGGAGCGTCAAGTCTACTAGGTCCAAAAGGCTCCTTAACACCTTCTACCCCCAAGCCATAAGACTGCTGAACAATTAATCAAATGGCCACCCGGACTATTTGCATTGATCCCCCACCCCTTGCTACTCAATGTTTATTAAATATGCATAGTCACTTTACCCCTACCTACAATACCGTTCAAAAGTTTGGGGTCACTTAAATGTTAGTGTCTAGTTTGAGAAACAGACGCCTCACAAGTCCTCAAATGGCAGCTTCATTAAATAGTACCCATGCAAAACACCAGTCTCAACGTCAACAGTGAAGAGGCGACTCCGGGATGCTAGTCTTCTAGGCAGAGTTGCAAAGAAAAAGCCATGTCTCAGACTGGCCAATAAAAAGAAAAGATTAAGATGGGTAAAAGAAGGGTTCTCCTGGGTGGCGCAGTGGTCTAAGGCTGTGCCACCAGAGATTCTGGGTTCGAGCCCAGGCTCTGTCGCAGCCGGCCACAACCGGGAGGCCCATGGGGCGGCGCACAATTGGCCCAGCTTCATCCGGGTTAGGGAGGGTTTGGCCGGCAGGGATATCCTTGTCTCATCGTGCACTAGCGACTCCTGTGTCGGGCCGGGCGCAGTGCACGAAGACCAGGTCGCCAGGTGTACGGTGTTTCCTCCGACACATTGGTGCGGCTGGCTTCCGGGTTGGATGTGCATTGTGTCAAGTCCGTACGGGAGTTGCAGCGATGAGACAAGACTGTAACTACTACCAATTGGATACCATGGAATTGGGGAGAAAAAAGGGGTAAAAATAAATAAAAAGATGGGTAAAAAAACACAGACACTGGACAGAGGAACTCTGCCTAGAAGGCCAGCATCCCGGAGTCGCCTCTTCACTGTTGACGTTGAGCTGCCATTTGAGGTGCCCAATCTGCCAGGGCACCAAGGCCATCTGCTAGGTCACTAAAGCCATTAACCAACATTCAATTGATTTGGAAACTGAAAAACACTGGCTATTCTGTTAAGAAAAACATAAGCGTATGTAAATGTACATCATTAATTAGCCTACATGCCAAATTGTTGGTGATAGCCTATGCTTATTGGCAGTCTATCATGTCCAGACTGATGTTGACTGGAGGGATGCTCCTGAAAATGTAGCCAGACTTTAATGAGACTTTTAATTACATAGCCTTTTTCCACGTCAAATTAAATCAAATTTGTCATATGCGCCGAATACAACCGGTGTAGATTCTACCGTGAAATGCAAAACAGTGCCTTCGGAAAATATTCATACCCCTTGACTTTTTACGCATTTTGTTACGTTACAGCCTTATTCTAAAATTGATTAAATAAATTAAAATCCCCAGCAATTTGCAGACAATACCCCATAATGACGTAGCGAAATCAGGCTTTTAGAAATATTTTGTGAATGTATTAAAAATGAAAAAAAAAATGAAATGCCTTATTTACATAAGTATTCAGACCCTTTGATATGAGACTCAAAATTGAGCTCAGGTGCATCTTGTTTCCATTGATCATCCTTGAGACATTTGATTGGAGTCCACATGTGGTACATTCAATTAATTGATCATGAATTGGAAATGCACACACCTGTCTATATAAGGTCCCACAGTTGACAGAGCATGTCAGAGCAAAAACCAAGCCATGAGGTCAAAGGAATTGTCCGTAGAGCTCCGAGACAGGATTGTGTCGAGGCACAGATCTGGGGAAGGGTACCAAAACATTTCTGAAGCATTAAAGGTCCCCAAGAACACAGTGGCCTCTATCATTCTTAAATGCAAGAAGTTTGGAACCAGCAAGCCTATTCCTAGAGTGGACGCCCGGCCAAACTGTGCAATCGGGGGAGAAGGGCCTTGGTCAGGGAGGTGACCAAGAACTCGATGGTCACTCTGACAGAGCTCTAGAATTCCTCTGTGGAGATTGGAGAACCTTCCAGAAGGACAACCATCTCTGCAGCACTCCACCAATCAGGCCTTTATGGTAAAGTGGCCAGACGAAAGCCAGTTCTCAGTAAAAGTCACATGACAGCCCACTTAGTCTTTAGGTGCCTTTTGGCAAACTATCAGACCATGAGAACCAACATTCTCTGGTCTGATGAAACCAAGATTCAACTCTTTGGCCTGAATGCCTAGCGTCATGTCTGGAGGAAACCTGGCACCATCCATACGGTGAAGCATGGTGGTGGCAGCATCATGCTTCAGGGGTGTTTTTCAGCGGCAGGGACTGGGAGACTAGTCAGGAGAGAGAGATCCTTGAGGAAAACCTGCTCCAAAGCGCTCAGGATCTCTGCCTAGGGCGAAGGCCTTCCAACAGGACACCCTAAGCACACAGCCCAAGACAACGCAGGAGTGGCTTTGGGACAAGTTTCTGAATGTCTGATCAAACATCTCTGGAGAGATCTGAAGATAGCTGTGCAGCAACGCTCCCCATCCAACCTGACAGAGCTTGAGAGGATCCGCAGAGAAGAATGTGAGAAACTTCCCAAATACAGGTGTGCCAAGTTTGTAGCTGTCACGGTCGTGAGGAGAGGCGGACCAAGGCGCAGCGTGATTGGAGTTCCACATCTTAATTTTAGTGAAACCTAAACAAACCAAGAAACAAACAACGACCGTGAAGTACCGTAGTGCTACATGCACTCACTCAAAACAATATCCCACAAAGCAGGTGGGAGAAAGGGCTTCCTAAATATGATCCCCAATTAGAGGCAACGATTACCAGCTGCCTCTAATTGGGAACCATACAACCCAGCCACATAGAAAATCAATGACTAGAACACCCCCCTAGTCACGCTCTGACCTAAACACCATAGAGAACCGAGGGCTCTCTATGGTCAGGGCGTGACAGTAGCGTTATAAGCAAGACTCAAGGATGTAATTGCTGCCAAAGGTGCTTCAACAAAGTACTGAGTAAAGGGTCTGAATACTTATGTAAATGTCATATTTTTATTTTTATATATTAGCAAACATTTCTAAAAACTAGTTTGTGCTTTGTCATTATGGGGTATTGTGTGTAGATTGATGAGGGGGAAAAAACAATTTAATCAGTGTTAGAATAAGGCTGTAACCTAACAAAATGTGGAAAAAGTCAAGGGGTCTGAATACTTTCTGAAGGCACTCTATAGTCTAAATGACAGTCATGTTTAACAAATATAATGTATGTCAGATAATTCATTTTAACATCCAAAGGCTTGATTCTGTCATACTCGAGGCAATGTTAATTCAGGAGAGAAATGCCAGTACCTGGCAACATCACCCACCTTGCAATCTGAATGGAGGTAGTCAACATTTTGAAACTATTTAACCATAAACGTAATTGTTTAAAACCTGGACGTTTACCCCCTTTTCTCCCCAATTTCGTGATATCCAATCGGTAGTTACAGTCTTGTCCCATCGCTATAACTCCCATACGGACTCGGGAGAGGCAAAGTTCGAGAGCTATGCATCCTCCGAAACACGATCCTGCAAAGCCACACTGCTTCTTGACACACTGCTCGCTTAACCCGGAAGCCGTACAACTGGCGACCGAAGTCAGCTTGCAAGGCGCTCAGCCCGCCACAAGGAGTCGCTAGAGCGATATAGGACAAGGACATCCCGGCAGGCTAAACCCTCCCCTAACCCGGACGACACTGGGCCAATTGTGCGCCACCTCATGGGTCTCCTGGTCACGGCCGGCTGTGACACAGCCTGGGATCGAACCTGGGTCTGTACTGACACCTCAAGCTCTGCGATGCAGTGCCTTGGACCAATGTTTTTTTGTAATTTGTGGCATGTTTTACCATGTTCCGACCATAGGAATGTTAAGGGGATTATTTTATAAAGACTTCCTCATATGCCATTGAAATCAGTATTTTGCTCATGTTCTTAACTTTTTTTCGTTGCTCACTAGCCAAAGACACAATCCTAGTCATAACCCATGTGGTGTGCTTTGGAGAACTGAGTTTTTCCACCATTTCTGAGCTGCGATGCTTGAGAGAAGGACCTGATCACGTGACGGGCATTGGCTAATAGAAATTGAGATATCTGAGAGAGCCATATGAGTGAGAGGTTCTTCGAAGCGGGGCAATTGGCAGCTGGCAGAAAGGAATTATAATTATTATGTTTAGCCCAAGGGCACAATGGCCGCAAGGCATTGTATTTTTTAAGTGGGCATTATGGCCACACACGAGGGTATCGATGGCCATGGCCACAGGAAATGTCAAGCCCTGACCCACCCAACCCATTAAAGGAACTGATCTTAACTTGTTTTGTACATCTTTTCGGTAATTTCCTATTACTGAAAAGAGCTTCTGGACATCAGAACAGATATCACTCAACTACATTTGGAGGAAGAATTCTACTTCAACGACTCAGCCCAAGGCAGGAGTATAGTAAAACTGCTGCCAACGTACCACATAGCCACAGGTGTACCCTCTCTGCTTATCCCAAATAAACGCTGGCTCAGCGAAATGCAGAAGCTATTTAATACGAACGATTCAACAATTCCATTTTGCGTTCATTTACTGACACCGACCAACGGTAAGATCAAATAGACAGTAGCATAAGCAAATAATAAGTAGGCTAGTGCGCCAGTATTTGTGCGTTAGAGATGTCGACGATGAGTATGAAGTGTATCGTCGACATCTCTAACGCACAGATACTGGGGCAAATAAGTAGCTGTTAACAACATATACAGGCGCGTTAATAGCCTACGGTAGTCTACCTGCTATAAAAGAGGAAGTTCCAGGCGAGATATCAGAAGTGCCGTATCAAGTCTCCTTTGATTTTCGAGAGGTGTGTCTGCTCTCTCGCAGTGTAGTAGCCTAGAATAAAACACTGATGGAGAACACAGGCTATGGGGGGGGGGGGGGGGGGGGGGCAGTGCCCCTGTGACAACAATTTTGGACCCCTTGTGGCGCCCCTAAATGTGGAGTATGAAATAAGTTTTACATTACTCATTTTTGCTATCGTTCTTTTTTTACATCCGTTATTAGAGAGAAAATGCTAATAAATAGTTGAATGATTATCAACATGGTCTTTTGCCTGCTAATGCCTGCAATGCAGTGAAGAAAACGATATGACAACAATAACGTCTAATGTAACTGGCCCCTCTAACAGTACAACTGGCCCCAGCTTGCCCCCCCCCCCTCCCAGTTGAATTGGTCTAGAACCGCCACTGGCTATGTGCACACTTCCCACAAAATGAGGTGGAAACTGAGCTGCACTTCCTAACCTCCTGCCCAATGTATGACCATATTAGAGACACATATTTCCCTCAGATTACACAGATCCACAAAGAATTCGAAAACAAACCCGATTTTGATAAACTCCCATATCTACTGGGTGAAATACCAGTGTGCCATCATCGCAGCAAGATTTGTGACCTGTTGCCACAAGAAAAGGTCAACCGGTGAAGAACAAACACCATTGTAAATACAACCCATATTTATGCTTATTTATTTTCCCTTTTGTACATTAACCATTTGTACATTGTTACAACACTGTATATATATATACACATGACATTTGTAATGTCTTTATTCTTTTGAAACTTCTGTATGTTTACTGTTAATTTTGATTGTTTATTTCACTTTTGTATATTATCTACCTCACTTGCTTTGGCAATGTTAACATATGTTTCCCATGCCAATAAGGCCCCTTGAATTGAATTGTTTCACAATACACAGTAGACATAAACAAATTCCCACTACTGCTACTAGAGCAACTTGTTGCCAGCAGGCACGTCAGATAACTATCGTCCCGCACTAGAAACAAGCCAATTGGCGCAGGATACCGGGGAAGGCGGCACCTATTGAATGTACCGTCTTTTCGATATTGGCGGGACAGTGCTGCCAATCAATGGTCTGGCGATTACGATTATTTAACGACTATTTACGCTTCATAGCTCTGTTTGCTATAGCCTACGTGAGTACATTAACCCAGTTTCTTTTCAATAAAATGTAGGGCTATTCTCAAAATCATAAAATAATAGTCTAGAGATAAATTATCATGGATTGATCACCAATGATCATGGATTGATCACAATGAATATTGTAATTAAATATCACAGTTGACTACCACAGGAGAAATCTGACAGCCTAACATATGTTTACACTACACAATTATATAAGGTTGCAGTTCCACTGTGTGACTAAATAAGATCATGTTGTTTGATGAATGGTTTGAGGTGATTTGTCAATTAATGCAACCAAGGATCCATTCGGTTTTTGGTCATGAATGGTAATATAGTGGTTGGAGTGTAGTTTCTCCTGGCCCATAGACAGACTACTTGCATCATGCCATGGTAATAACTCATTTATCTTTAACAAGGTACATTTTCTTCATTGCTCACTGCTCGTCTCTGACCAAAAACAAGTTATGTTGGATTGTTACAGCGTATCAGTGGAAAGTCTTGATGCGGACTCCAACAGTACATTTCTACAGAGCAGAACAAAATTATGTTTCTCAGACATCAACAATGCATTTAGATGGATATAATCCCCATGACAGACACTGAAAGATGGAAATAGCATAATGGTTATCAATGCTCATGTGAGGGTAGGTCAGTACCGTTCTGTGTTTGGGTCAAAATTATTTCAATGCTGGGCCATGTTGACTCCATTGCTTCCCACAGTTGTGTCAAGTTCGGAACCAGACTTGTGGAGGTCTACAATTTGTTTTCTGAGCTCTTGGCTGATTCCTTTTGATTTTACCATGATGTCAAGCAAAGAGGCACTGAGTTTGAAGGTAGGCCTTGAAATACATCCACAGGTACACCTCTAAATGATGCCAATTAGCCTTTCAGAAGCTTCTAAAGCCATGACATAATTTCCTGGAATTTTCCAAACTGTTTAAAGGCACAGTCAACTTAGTGTATGTAAACTTCTGACCCACTGAAATTGTGATACAGTGAATTATATGTGAAATAATCTGTCTGTAAACAATTGTTGGAAAAATTACTTGTGTCATGCACGAAGTAGCTGTCCTAACTGATTGCCAAAACTATAGTTTGTTAACAAGAAATTTGTGGAGTGGTTGAAAAAACGAGTTTTAATGACTCCAACCTAAGTGTATGTAAACTTCCGACTTTAACTGTAGGTATTCCTCTTGTCCAGATGGGATAGGGCAGTGTGCAGGCGATTGCATCGTCGGTGGACCTATTGGGGCAGTACGCAAATTGAAGTGGGTCTAGGGTGACAGGTAAGGTGGAGGTGATATGATCCTTGACTAGTCTCTCAACGCACTTCATGATGACAAAAGTGAGTGCTACGGGACGATAGTCGTTTAGTTCGGTTACCTTTGCCTTCTTGGGTACAGGAACAATGGTGGCCATCTTGAAGCATGTGGGGACAGCAGACTGGGATAGGGAGAGATTGAATATGTCCGTAAACACACCAGCCAGCTGGTCTGTGCATGCTCTGAAGATGCCGCCTGGGCCAGCAGCCTGGCGAGGGTTAACTCGTTTAAATGTCTTACGTCAGCCACGGAGAAGGAGAGACCACAGTCCTTGGTCGTGGGCCGCGTTGGCGGCACTGTATTATCCTCAAAGCGGGCAGAGGTGTTTAGATTGTCTGGAAGCAAGACTTCGTGTCCGTGATGTGGCTGGTTTTCCTTTTGTAGTCCGTGATGAGCCGTTGAATTGTGAGTCCACTGTCTCTATACTGACATTTCGCTTGTTTGATTGCCTTGCAGAGGGAATAACTACATTGTTTGTATTAGGCCATATCCCCAGTCACCTCTCCATGGTTAAATGCGGTGGTTCGCGCTTTCAGTTCTGCGTGAATGCCGCCATCTATCCACGGTTTCTGGTTAGGGTAGGTTATAGTCACAATATAGTCACAATAGGTACATCTCCTATACACTTCCTTATAAACTCACTCACCGAATCGGCGTAGACGTCTATATTATTCTGAAGCTACCCGGAACATGTCCCAGTCCGCATGATAAAAACAATCTTGAAGCGTGGATTCCGATTGGACAGACCAGCGTTGAATAGTCCTCGCCACGGGTACATCCTGTTTGAGTTTCTGCCTATAGGAAGGGAGGAGCAAAATAGAGTCGTGGTCAGATTTGCCGAAAGGAGGGCGGGGGAGGGCCTTGTATGCATCGCGGAATTTAGAGTAGCGGTGATCCAGTGTTTTTCCAGCGCGAGTGCTACAGTCGTTATGCTGATACAATATATGTAGCCCTGTTCTCAAATTTGCTTTGTTAATAACCTCAGCTACAATAAATGCAGCCTCTGGATATATGGTTTCCAGTTTGCATAAAGTCCAGTGAAGTTCATTGAGGGCCGTCGTGGTATCTGCTTGAAGGGGGATATACACGGCTATGACAATAACCGAGGAGAATTCCCTTGGGAGATTATACGGTCGGCATTTGATTGTGAGGAACTCTAGGTCAGGTGAACAAAAGGACTCAAGTTCCTGTATGTTGTTACAATTACACTGTGAGTCGTTAATGATGAAACACACACCCATGCCCTTCTTCCCGGAGAGATGTTTATACCTGTCGGCGCGACGCACAAAGAATCCAGGTGGCTGTACCGACTCTGACAGCATATCCCGAGAGAGCCATGTTTCTGTGAAACAGAGTTTGTTACAATCCCTGATGTCTCTGGAAAGCAACCCTTGCCCTAATTTCGTCTACCTTGTTATCTAGACTGGACATTAGCAAGTAATATACTCGGAAGTGGTGGGTGGTGTGCGCTCCTCTGAAGTCTGACCAGAAGACCGCTCAGTCTTCCTCTTCTCCGGTGGCAGGTAGCGTGTGGTTAGTGGTTAGAGCATTGGGCCAGTAACTGAAGGGTTGCTAGATCGAATCCCCGAGCTGACAAGGTAAAAATCTGTCGTTCTGCCACTGAACAAGACAGTTAACCCACTGTTCCTAGGCCGTCATTGTAAATAAGAATTTGTTCTTAACAGGTACTTTAAAAAATAAAATAAAAATAAAATAACATATTTGGGTCAGCCTCTGGAATCAGTTCAAATGCCCTGGGTGGTTCGGACAAAGGAACTGCTTCGGGAAAGTCATAGTGCTTTTAAGTTGACGTCGCTCTGATATCCAATAGTTCTTCCTGGCTGTATGTAATAACGCTTAAGATTTTCTGGGCTAACAATGTAAGAAACAACTCTGGTACTGTCGTTAGACAATTTGAACAAACTAGACTAGGATAGCACCATATCTGTTTTAGTGGGTTTAGCATATCCCCATGTTTAACGCAACAAAAGCCACACATTTTTTTGTTGTTGAAGAGGACAAGTACAAAAACAATTACATTTACTACTTCAGAGTTTAGTGCCTTCCCCCAACCTGTGTGGGCTGCTGGTCAGTCCCTCAGGTTCCTGCCAGAGGGCGCCAGAGTAGAGCACATTATTACACAGCACATATCAGTACAAAGGGAACAGTTGAGAAAAAGGCAAATTGAACAGATTTTTTATTTTTAAGAAAAATTAGAAACACCTGCCATGACAGTAATATGAAAACTGATATTTTTTGCGCTGTTATTTGGTCTACTTTGAGGCCTCTAGCAGAGACCAAATTACAAATAAAAACAGATCGGACAAAGTTACTGCATTGGTTCACATGCAACCCCAAAGACTTGTACACACATCGGATATGACCATGTCTTTACTACTTGTAGCTATGCCAACACCATCCAAACAGCACTGATATCACAACTTCCGTGTCCAGTGAAAAAAATATATAAAAAATGGTTGATTCAATGTATAAAAAAAAAAATCCATTGACAGACCCTAGACATAATAGTTATTTTTTTTCGTTCATTGGTTGATTCTCCTGCATTCCAAGATCGACAGAGGCGTGTTTTGGGCAAATGTTCAGGCTGTATATCTACACTTTTCTGTGGCGCCATTCATTCACTCTCTGGAGGTGTCGGAGGGAGGACAGTCTAGTACATTGAGGGGCAGTTTGGATCACCTTTGGATTCATCTGCTCTGGGTCAGAACCAGGGGTGTGTGTGTGCGTGTGGTGACCACGCTCTCACCAGGGGTCAGTCAGTCAGTCAGTGCGAGGGGCCCTTGCCGGTCAGTCACAAAGTATGAGGTAGTGTGTTGGTGTCAGTGCTTTGCTGGTCGGCAGGCCGGATGTCTGGGGGGGTTCATGTGGAGTGGACATTTGTCATGTAGGGGGAAATCAGTTGTTCAGGCCAAAAGAGTCACTAAAAGTGCTTCATGTAAGTGTGTGTTTATGTATGTAATAAAGAGATGTAATCAGGCATTGTAAAAAGCTTGTCAGATAAGGTTGGGTGAGTAGCTGGCGGGTAGACAAGGGCTGGGTTTCCCAAAAGCATTGTAGCACTTATATCATCTTTCGTCCATTGAGTTTCAATGGAATTAAGATGATCTTAGTGCTACGATTCTTTTGGGAAACCCAGCCCAAAGCCATTCCAAGAGAGATCAGAGCAGTCAATGCCTCTTCCCCTGCACCCCTTCCTCCCTCCCAGTCTATTCTCCTCCGCCTTCCATTCCTCAGCCCTCGTTGGCAGCCACCAGCTGGCCCAAGCCCTGGCGGACATACACAGCTTGGATCTCCTTGGTCTTGAGGCAGAAGTCGCAGGCCCAGACAGCAGAGCTCTCTCGGGTCAGCAGACCGTAGGCTGGCTCCGTCAGGCCCGTGCAGTCACGGTGGAACCAGCGCTGGCACGACGCCTCACACAAGATCGCATCCTGGTCGTCGTGCACCTCCGACAGGCAGAAGCCGCAGGGGAACACCATGCCCGGGCCGCCCAGCTTCCCTGGACCGGAACCTGGGCCGGTGGAGGGGTTAGCGGGGCCGGGGGGCAGCGGAGACTGGGTGTTGGGGGTGGAGTTGGAAGGGGGGTTGGGGTTGCTGCCGGGGGTGTTAACCCCACTGCTGTTGTTGGTCATGTTGTTCTGGGCAGAGTTGGGGGGAGCGTTTGGCATGGAGCCTCCACCAGGAGTGTTGTTCTGCTGGTTGTAAAGGGTGGAGCCAAGGGAAGAATTTGGTGGAGTTGACTGCTGTTGGGACGGGTTATTGGAAGAGGGGGCGTTGGCAGAGTTGGGCCCCTGCAGCTGATTGGGTGGCGGCTGCAGGGGCTGGGAGCCGTTGAGGGGGCCGGTGGGGGAGGAGTTGGGGTTGGACTGGGGCGGTGCTGAGGGGGGCTGGCCGGGTGTGTTGGGCTGCTGGTCAGGGAAGCCTCCTCCAGGCTGGGGAGGGCCAGAGTTGGGAGGCCCGGGGGGAGTGTTGTTGGGACCCGGTGGACCAGAGGTGTTTAAGTTAGGCTGCTGCTGCGGAGGCCCAGACTGGGGCCCACCTCCGCCAAAGTTCTTCCCCTCATCGTTCCCTGGGCCTGGGGGGCTGAGGCCTGGGTATGGGCCATCCTGTGAGGGAGGGAACTGTCCTTGAGGGGGTAAACCTGGAATCCCTCCCATGTTTCCTCCTGGGCCAACGCCCATGCCCCCCATCATGTTCATCCCACCAGGCATGCCCCCCATGGGGCCATGGGGGGGTCCCCTGGGGCCTCCGCCACCGGGCAAAGGGGGGCTGTTGAAGGGGTGCCCACCCTGTCCGTGCTGCTGCGGGGGCATCCCAAACCGAGGGTGTGGTGGCCCTCCTCCAGGACCCCCCATACCACCAGGGGACAGCATAGGGTTGAACCCCGGTCCCGGGTGCATGGGCGGACTGAAATTGGGGGGCATGTTAAATTGCGAAGGACCCCCGGGTCCCGGGAAACCTCCTCCGCCACCTCCACCCCCAAAGCCAGGCATCCCCCCAAAGCCCAGCTGGTGGTGCGGTCCTGCGTTGGGTGGTCCTGGGCCAAAGGGCGGTCTCCGTCCTGGTCCTCCAGGGCCTCCCCCGGGGCCCCCCATGAAGCCCATGCCCCCGGGGCCTATCCTGCCTCCACCCCCATATAGAACCCCTCCACCTGCCCCGGGGCTCGGGAGAAAGGGACCCCCTCCTGGAACTCCAGCCCCACCAGGTCGGGACGGCAGCGACGGGGGGCAAAAATCATCATCAAAAGGGTTGGAGGCAACCAGGTGATCCACCATGGGGGTAGGAGGGGGCGCAAACTCAGAGAGGTGGGAGAACGCGCCACCGGCCCCCTGAAACACACGATGAGGAGATAATGGATTTTTGAGTATAGAATGATTGAATAGTCAACTAGTGAAACCACTGATCGATGTAACAAGTCGTCATGTTACAATGTTACACCGTAAAATGTTAACTTGAGGTGTTTAGACCATGCTTAAAATGTGCAACCATCATAACAAGACCAGTAAAAGGACAAGTGAACACACAAGTAAAACTTTCTCGCAGAAGAGGCCACCAGTCAAACACGTCGAAATGTTTACATTATGGAGGAATGTATTGAAGGCAGTAGTTACCTGAGCGTTGGATTTTCTCTTCCTCTTCTCTGGACTCTTCATCTGTCCACCTAAAGAGGGGAAGAGGGAGAGGAGAAGAGGAGAGACATGAGACATTCTAGCCTTATCTTTCCAGTTTACAGATGAACATACATTATCTATTTTTATACCAACACCTGTAACCCACGTAGCTCATGCTAATACTTCTACTGTACATTGCATTTTAGTTACTGTTTATACACGCCGCATATTTACAGTGCATTCAAAGTATTCGGACCCCTTGAACGTTTCCACATCGTTTCAGCCCTATCCTAAAATGAACGATTTAAATTATTATAACTGGAGAGTTTTTCAGGATAAAAAAATAAACACAATGGAGCTAAGCACAGGCAAAATCATAGAGGAAAACATGGTTCAGTCTTCTTTCCACCAGACACTGGGAGATGAATTTACTATTCAGCAGGACAATAACCTCAAAACCAAATCTATACTGGAGTTGCTTACCAAGAAGTAAGTCTTTCTGGGTAAGTCTTTAGACAGAGGTACTCAACTCTTACCCTAAGAGGTCCGGAGCCTGCTGGTTTTCTGTTCTACCTGATAATTAATATATAAGTCAAAGGGTATGAATACTTTCTGAAGGCACTGTATTTACTGCTGTACTTACCATACTTAGTATCTCATAAATTAATATATATTTGTGTACATACATAAAGATTGCATTTGGATTACTGTTATAGTGCTATTTGGGTTAGATTGGTTCCAACATTTTATTTGTATTCGTGATTGATATTTTACTGCATTGTTAGGAGCTAATAACATAAGCATTTCGCTGCACCCGCTACACCCATTCATAGATGCTAACTACTTTAGCATCTATTGATGATAGTATCATCTCAACGGGGGAGTTTGGTTGAGAGCCCCGACGCTTGCTCTAAGAATTATCTATATGGCGCCTCACCTTGAGCCCAGATAAAACACTGCAGGTTTCTACTAGTGCTTCCCTCTCATTTTCATTATCAGTTTGTTTCGTGCTTTATTACACACACCCGGTTAGAATTTTTGGAATACGAATTGCTGGGTACTCTCCATCCACCCGACCTCTCCAAATTCCCTGAAAACGGCAGAACAATGGATTATCTTACTCGGCGAGGCGCCGAGCTGCTTGGGAGTCCTACCGATGAGCAGGAAGCAAAGACGCTGACGGGGAGGCAGACGTGGCGGGGTCTTAGTGAGATTAAGATGCGAGGCGATCCGTCCTCCATTACCGAGCATGCTACTCACCAATGTTCAATCATTAATGAACAAACTTGAACTCAGAGCGAGGATCTCCTTCCAGAAGGGACATCAGATCCTGCAACATACTCTGTTTTTCTGAGACTTTTCTCCGACATCCAATGAATATACATACAACCAGCAGGTTTTACAGTTTGAGTGAGAGATGTCGTGATCTCTGGCAAGAGGAAGGGTGATGGGCTCTGCTTTGTAACCAACACATGGTGCGACAGGGGAAACGTACTGGATATTGCAAGCTTCTGCTCCCCCGATATGGAATACTTGGTAATCAAATGTCGCCCATTTTACCTTCCCGAGAGAGTTCTCCGGGATTATCGTCATGGCTGTGTACATCCCGCCCCAAGCAGACACCAAAAAGGCTATCAAAGATCTCATTGGACCCTGAACAAACTGGAGACCGCATTCCAGCAGCATTCATTGTTGCGGGGTACTTTCAAAAGTAATTTGAGAAGCGTACTACCAAATTATTACCAACACATTGACTGTCTACCTCATGTAAATTCTACTTAACCACTGCTACTTGCCTTTTCCACATGGATATTGCCCTCTCCGTCCTCCTTTCGCCTACAAACAAAGACTCAAGAGGGAAGTTCCGGAGATCAGATCCAACCATCAGAATTCACACTCCACTGTTTTGATCAAGTGGACTGTAATTAGTACCGGGTCGCCTCTGGAGATAACGTTAACGAAAACGCAGACTTAATAACCGGATTTATTTAAAAAATGCATAGTTGACGTAATACCGATAGTAGCTTTCAAAACTTACCCGAATCAAAAACCGTGGATGGATAGCAGCTTTGTATGTTGCTTATAAACAGGGCAAGGTGACCGGGGGCAATAGTTTAGTTAAAAAGTCTAAATATGATCGATCAGATCAATCAAGATGGCAAAACAAGCAGAGGGACAAAGTGGAGGGACAAATCAACGAGTCGGAGACAAGTTGTATGTGGCAGGGGCTCGAAATGATCACAGATTACAAAAAGCCAGCGACATCAGTCACCAACGCCACCCTACCGGATGAGCTAAACACCTTTTTCTCAAGGATTCAAGTACAAATGAACCTGAGCTGTCATTGAGAGCCCCCAATGACAAAGTGGGCTACACAGTCACAGTCTCCACTGAGGACGTACACTACATGACCAAATGTACGTGGGCACCTGCTCAATGAACATCTTATTCCAAAATCATGGGCATTAATATGGAGTTGGTCCACCCTTTGCTGCTATTACAGCCTCCATTCTTCTGGGAAGGCTTTCCACTAGATATTGGAACATTTCTGCAGGGACTTGCTTCCATTCAGCCAAAAGAGCATTAGTGAGGTCGGGCGATTAGGCCTGGCTTACAGTCGGCATTCCAATTCTTCCCAAAGGCGTTTGATGGGGTTAAGGACTGGCCTGCACAGAGCCCTGACAAGTTCTTCCACACCGATCTTGACAAACAATTTCTGTATGGACCTCGCTTTGTGCACAGAATCCTCTAGAATGTCATTGTATGCTGTACCGTTAAGATTTCCCTTCCCTGGAACTTAGAGGCCAAGCCCGAACCATGCAAAACAGCCCCAGACCATTATTCTGGGGCTGTTTTGCCTCCGGAGAACGAGTTTTCACTGCTACAGTCCAATGGCGATGAACTTTACACCAGCCGACGCTTGGCATTGCGCATGGTGATCTTAGGCTTGTGTGCGGCTGCTCAGCCATGGAAATCCATTTCATGAAGCTCCAGACGAACCGTTCTTGTGCTGACGTTGCTTCCAGGGGCAGTTTGGAACTCAGTAGTGAGTGTTGCAACCAAGGACAGGCGATTTATTGCACTACACGCTTTAGAGGTCCCGTTTGGTGAGCTTGTGTGGCTTCCACTTCGCAGCTGAGCCGTTGTTGCTCCTAGATGTTTCCACTTCACAATAACAGCTCTTACAGTTGACCGGGGCAACTCTAGCAGGGCAGAACTTTACGAACTGACTTGTTGGAAATGTGGCATCCTATGACGGTGCCATGTTGAAAGTCATTACAGCCAATGTTTGTTTATGGAGATTGTATGGCTGTGTGCTCGATTTTATACACGTCAGCAATGGGTGTGGCTAAAATAGCTGAATCCACAAATTTGAAGGGGTGTCCACATACTTTTGTATATATAGTGTACTTAAGTCATTAAAAACGGGTTAACCCTCGCAAGGCTGCCAGCCCAGACAGCATCCCTAGCCGTGCCCTCAGAGCATGTGCAGACCAGCTGGCTGTTGTGTTCTCAAACATTTTCAATCTCTCCCTAACTCAGTGCCACTATAGCCACCTGCTTCAAGATGTCCACTATCATCCCCGTGCCCAAGAAAGGGAAAGTTACTGAACGACTACTAACCAGTAGCACTCATTTCCGTCATCATGAAGTGCTTCGAGAGGCTAGTCAAAGACCATATCACCTCCTCCCTCCCCGACACACTTGACCCTCTCCAACGACCCTCTCCAATTTGCCTACCGCCCTGACAGATCCACGGACCACGTATTTGCCATTGAACTGCCCTTACCCACCTGGATAAAAGGAATGCATATGTGAGGATGCTGTTCATTGACTACAGCTCGGCCTTCAACACCATAGTGCCCTATAAGCACATGACAAAGCTCTGAACTCCTCCCTATGCAACTGGGTCCTGGACTTCCTGACAGGCCGCCCCCAGGTGGTGAATGTAGGAAACATTACCTACTCGACACAAATTCTCAACATGGGGTGCCTGTCATGCCAAATAGTGTCCCCCTGCCAATAAAGTGGGGGGCATGTTAAATTGCGAAGGACCCCCGGGTCCCGGGAAACCTCCTCCGCCACCTCCACCCCCAAGGATGTGGCTGTTGCTAGAACTTGCAAAATCTGACCGGATTACATAATGAACTAAAGCGTCCATTGCTATGCTGGTTCTATTTTACCGCGAAGCAGTCGCGAAGGAAGGAGGATGCAGGCAGTTGTAGTTCTATTTGACTGCATAAGTGTTTGCTCTGTCCGCGCAAAATTATTACCTCAGAATTGCTCTCCTAGGATGGTGTTGACAGTGACAACCTGCTGCTTCAGAGGACTGAAAAGACTGGAAAGAACACTTTCTTTACCATACATTTGTCTTTATAAGTACATTTTGTTAAATCAGAAGAAATAATTGAAGCTGTTTTTAGATTGACGTTGCTAGCTAATGTACTTATTTACCTCAGCCTGCCTAGCCAGCTACAGTATCTTGCTAGCTAGCCAGCCAGACAGTTTTACTTAGCTAACAAGCAAGCAAGCTACTGTAAATTTTGTAGCTTTCTGTTTGTATGTAGCTTGCACTTTAATGGCATCCCTCGAGGAGATTTAATTTTCTTTCCAACCAGGCGAAGTACTATGAAGGCACCACTGATCGACAAGAGGCGCAACATTCAGAGAAACTCACAATTCTGGGTAACGTTAAGCACTTAACTTCTATTAGATAACTGGACGGATTTAGCTATGTACAACCATTTTTTCAACAACTGTTTTCCATCTAGCTAGTTGGTCATCTACATGTTGCTAGCTTTACATATAGTTCAGTGGAGGCTGCTGAGGGGAGGACGGCTCATAATACTGTCTGGAATGGAGTAAATTGAATGGTATCAAACGTGGTTTCCATTCAATTGACTCCATTCCAGCCATTATTATGAGCCGTCCTCCCCTCAGCAGCCTCCACTGATATAGTTATACGTCTATCATACTGAGGTATCTAGCTATAAATGAAACCTGATCAATCAAATGGGTGTAAGCAATTATGGTAATTCCAAATGCCCTTAACACAGTGTCTTTGCTAGACAGACACAGAGTGAAAAAAGATGTGAAAAAAGGATGAACGTGAGAGGGAGAGAGGTGGGAAGAGTGGAAGACTGACAGAGATTGAGAACAAAAAACAGAGCAGTGCAAATGTACTTAAGACTTGAGTATTTTAACAAGTCTTCTCTTCCAACAACTCTTCTCTTCCAACTCCTTAGGCAATCATATGTACCTATGGGGGAAGGATGGCCAGCCACACAAGGGTGATTTTTACTAAAGGAGAAGGGAGACCGCGCTGACTGAGATGGATGCTGGCCATTTCGAAGTGAAGCGCATGATTTCCAAAATCATCCTACGCTTCTGACAGAGAATTGTCAAGAAGGTGGACAGCTGGGCAAGTGAAATAACCTTTTGTTTATCTTGTTTGGGATAGGGGGCAGTATTTTGACGTCCGGATGAAAAGCGTGCCCAAAGTAAACTGCCTGTTACTCAGGCCCAGAAGCTAGGATATGCATATAATTGGTAGCTTTGGATAGAAAATTATGTCTGTGAGTATAACAGACCTGATATGAGAGGCGAAACCCCGAGGAGAAACCATCAATTTAAAATATATATATATTTTCAATGGCTATCACTTTTATTATAAGGCAAAGTCCTCCCAGATTTCAGTTCCTAGGGCTTCCACTAGATGTCAACAGTCTTTAGAAAGAGTTTCAGGCAGGTTTGGTTTTTGGAAAAATGACCCAGAAATTGTAGTTTTTCTAGGTGGCTCCCATTTTGGCTGTAGTGTTTCCAAGCGCGTGGAAGAGAGCGCGTTCTTTGGTATTTTTCTCCGGTAAAGACAATAACGATTCTCCGTCTTAAATTTGATCGTTTATTTACGTATTAGGGTACCTAAGGTTTGATTATAAACGTTGTTTGACTTGTTTGGAAAAGTTTATTAGTAATGTTTGGGATTAATTTTGTATGCATTTTGATGGAGGGAAACTGGGTGGATTATTGACTGAAGCGCGCCAGCTAAACTTAGTTTTTATGGATATAAAGGACGTTAACGAACAAAAGGACCATTTGTGATGTAACTGGGACCTTTTGGAGTGCCAACAGAAGAAGATCAAAAGGCATTTATTATATCGCTATTTCTGACTTTCGTGTCGCCCCTGCCTGGTTGAAATATATTTTCAATGGTTTTGTATGCGGGGCGCTGTCCTCAGATAATCGCATGGTTTGCTTTCGCCGTAAAGCCTTTTTGAAATCTGACACAGCGGCTGGATTATCATTCTATTATATCTAAAATATTATGATTTCAATGAATGTCATATCAGAGAGCACACAATGTTTCAATTTGTCACTTTTTGCTTAAAGTTCATTACCCTGTCTAGTCTGCCAGATGTTTGAGAGGGTTAGCCTATGGCACCGGAGTTGAAACCCATCAAAATTATTTTACCATGGCACATGATCTGTAAGTGTCTCAATTCAAATTTTGCCCTGATAAGTTGTTTTGTAATGGTTTCTTTATTTGTCCACAGCAGAGTTTAATATTATAGAACGTGTGTGTGTCAGTATCCTTACAAATATGAAAATCTGCATACTATATGACACAGATACAGGTAAGAATATAGTAATCTTTAAAATGTTAGAAGTGGAACTCATCGGACCTGTCACGAAATCAAGGAATGGCAACAACTGGTGTCTGACAGCGACCGAACACTTTACCAAGTGGATGGAGGCAAAACCCATTGTCAGTAAAGGAAGAGTATGTGCTTATCTCTAAATTCCCCTCTGTAACCAATTAAAAAGGGTGCTTGGAACCAAAAATTGATTTTCGCTTTGTATGATACCCATCAAGGACGAGACTGGCGAGGCTACCTCCAAGGCAATGGTGGACATCTTCAACACCCACGGTTCTCCTGAGGTAATTTTAAAGTGACCGAGGTCATGAACGCTGGAACAAGGTACGGATGTTATAGGTTATATTCTGTCACCAATGGTTTGTTTGATTTTTTACAATTTGTTTTTCCATGGTACATAAGACATATTTCAATATCTTAAATTTTCACTAGATATAGCTTTCGTACCCGCTCCTCCAGGTTTGGTGAATGGGCCAACCAGACCCTCAAGAATGCCATGGGCAAGTCCCTTGATTGGTACCAGGAAAGGTGGGAGAACAACCTGAAGGTAATTCTCTTTGCACACAACAGCAGCATCCAGGCCTCCACCGAGTACGGACGGGGGCCGCAGCTGTTGACTGAGGTAAACAATGCAATTGTATATACAAGTATTGCATATACTGTAGTCTTTCAAATTTGTGATTGATTTTGTGTTGTTTGTCTATTGCTGTTTATGTATAATGTACATTCAGATCACTGAAACCCCACCTGATGTGGTGGAAGTTGTCGAACCAGATCAGAACTCCTTCGAGGACCACCTTCAGGCATGGACTGAGAAGGATGTGGAGGTTTTTGACCAGGTAAAACTGATTGTCCGCTGTTAATTTATTTTCTGGCCCTCCAAGAGATATTTAAGAAATGTATTTGTAATACAATTGCATTTATTCCTGTTATCAATCAAGGTGAGACTGAACATCGACAAGGCGCAGGAGAAGCAGAAGGAGAGCTACCGGAGCAGAATCAAGAAGGTGACCAAGAGCTACAATCTCCGGGTGAATTACTTGGTTTGGAAGAAGGACGAAAAGGAAGGCGAAGGAAGGACGAAAGGAAGTGCGTTCCTGGTGTAACTCGGACAGTTGTTGTTGCCATCCTGTACCTGTCAATATTCCCTTTCTGTTGTTGTTCAGTGAAATCCTCCCATGTGAAGAGTCAACTCATTTAATTAAAGTTCAATTCGTAACTAAATAGTTTTTTTTATTTCTATTGGAAGGATTTAATCATTTGCAATTATGTCGACTTATGATAAGGTAAAAGGTTTGTCTCCATATGATATGGTAAATATATCCAATGCAAAAAAACATTTATATTAAATGGTATTAATATTAATTTGCATACATTTCCATTAATTCCCATATATTATCGTTAATTCCCATAGATTCCCCATGGGAATATTGCCCAAAATGTGCGACCCTACTCAACAGTCCTTTATCTACACCCATTCAGCATCGTTCACACCATCTAAAGCCTTAGCTCCACCCATCTCTTTAAGGATTCACATGTGAGGCCTTGTACTAAACAACCAAAGATTTCAAGACTAAAGGCTGATTTATACTACGGGTGTGTTTGTAAATTTAATCTGGAGTGTCAGAGTGTCGTTCATAAACTCAGAGCATTGTCAGATTGTCCGTTCGTAAACTCAGAGTGTTTTGCTCTAGGAGTGTTGAGTGCACACTGGACGCTCTGGCCGAGGAGTAGGGTTGATCCGAGCTTTCCAACCTAACAGCAGCAGTCAAGCACCCAAGCTAACTGGCTAACGTTGGCTAGCTACTTCCAGACACAAATGAGAGAACAGCTCACTGACCATTTTACTCGCCCTAGCAGAGCTGGTTAGGCTGTTTTTATGTTATTCAGAGCATTGGTGACTGCAACTGTGCTGCTGGCAACAATTGAATTATGCTTTTTTGACAACTTTAACTGACACCGGCCATATTCAACGGGTGTTGAGCATTTGTAAATTCGTCAGTTATTCTGCGCTCTGGCACACTGACGAGAGTGCTCTGAATTCGGAGTAGATAGCCAGACCGAATTTACCAGCTACGTCTATCGACAGTTGTCGCAGTGACATCATGAACATTCTATTGAAACGGTTACTTGCATAGTGGAGTCTTGTTTAGACATATAGCTAGCTAGCTAAACAATTAATCATAATCCCAACGGATAACGTTACGCAAATGGCTCTGAGATACAAATAATAACTACACAGATCATACACCTAACGTTAGCTAGCTAACAGTACACGATCTCGAAAATGAAAACGACTGACAAAATTTGAAACGTGTAATATCTGAAAATGTAGCAAGCTAGACTATCTTACCTGTATACATGGATGGACGCTTCACCCTCTCTGTCATGGATGCCATGGTTTCCCTTAGTTTGAAGATGTTATCTGGAGACAGGTGTTTTATACAACAACCTTCTTTCTGTGTGTTCTCTTTTCGACTCTGTCTGCATATTTGCAATCAAACGCCTGAATTTTCTCCATCTCCTTAGCTATCATACTCTAATTCCACTGATCTCAAAACTCAGTCCTCCAGAAACTGGAGAGCAACACAGTTCTACTACGTGATACATTTCAAAAAAGCCGCGTTAGAAAGGATTACCTACACATACTGACCAGCTCATGTTATAGACAGAAGCGCGCTACATAGCAGACGAATCCAAACTCATCTCTCCCCATGTCCAGCCCACTGATTATCTCAGCCAATCATGGCTAGCAGGAAGGTTGCTACATTTTTCTAAACCAACTAGGCTCGTCATTTAACAATTTGATTCATATTTACAGATGGCATACAAGTGTTAAGGCACATGAAAGTTCCAAGAAGGCATTTCTGCCAAAAAACATTTAGATCAACAACAAAAACATGAAGGGTTCAAATGGCTGTTCTGTGAAGTAGTGACGCGCGACATACACCTAGTTTCCTGAACCGAGTCACATATCTCCATGTTACAGCGCTTGTTTACGGAAGACATAGGCCGTCACTTGTGCTAATTAGCCATCTAGCATGCTCCAAACACCAGTGTGTAAGCTAATTGGGGAGGAAGTGCAGATCTGTGCAAAACTGCTACAGTAAGTGTCTTTATTATTTCTCGCTGACATGAAAGATAAATATGTTTAGAAAACGATGACTGACGTCTCTAAAGGTTAACGGTCATGAACAGTCAAAATTATGTTTTTCATGAAATGTGATGATATTCGGATGAAACCAGATCAAAGTATATGTCCAAAGTATGAAACATGACTTTTGCTTCTACATTGATAAAGTTTTTAGCATAAGTTGTTGGTCCCCTCCCACATGGATTCACGGGGCGGGACTATTGAAGGGATAGGGGGATGTCACCCTAACTCACATTTTAATACACCAATGGTAACATATTCTCTTACCCAATTGAAATAAGTACCACCTTATAACCAACATCGGAGAAGGCGCGTTTGCGGAGGGGCGTGATTTATATAGCTAGATGGCTACTCTACTGGTGCCAAAATTGGGACTGTAGGCTGTCAGCAAATACAATTAAAAGTTTAGACTTCATCTATGGCAAAGATACTTACATGTCTTCCCTTTCATCTGCGTCTGGTGTTAGCTAGTTACTGGCTAGTTAGTTCTTGAGACAGCATGGAACAAGAAGGTGGGGGGGTCAAAACTCTGACAGTTGTCATGTCAACACATCCATCAGTGCTGCTGTGAACTGCATCACAAGAGACATGCCAATCGGGAGATGAATAAATAAATAAAAATTACACCATTGACGAGTTGCTTTGTGTATCACCAAATTTGCTTGAGATGATTTTACTGCAACACTGCATCCAAGTTTCTTGACATAGGCGTTTCAAAGACATGTCAGTAAAGGTGACTATATGAATATAACCTCCCTGCCTACTCAGCCTGTATTTTCAAACTTCCTGCTAGTAAGCCACGAGAGAAAAAGTCATTTCTAAAATGTTGATAATTCCTACCCCATAAAAATATTATTGGTGATATTTTAGTCACTCAAAAGGCTAGTAGCGAGGGAATCTGGGAATACATGGGAATCTGAATGACTGTATGGGACCTTTAAAAAACACAGCATCACAATTGGTCCCGTGTGGCTCAGTTGGTAGAGCATGGCACATGCAATGTCAGGGTTGTGGGTTTGATTCCCACGGGGAACCAGTACGAATGAATATGTATGCACTCACAACTCTAAATCACTCTGGATAAGAGCGTCTGCTAAATGACTCAATTGTAGTTTACATGGAGGCGAATTTAATGGTTGAAAACTCTACATATGGAGACGGATTTTCGAGAGCTACACCCGCTATAATATCTGAACTGTGTATGTACCGATAAACTTAGATTAAATTTGAGTGTTGAACAGCCACAACAAATCACCAAGCAGAGGGACAGGTTTGGTTGATTATGAGACACAGCGGGGAAGAATGGACACATCACGAGAACGTAGAAATTAAATTAATACAAGGCAGGCTAATACCAACATGAATAGCAGGTCAGACAAACTACATGACAGAACAACTGTCTACAGTCCTGTAGACACGTGCATTTGCAGCAGTGGTAACTAATGGTTAGTTCTGATCTGAGACAGACGGGGATGAATGAATTATCATATACCTACCTTTGCCTCGCTTTCCTTGGCCTTGTCCCGCCAGTAGCCTCCCCGATTCGGCAGCCATTAATATGACTGTCGGTGCGGTGACATTTCACCGTTCATATCATGTAAGATTTTTTTTTAATGACGAATAATCTTGATAATTTGGACCTGAGCAATACTCGCAAGTAGAGTCATACACGGTCTTTGGATTTGAGGACGGTTTCTATAGATATATAGGTAGGTAATGTGTATCCCCTTGCAATTCACAACTCGTTTTACAGCTAGATATCTTGCGCCCAACGCTTTGACTGTCACGGGGTTCGGTGGCCAACAACTGTGGCTAGCCAGGGTTAGTTTCAGCAGCCAGCTTGCACAAGATGAAGAGCCGGGCTGAATGAAACTGTGGCTAATGTTTGCCAGAATGCAAGTTGCATAACACTACCCTCCTCCCTCTAAAAATAATAACTTAGTTACAGATGAGTAAAGTTAGCAATTAAGATAGTTGGCTAGCTAGCTGGATAGCAAAGTTAGCTATCACATTTGGGTAACGTCAGTCGCCAGCTAGTTACTATGTTTGTGATAGATAACATGTAGATTATGATTTATAATAATCAATAATCTACATTCAATTTGGTTAATTGACCAGTTTCGCCTTCATAGCAAGCGGTACAAAATAACCGGTCTCTAGTAAAATGTTAGCTACTTGAGTTAGTTAGCTACGAAAAGCTAGCTAGCATTATTGGGAAGCAAACTATACCCTTTCTCCGGCGTTGCTTGCTCTGCAGTCCGTTAATATGAACATCTCCGGTGTGTCATTGCCGATATACCAGTCCTCACATGGTATATGCTTTATGTTGTGATACAGCTTAAAATAATAATTCATACAAAAACGCAAATTTTGCCATATTAATCACGGCCTACTGTCGCCGCCGGACAAAGAGGGCCAGGCAGGAGACGCGGACCCGGGAACATTACAACTCAGAGGGAAAGTAGGGGTGTCCTAACACGAGATTTCTAAATTAGTCACTCTCTGCATCCAGGTTAATAATAAACGTTATTACACTTCATAATACTTCTAGCTGTAGTTTTACTGCTTCATTTTGTGCAAGAAATGACACACATTGTTTACTTAATTTGTGAATTACCTCATCTTTAACAGCAGGTTATGGAGCAGTCTAGAACGGACCACTTTCAACGATGAATTAAGGATGGACACAAAAGTAATCACATCCCATGACTTTTTCCTAATTTTGTGTTACAGTTTGAATTTAAAATGGATTAAATTGAGATTTTGTGTCACTGGCCTACACACAATACCCCATAATGTCAAAGTGTTAGTTTTTTTGACATGTTTACAAATTAATAAAAAATATAAAGATTAAATGTCTTTCTTGAGTCAAGTATTCAACCCCTTTGTTATGGCAAGCCTAAATAAATTCAGGAGTAAAAATGTGCTTAACAAGTGACATAATTAGTTGCATGGACTCCCTCTGTGTGTAATAATAGTGTTTGAAAAGATAAACAACATGCTCGACTCCACTTTATATCAACTTAAATCGGGTGCTGTATCCTCATATATAATCCAAAGAACAGAAATAGGACAGCACTCCGGTAAATACATTGACATTTCCGCATGAACGTTTCGGGTATTAGCCCTTTTTAAGCGTTTAAGGGCAATGTCAATCAATGTCATAACAACAATACCTCACATTTGGACATAGTTACAGTCAGTATTAGCCCAATCAAGAGATCCCAGCAGGGGGAGCTGTGGGGGAAACATGAAAATCCAATAAAGATAAACACAAGCATTACAAATACATTATGATGTCATTACCTAAATGCTATGGGATCGCCCAATTATGCAAATATATTTATAGGGAAATTTGAGTTGGACATTGTGTACGATAATAATCCCTATTCTAAGTTTATCAAATTGTTTATGAGATTTATTGATTACATTTTTCTGATTTGGTCAGGTGATGAGCTTGAATCGCAGTAATTCTTTACATAGGCTACATCAAATCAAATCAAATGTATTTATATAGCCCTTCTTACATCAGCTGATATCTGAAAGTGCTGTACAGAAACCCAGCCTAAAACCCCAAACAGCAAGCAATGCAGGTGTAAAAGCAAGGTGGCTAGGAAAAACTCCAGAGAAAGGCCAAAACCTAGGAAGAAACCTAGAGAGGAACCAGGCTATGAGGGGTGGCCAGTCCTCTTCTGGCTGTGCCGGGTGGAGATTATAACAGAACATGGCCAAGATGTTCAAATGTTCATAAATGACCGGCATGGTCAAATAATAATAATCACAGTAGTTGTCGAGGGTGCAGCAAGTCAGCACCTCAGGAGTAAATGTCAGTTGGCTTTTCATAGCCAATCATTAAGAGTATCTCTACCGCTCCTGCTGTCTCTAGAGAGTTGAAAACAGCAGGTCTGGGACAGGTAGCACGTCCGGTGAACAGGTCAGGGTTCCATAGCCGCAGGCAGAACAGTTGAAACTGGAGCAGCAGCACGGCCAGGTGGACTGGGGACAGCAAGGAGTCATCATGCCAGGTAGTCCTGAGGCATGGTCCTAGGGCTCAGGTCCTCCAAGAGAGAAAGAGAGAAAGAGAGAAAGAAAGAAAGAAAGAAAGAAAGGAAGAGAAGAGAAGAGAAGAGAAGAGAAGAGAAGAGAAGAGAAAAGAAAGAAAGTGAGAATTAGAGAGAGCATACTTAAATTCACACAGGACACCGGATAAGACAGGAGAAGTACTCCAGATATAACAAACTGACCCTAGCCCCCCGACACATAAACTACTGCAGCATAAATACTGGAGGCTGAGACAGGAGGGGTCAGGAGACACTGTGGCCCCATCCGATGATACCCCCGGACAGGGCCAAACAGGAAGGATATAACCCCACCCACTTTGCCAAAGCACAGCCCCCACACCACTAGAGGGATATCTTAAACCACCAATTTACCATCCTGAGAAAAGGCCGAGTATAGCCCACAAAGCTCTCCTCCACGGTACAACCCAAGGGGGGGTGCCAACCCAGACAGGAAGACCACGTCAGTGACTCAACCCACTCAAGTGACGCACCCCTCCTAGGGACGGCATGAGAGAGCACCAGTAAACCAGTGACTCAGCCCCTGTAATAGGGTTAGAGGCAGAGAATCCCAGTGGAGAGAGGGGAACCGGCCAGGCAGAGACAGCAAGGGCGGTTCGTAGCTCCAGAGCCTTTCCGTTCACCTTCACACTCCTGGGCCAGACTACACTCAATAATATGACCCACTGAAGAGATGAGTCTTCAGTAAAGACTTAAAAGTTGAGACCGAGTCTGCGTCTCTCACATGGGTAGGCAGACCATTCCATAAAAATTGAGCTCTATAGGAGAAAGCCCTGCCTCCAGCTGTTTGCTTAGAAATTCTAGGGACAATTAGGAGCCCTGCGTCTTGTGACCGTAGCGTACTTGTAGGTATGTACGGCAGGACCAAATCGTAAAGATAGGTAGGAGCAAGCACATGTAATGCTTTGTAGGTTAGCAGTAAAACCTTGAAATCAGCCCTTGCCTTAACAGGAAGCCAGTGTAGGGAGGCTAGCACTGTAGTAATATGATAAAAAATGTTGGTTCTAGTCAGGATTCTAGCAGCCGTATTTAGCACTAACTGAAGTTTATTTAGTGCTTTATCCGGGTAGCCGGAAAGTAGAGCATTGCAGTAGTCTAACCTAGAAGTAACAAAAGCATGGATACATTTTTCTGCATCATTTTTGGACAGAAAGTTTCTGATTTTTGCAATGTTACGTAGATGGAAAAAAGCTGTCCTTGAAACAGTCTTTATATGTTCGTCAAAAGAGAGATCAGGGTCCAGAGTAACGCCGAGGTCCTTCACAGTTTAATTTGAGACGACTTTACAACCATCAAGATTAATTGTCAGATTCAATAGAAGATCTCTTTGTTTCTTGGGACCTAGAACAAGCATCTCTGTTTTGTCCGAGTTTAAAAGTAGAAAGTTTGCAGCCATCCACTTCCTTATGTCTGAAACACAGGCTTCCAGCGAGGGCAATTTTAAGGTCTAGGAGCACGAGGACAGATGCAGAGCCTCGGTCTGACGCCATTAAAAGGTCATTTACCACCTTCACAAGTGCAGTCTCATGAATTCCAGGATTCCGTCCATTAAATTGATGTTAGTAGGCTGTCTTATAAAGAGCATGTTTCCTTTTTGGATGTTTTGGTTAAGAAAGATGGCGGGCATCGCAGTGCTAGCTGTGCCACCAGAGACTCTGGGTTCGAGCCCAGGCTCTGTCACAGCCGGCTGCGACCGGGAGGTCCATGGGGCGACGCACAATTGGCCCAGCGTCATCCGGGTTAGGGAGGGTTTGGCCTTGTCTCATCGCGCACTAGCGACTCCCGTGGCGGGCCGGGCGCAGTGCGCGCTGACCAGGTCTCTAGTTGTACGGTGTTTCCTCAGACACATTGGTGCGGCTGGCTTCCGGTTGGATGCGCGCTGTGTTAAGAAGCAGTGCGGCTTGGTTGGGTTGTGTTTCGGAGGACGCATGGCTCTCGACCTTCGGCTCTCCCGAGCCCGTACGGGAGTTGTAGCGATGAGACAAGACAGTAACTACTAACAATTGGATACCACGAAATTGGGGAGAAAAAGGGGGTACATTTTTCTTTTTAAAGATGGCAATGGCTTGCACACTGAGGTGTATAGAAAAGAAACGGAGGGAAATGCCTTTCTTCATTTCAACAGCTATCATACACCTTCATTAAAAAATAATTTAAGGCGCATCGCATAAGGCGCATTTGTGATTTACCAGTCAAAAGTTTGGACACACCTACTCATTCAAGGGTTTTTCTTTATTTTTACTATTTTCTACATTGTAGAATAATAGTGAAGACATCAAAACTATAAAATAACACATATGGAATCATGTAGTAACCAAAAAAGTGTTACATTTATCAAAATAGATTTTCTATTTGAGATTCTTCAAAGTAGCCACTCTTTGCCTTGACGACAGCTTTGCACACTCTTGGCATTCTCTCAACCAGCTTCATGAGGTAGTCACCTAGAATGCATTTAAATTAACAGGTGTGCCTTGTTAAAAGTTCATTTGTGGAATTTCTTTCCTTCTTAATGCGTTTGAGCCAATCAGTTGTGTTGTGACAAGGTAGGAGTGGTATACAGAAGACAGCCCTATTTGGTAAAAGACCAAGTCCATATTATGGCAAGAACAGCTCAAATAAGCAAACAGAAATGACAGTCCATCATTGCTTTAAGACATGAAGGTCAGTCAATCCAGAAAATTTCAAGTGCAATCACAAAAAAAGAGGTAAATACTGGTAAAAATAAAAAAGCAGACATTGAATATCCCTTTGAACAAGGTGAAGTTATTCATTACACGTTGAATGATGTATAAATACACCCAGTCACTACAAAGATACAGGCAGTCATCCTAACTCAGTTGCCGGAGAGGAAGGAAACCGCTCAGGGATTTCACCACGAGGCCAATGGTGACTTTAAACCAGTTACAGAGTTTAATTGCTGTGACAGGAGAAAACTGAGGATGGATCAACAACATTATAGTTGCGCCTCAATACTAACCTAAGTGATAGACTGAAAATAGGAAGCCTGTACAGAATAAAAATATTCCAAACCATACATCCTGTTTGCAATAAGTCACTAAAGTAAAACAGCAAAACATTTGGTAAAGAAATGAACTTTATGTCCTGAATACAAAGTGTTATTTTTGGGGCAAATCCAACACAACCCATGGTGGTGGCTGCAACATGTTATGGGTATGTTTGTCATTGGCAAGGACTAGGGAGTTTTTCAGGATACAAATAAATGGAATAGAATTAAGCACAGGCAAAATCCTAGAGGAAAACCTGGTTCAGTCTGCTTTCCAACAGACACTGGGAGACAAACAGTGGCGTGTTTTCATGGATGCCAAGGGAAAAACTTTTACCAAGAAAAAAAGAAAATACATAAATAATGTATCCTTCGTCTCTCTGTGTTTCATCGTTTTCCTTCAATTCGAAGAGGCTGAATGTATCTCACCGGAGAAAGCATCCGAGTGAGCGAAACAGCGCCCCTTTTTCTCTGTATGTGTAGGCCATCTATCTCATGCTGTCTGATCCAAAAGAGTATGACATTGTTGCCGCCCGTAGCATTGAATGTAAAGAAGCTGCCTAGCTTGATAAAAAAGTATACTTGTGGACTTGTTTACGTGCTGCTGTGCGGTTTGCTGCTAACGTTACTTTGCTACCTGCCAACTTTATGAGTTTTAATTACCGTTTTATATTTTTGCGGCCAACTTTATTCATTAAACTTTTTCACTCCGGACGCTTTATCTGGACACGGTTCTACACGACCTCCACCAGCCGAAGCTAAGTAGTAATGTTAACATTATGCCTTCTAATTGCAGTCGCTGTACTCATAATATACAGGAGAACAATCGCCTTATTGTGAGGATAGCCGTGCTGCAAGCCCAGCTTCAGACTTGTAATCATTAGGCAAGGGAAATGTAAGTGTAGGAAAGGATGAAACAGCATCTGTGCCACCAATAAGTACAGATAGTAGTATAAATCTCCTCGCACAGTCCCCACAGCTGGAAAATGTTCTAATGGCTCCTGGAAGGAAATGCTGTAGGAATGCTCAACCAGTGTCTCTCATTCAGCCGACAGAAACTATCAACCGGTTTTCCCCATTAATTAAGTCAGAAGTCGAGCCTTCTCTGGTCTCTCCTCCTCCCGTTTCGGGGTCTGAGATGATGAAGCCTCCCACCATTAGCTCCCACAATTTGAAAACCCTAGTCATTGGCGACTCCATTTGTAAAGGGTCGATGTGCAGCAGGTGGGAAGGAGTCAGGTGCAGGACACAGAGGATGAGTAATAACGGACTTTTCCTCAAGACGACAACAAAATAAATTCCACGCAGGGAAAACAATCCAGCTCACAAAATAGTAGCGACTGCTAAACACAGAACAAACACGCGCAAAACCATGTGGGAACCAGAGGGTTAAATAGGGAATAAATAATAATGTAATGGAAACCAGGTGTGTACAATAAAGACAAAACAAATGGACAATGAAACGTAGATCGGTGGCGGCTAGAAAACCGGTGACGTCGACTGCTGAACGCCGCCCGAACAAGGAGAGGCACCAACTTCCGCGGAAGTCGTGACACCATTACACGCAGTATTAGACTTAAAAAGAATCATCCAGCGATCATACACTGTTTACCAGGGGGCAGGGCTACCAACGTTAAAGCTAATCTGAAGATGGTGCTGGCTAAGGCTAAAACTGCCGAGTGTAGAGAGTATAGGGATATTGTTATCCACGTCGGCACCAACAATGTTAGGATGAAACAGTCAGAGGTCTCCAAGCGCATCATAGTTTTAGCGTGTAAATCGGCTAGAAAGATGTGTCGGCATCAAGTAATTGTCTCTGGCCCACTCCCATTTAGGGGAGTGATGAGCTCTATACAACTCAATCACTGGTTGAAAACTGTTTTCTGTCCCTCCCAAAATATAGAATTTGTAGATAATTGGCCCTCTTTCTGGGACTCACCCCCAAACAGGACCAAGCCTGGCCTGTTGAGGAGTGATGGACTCCATCCTAGCTGGAGGGGTGCCCTCATCTTATCTATGAACATACGTGTTAGGATTTATGTTTATGCACTATAGCCCGCTACCATATTGTTTGAAGATGAATATTGTTTTGTTACACACACACACAAACAATACAGATGTGTGTGTGTGTAGGTGTGTAAAGACTGATCAACATAGAGTGACAGGCTATACAAGCTGTGGTCAATCTGGAGAGAGGAGGGGTGCATATCTCTAGGCCAACCAGGGAGGGTAGGACACTGGACAATACCAAATAAGGAACTGTTTGAGTGTAGAATCGGGGGGGAGACACAAGACGGATCTAATCTACGCAACGACCAGATGTGGACAGATGAGAGCACCAAGGGACTGGGACCAGTCCGAGTGCCAGCGATAGGCTGAGCAAAGTTTAAACCGTGCTCAGCCTCTACTGTGATAGGCCAACGGACGGGTTGGAACTAAAGCTGTCATAGTATAAAAACTGTTGTGTGAGCACATTCCAGAGTTCTCTGTTTTACCCTGCGCGGTGATACAGTGAACCCGCAGTGGTGGGCCGTCAGGGCCTGCAAGGCCTTCTCTGCTGGCCTAAACATCATCAGAATATAATTTTTTTTTAAATATATTTTCCCACAAATATGTATTAAATTATTCCCCAGAGTAAGAGTTATACTCTTCATTTCATAGCTTTCCTCTTGGTTGCACTGCTTCCAGCCCCAGGTTGAGATTTGGAGGGCTGGTCTTTACGTTAGATCTTTTATCCAATCATATTCAGCCATCATGTGTTGCCAGGGGTCTGAAATCTGCCCTCAGGCCTTCAGAATCAACAGTGCGGGCGCTTGTAGCTTAAAGTGAATGGAAATTAAAATTTTGTGTCAACCAATCAGCTTTAGAGTTGGCTATTGTACGCCTGCTGGCTGGCTCCAGTGTTACACAGGAGCCAGCTAGCAGGCGTAGGGCGTCCACGTCTTTTGATTGGATTACCAATATTGAGAGGCAGGTCCTATGGGCAGGTCTATGCAGATCTAGGAAACTAAATTTGATAAACGAATTAATTCGCGTTCTACTGTTTTTTGAACCCACAATGGCGGAAGGAGGAGAAGATATCGATTTGGTCGAGGATATAATTATAACGCCATTCTCAAGACGAACTTTTCAAGAAAAGTTAGACATTGTAAGGAGAGGTCGCCCGACGCCACAAAGCCTGTCACAGGCGGGAAAGGGGTTCGTTCGTTCGCCACTTTCAAAGTTTCAACTATGAGCGCTGTCAATGGCTCACAGGCTCCGAGAAGCACTGCAAACTGTACTGCTGGGAATGCCTATTATTTGCAAGTGATCGATTTGGTGTTTGGAGCCACACTGGTTTTGCAAACTTGAGTTGTCTAACCAAGGCAGCAACGAGACACCAAAGTACGGCTGGGCACTTACAAGCAATGGTGCTTTTGAAAACGTTTGGGGACACCAGAGTGGAGCTACAGCTCTCACTCGTCCTGCGTTATGTGACGGACACGGGAGTCAAGGAGCGATTTATCCGGTTTGAAGATGTGACAAGCGGCAAGCGAGCTGATGACATTGCCGCTCTTATTTTCCGTTTCTTGGAGGAAAATGAATGTAGTCTGGATAAAGTTGTGGCACAGTGTTTTGATGGCGCAGCAGTCATGGCATCTGGACTCAATGGGGTGCAGGCTAAAGTTAAGGAGAGGGCACCGATGGCCTTATTCATTCACTGCTATGCACATCGACTAAATTTAGTACTGACTCAAGGAGCCTCAAAGCTTAAAGAATGCAAGGTCTTCTTTGCCAACCTCAATGGCCTTGCAGCATTTTTCTCACGATCCCCTAAGCGCACGCAACTGTCTAATAATCAGTCTTTGGTGAGTAGGCATACAATGCATGTTATTTTTTATTAAATGTGTATGTATGTTTCGCATTTTATTTCGTTAATATTAAATAGCCTATATATTAACAAAATAAAATGGCAAATAGCCTATGTTGCAAATTATTTGTTTTCTTTTATTTTCAGTGAATAGTTATGTGTCTTTATCATCACGGTGAAACTGCTTTGGGTGCGACAATGCGCTGTTTAGTGAACACACTGTATTTATTTTTTGGGGGACTTAAAGCTCAAAGTTTGTGGACCAGAAATGGATAGAAGAAGAATATTAATATAACTCTGTTGCACTCGACTATGTTCTTGCCTATTAGTTGAACTGTACTGTATTGTACTCTTCCCCTGCAATTCTCTGAAAAAAATGTCAATTTCAAGGTGACGCAACGCCTGGTTATACTGCGTTTCTGTCTAAATGTATAGTGTCTAGAGCCATGGCATCTAAATGATGGTAATAACAGGTGGATTAATTCGGGTGGGACTGTGTAGGACCTCACTGAAGGCCCAGGCGCCAGGCCCACGGCACGCTACTGTGAACCCGTATATACGAAAATTGCATTTACCATTATACACTTTTTTTTTTTTAACCCCCTTTTCTCCCCAATTTTCCTGGTATCCAATCGCTAGTAATTACTATCTTGTCTCATCGCTACAACTCCCGTACGGGCTCGGGAGAGAGCCATGCGTCCTCCGAAACACAACCCAACCAAGCCGCACTGCTTCTTAACACAGCGCGCATCCAACCGGAAGCCAGCTGCACCAATGTGTCGGAGGAAACACCGTGCACCTGGCCCCCTTGGTTAGCGCTCACTGCGCCCGGCCCGCCACAGGAGTCGCTGGAGCGCGATGAGACAAGGATATCCCTACCGGCCAAACCCTCCCTTACCCGGACGACGCTAGGCCAATTGTGCATCACCCCACGGACCTCCCGGTCGCGGCCGGCTGCGACAGAGCCTGGGCGCGAACCCAGAGACTCTATCGCTTGAGTTTAATTAAAATACTTAAAGTATATTCGGTGACTGTGAATCACATTTTGTCCTGATACCAGATTTGAACTGACGTAAATCTCTTTCAATAGACAGGGCTTTAACTCCTCTAGCTCTACAATGAGATACGGTGCAGGTGAGGCAGCAGGCTGTTAGCCAGCCTGCCAGCTTAGTGTAGTCTGCCACTAGCACAGTCAGTGTAGTCAGCATATCTATCCCCATTGAGACCGTGTCTGTGCCTCGACCTAGGTTGGTCAAAACTAAACATAGCGGTGTTCGCCTTAGCAATCTCACTGGAATAAAGACCTCCTCCATTCCTGTCATTATTGAAAGAGATTGTGATATCTCACATCTCAAAATAGGGCTACTTAATGTTAGATCCCTCACTTCCAAGGCAGTTATAGTCAATGAACTAATCACTGATCATAATCTTGATGTGATTGGCCTGACTGAAACATGGCTTAAGCCTGATGAATTTACTGTGTTAAATGAGGTCTCTCCTCCTGGTTACACTAGTGACCATATCCCCCGCGCATCCCGCAAGGCGGAGGTGTTGCTAACATTTACGATAGCAAATTTCAATTTACAAACAAAAAAAGGACTGCATTGTCATCTTTTGAGGTTCTAGTCATAATCTATGCAGCCTACTAAATCACTTTTCATAACTACTGATTAGAGGCCTCCTGGGCCGTATACAGCGTTCCTCACTGAGTTCCCTGAATTCCTATCGGACATTGTAATCATGGCAGATAATATTATATTCACATGGAAAAGTCCCCAGACCCACTCCAAAAGGCTTTCGGAGCCATCATCGACTCAGTGGGTTTTGTCCAACATGTCTCCGGTCCTACTCACTGCCACAGTCATACTCTGGACCTAGTTTTGTCCCGTGGAATAAATATGATGGATCTTAATGTTTTTCCTCATAAAAACAAATCGGACCACCATTTTATTACGTTTGCAATCGCAACAAATATTCTGCTCAGATCCCAACCAAGGATCATCAAAAGCCGTGCTATATATTCTCGGACAACCCAAAGATTCCTAGATGCCCTTCCAGACTCCCTCCACCTACCCAATGACCTCAGAGTACAAAAGTCGGTTAACCACCTAACTGAGGAACTAAATTTAACCTTGCATAATACCCTAGATGCAGTCGCACCCCTAAAAACAAAAAACATGTGTCATAAGAAACTAGCTCCCTGGTATACAGAAAATACCCAAGCCCTAAAGCAAGCTTCCAGAAAATTGGAACAGAAATGGCGCTCCACCAAACTGGAATTCTTCCGATTAGCTTGGAAAGACAGTACCGTGCAGTATCGAATAGCCCTCACTGCTGCTCGATAATCCTATTTTTCAACTTAATTGAGGAGAATAAGAACAATCCTCTAAACAAATTTGATACTGTTGCAAAAGCTAACTAAAAAGCAGGATTCCCCGAGAGAGGATGGCTTTCCCTTCAGCAGTGATAAATTCATGAACTTCTTTGACGAAAAGATCATGATCATTATTAAGCAAATTACGGACTCCTCTTTAAATCTGCATATTTCTCCAAAGCTCAGTTGTCCTGAGTCTGCACAACACTGCCAGGACCTAGGATCAAGGGAGACACTCAAGTTTTTTTATATTATATCTCTTGACACATTGACGAAAATAGTAATGGCCTCTAAACCTTCAAGCTGCATACTGGACCCTATTCCAGCTAAACTACTGAAAGAGCTGCTTCATGTGCTTGGCCCTCCTATGTTGAACATAATAAACGCCTCCCTATCCACCGGATGTGTACCAAACTCACTAAAAGTGACAGTAATAAAGCCACTCTTGAAAAAGTGTTAGGACCACTATTGTTTTCACTATATATTTTACCTCTTGGTGATGTCATTAAACATAATGTCAACTTTCACTGCTATGCGGACGATACACAGCTGTACATTTAGATGAAACACGGTGAAACCCCAAAATTGCCCTCGCTGGAAGCCTGTGTTTCAGACATAAGGAAGTGGATGGCTGCAAATGTTTTACTTTTAAACTCAGACAAAACAGAGATGCTAGTTCTAGGTCCCAAGAAGCAAAGAGATCTTCTGTTGGATCTGACGGTTGTATAGCTGTCTCAAATGAAACTGTGAAGGACCTCTGCGTTCCTCTGGACCCTGATCTCTCTTTTGACGAAGATCAAGACTGTTTCAAGGTCAACTTTTTTCCATCTAAGTACATTGCAGAAATCTGAAACTTTCTGTCCAAAAATGATGCAGAAAAATGTATCCATGGTTTCGTGCCGTGGGGGACATCTTTGTGGTCTATACTCGGCCTTGTCTCAGGGTAGTAACTTGGTGGCTTGAAGATATCCATCTAGTGGTGTGGGGGCTGTGCTTTGGCAAAGTGGGTGGGGTTATATCCTGCCTGGTTGTCCCTGTCCGGGGGTATCGTCGGACGGGGCCACAGTGTCTCCCAACCCCTCCTGTCTCAGCCCCCAGTATTTATGCTGCAATAGTTTATGTGTCGGGGGGCTAGGATCAGTCTGTTATATCTGGAGTATTTCTCCTGTTTTATCCGGGGTCCTGTGTGAATATACAGTTGAAGTAGGAAGCTTACATACACCTCAGCCAAATACATTGAAACTCAGTTTTTCACAATTCCTGACAAATAATCCTAGTAATAATTCCCTGTTTAGGTCAGTTAGGATCACCACTTTACTTTAAGAATGTGAAATGTCAGAATAATAGTAGAGAGAATGATTTATTTCAGCTTTTATTTCTTTCATCACATTCCCAGTGGGTCAGAAGTGTACATACATTCAATTATTATTTGGTAGCATTGCCTTTACATTGTTTAACTTAGGTCAAACATTTCAGGTAGCTTTCCACAAGCTTCACACAATAAATTGGGTGAATTTTGGCCCATTCCTCCTGACAGAGCTGGTGTAACTTAGTCAGGTTTGTAGCCCTCCTTGCTCGCACACACTTTTTCAGTTTTGCCCACAAATGTTCTATAGGATTGAGGTCAGGGCTTTGTGATGGCCACTCCAATACCTTGACTTTGTTGTCCTTAAGCCATTTTGCCACAACTTTGGAAGTATGCTTGGGGTCATTGTCCATTTGGAAGACCCATTTGCGACCAAGCTTTAACTTCCTGACTGATGTCTTGAGATGTGCTTCAATATATCCACATAATTTTATTTCCCCATGATGCCATCTATTTTGCGAAGTGCACCAGTCTCTCCTGCAGCTAAGCACCCCCACAACATGATGCTGCTACCCCCGTGCTTCACGGTTGGGATGCTGTTCTTCGGCTTGCAAGCCTCCCCATTTTTCCTCCAAACATAACGATTGTCATTATGGCCAAACAGTTCAATTTGTGTTTCATCAGACCAGAGGACATTTCTCCAAAAAGTACGATCTTTGTCCCCATGTGCATTTGCAAACCGTAGTCTGGCTTTTTTCTGGCGGTTTTGAAGCAGTGGCATCTTCCTTGCTGAGCGGCCTTTCAGGTTATGTTGATATAGGACTCGTTTTACTGTGGATATAGATACTCTTGTACCCGTTTCCTCCAGCATCTCCACAAGGTCCTCTGCTGTTGTTCTGGGATTGATTTGCACTTTTCCCACCAAAATACGTTCATCTCTAGGAGACAGAATGCGTCTCCTTCCTGAGCGGTATGACGGCTGTGTGGTTCCATGGTGTTTATACTTGCGTACTATTGTTTGTACAGATGAACGTGGTACCTTCAGGCTTTTGGGAATTGCTCCCAATGATGAACCAGGCTTGTGGAGGTCTACAATTTGTTTTCTGAGGTCTTGGCTGATTTCTTTTGATTTTCCCATGATGTCAAGCAAAGAGACACTGAGTTTGAAGGTATGCCTTGAAATCCACAGGTACACCTCCAATTGACTCAAATCATGTCAATTAGCCTTTCAGATGCTTCTAAAGCCATAACATCATTTTCTGGAATATTCCAAGCTCTTTAAAGGCACAGTCAACTTAGTGTATGTAAACTTCTAACCCACTGAAATTGTGATACAGTGAATTATATGTGAAATAATCTGTCTGTAAACAATTGTTGGAAAAATGACTTGTGTCATGCACAAAGTAGATGTCATAACTGAATTGCCAAAACTATCGTTTGTTAACAAGAAATTTGTGGAGTGGTTGAAAAACGAGTTTTAATGACTCCAGCCTAAGCGTATGTAAACTGGCGACTTCAACTGTACATCTGCATTGCTTGCTGTTTGGGGTTTTAGGCTAGGTTTCTGTATAGCACTTTGTGACATTGGCTGATGTAAAAAAAAAATATTGATTGATTGATGTAAAATAATAGCCAATCAGCGTTACACTAAACTGAGTGAGCTCAAAAGTGAATGGTTCTTGCGCACCATAAAAAAGTGTATCGGGAAGCCAGTTTGGATTTGGCGTCACTCCTATCAAATCACATTAAGAGCATACGTCATTGACAGAAACAACTTGAATTGTTGCATCTCGTTGTGCTGTTGTCCTCTGGTGGCTAGCTAGCTAGTTAAATTGAACCCTTTCTTAAACTAGCAATGTATGGAGATTGGGATTTGGAATAAAAAAATAAAAGTGTGTATTGTATGACAGAGTGATAGATCGTTTCATCAACATGAAAGAGAGGAGGATGGCATTGGCATTTCTCTACAAGTAGGGTGTCGATATGTTTTTTCTGTGCGCACGCACACACAGAAATCAGAACCATGAACAGCCCTTCATATTTAGCTTATTTTAGTTATCACTGTATTAGACTAAGCATAGGTGATTTGATGATGTTGAAGTTGAAATGGTGCTGGAATTGTGGAGGCAGCTCCTGTTTTCTTTGCGACTTCCGGGCACTCTCCGGAAAGCAGCAGCTACTCTTCCTGGGGTCCACACAAAACATGAAACATAATACAGAACATCAATAGACAAGAACAGCTCAAGGACAGAACTACATACATTTTTGAAAAAGGCACACGTAGCCTACATATCAATGCATACACACAAACTATCTAGGTCAAAACAAACTAGCAACAGACAAACAAAGAACACAGGTAGGGAAGCCTGCCCTTGACCTACTTGATCTTGCTGTAGGTCATGTAACTGTTTGTTACTGTCACACCCTGATCTGTTACACTTGTCTTTGTGCTTGTCTCCACCCCCCTCCAGGGGTTGCCCATCTTCCCATTATCCCCTGTGTAATTATACCTGTGTTCTCTGTTTGTCTGTTGCTAGTTCGTCTTCTCTTGTCAGGTCTTACCAGGTTCTTTCCCACCTTCCTGTTTCTCTAGTTCTGTTTTTTCGTTTTTCCCAGTTCTGACCATTCTGCCTGCTCTGACCCGGAGGATGCCTGCCGTCCTGTACCTGCCTGACTCTGACCTGATCACGAACCTCTGCCTGCCCTTGACCTGCCCTTTACTGTGTTTCTATTAAATCATCTGAGAACTGTACTAGCCACCTCCTGTGTCTGCATCTGGGTCATATCCTGACTCGTGATAGTACGATCTGGCCATGACTGACCCAGCAGACTTGGACCAGCTCCGCAACGTTGTCTCCTCCCAGGGAGTCACCATTGGAAGACACGAGGAGTTACTTCAAAGTCTTATGGAAGGATTCCAGACCTTGGCGGAATGCCAGGACCGTGCCTTCAACACATTGCTGGAGCAATTCCGCAAATTGTCTGTGAGGCAGCCCGCCACTACAGTAACCCCCCAGACTGTCAATTATCCCACTACCACAAACACTACCAGGGGCGTTTCTCCCCAATCTACCTGGCTTCCCAAGAACCCTGCTTACCTCCTCTGGAGTGCTACGCTGAAGATCCCGGATCCTGCCGGCGTTTCTCTCCCAGTGTTCTCTCATCTACCAAGGACTGTGGGCTCTCCTTCTCCAAGGCCGACGTGAGTAAGACATTTAACCGTGTTAACCTTCGCAAGGCTGCTGGCCCAGACGGCATCCCTAGCCACATCCTCAGAGCATCCTCAGTGTTAACGGACATATTCAATCTCTCCCTATCCCAGTCTGCTTTCCCCACATGCGTCAAGATGGCCACCATTGTTCCTGTACCCAAGAAGGCAAAGGTAACTGAACTAAATGACTTCTGTCATCATGAAGTGCTTTGAGAGACTAGTCAAGGATCATATCACCTCCACCTTACACCCTAGACCCACTTTAATTTGCACACCGCCCCAATAGGTCCACAGACAATGCCATCGCACTGCACAATCCCATCTGGACAAGAGGAATACCTATGTAAGAATGCTGTTCATTGACTACAGCTCAGCATTCAACACCATAGTACCCTCCAAGCTCATCATTAAGCTTGAGGCCCTGGGTCTCAACCCCGCCCTGTGAAATTGGGTCCTGGACTTCCTGATGGGCCTCCCCCAGGTGGTGAAGGTAGGAAACATTTCCACTTGATCCTCAACATTGCCCCCCCCCCCCCCCCCCGTACTCACTGTTCACCCATGACTGCGTGGTCATGCACGCCTCCAACTCAATCATCAAGTTTGCAGATTACACAACAGTAGTAGGCTTGATCACCAACAACGACACAGCCTATAGGGAGGAGGTGAGGGCACTCGGAGTGTGGTGTCAGGAAAATAACCTCTCATTCAACGTCAACAAAACAAGGAGATGATCGTGGACTTCAGAAAACAGCAGAGGGAGCACCCCCCTATCCACATCAATGGGACAGCAGTGGAGAAGGTGGAAAGCTTTAATTTCCTCGGCGTACACATCACGGACAAACTGAAATGGTCCACCCACACAGACAGTGTGGTGAAGAAGGTGCAAGAGCACCTCTTCAACCTCAGGAGTCTGAAGAAATTTGGCTTGTCACCTAAAACCCTCAAACTTTTACAGATGCACAATTGAGAGCATCCTGTTGGGCTCTGCCACCGCCTGGTACGGAAACTGCACCGCACACAACCGCAGGGCTCTCCAGAGAGTGGTACATTCTGCACAACGCATCACCGGGGGCAGACTACCTACCCTCCAGGATACCTACAGCACCTAATGTCACAGGAAGGCCATTAAGCTCATCAAGGACAACAACCACCCGAGCCACTGCCTGTTCACCCGCTACCATCCAGAAGGCGAGGTCAGCACAGGTGCATCAAGCTTGGACCGAGAGACTGAAAAACAGCTTCTATCTCAAGGCCATCAGACTTGACTCCTCACTGGAGGCTTCTTGCCATGGATCATCACTGGAGGCTTCGTGCCATGGATCATCACTGGAGGCTTCTTGCCATGGATCATCACTGGAGGCTTTGTGCCATGGATCATCACTGGAGGCTTCGTGCCATGGATCATCACTGGAGGCTTCGTGCCATGGATCATCACTGGAGGCTTCGTGCCATGGATCATCACTGGAGGCTTCGTGCCATGGATCATCACTGGAGGCTTCGTGCCCTGGATCATCACTGGAGGCTTCGTGCCCTGGATCATCACTGGAGGCTTCGTGCCCTGGATCATCACTGGAGGCTTCGTGCCCTGGATCATCACTGGAGGCTTCGTGCCCTGGATCATCACTGGAGGCTTCTTGCCATGGATCATCACTGGAGGCTTCTTGCCATGGATCATCACTGGAGGCTTCGTGCCATGGATCATCACTGGAGGCTTCGTGCCATGGATCATCACTGGAGAGAGGAGGCGTATGGGCAGTCTGGTACGTTGAGCTGCCACAGGGCTCACCAGGCTGGGGAGACATACGGGAGGCCCTGTCCTAGGCAGAGGCACCGGATACACTGGGCCGTGGAGGCGCACTGGAGGTCTCGAGCTAGGAGCCTGCACAACCCGTCCTGGCTGGATGGTTACTTTCGCCCTGCAGATGCGGGGCGCAGGCACAGGACGCACTGGGCTGTGCAGACGCACCGGAGACACAGTGCGCAGAGCCGGCGCAGGATATCCCGGGCCGTAGAGACGTACTGGCGGCCAGATGCGCTGAGCCGGCATCCTCCGACCTGGCTGGATGCCCACTCTAGCCCGGCCGATTCGGGGAGCTGGAAGGTAGCGCACCGGGCTGTGCACGCACACTGGAGACACCGTGCCCTCCACCGCATAACACGGCGCCTGACCAGTATGATGCTCGCCACGGTAAGCACGGGGAGTTGGCTCAAGTCTCCAACCTGACTCAGCCACACTCCCCATGTGCCACCCCCCAAAAAAAATTTGGGGAGCTGCCTCTCGGGCTTCCTTGCTAGCCGAGTCCCTTCGTAACGCTGCCGCTCTGCTCTTGCTGCTTCCAGCTCCTCCCGTGGACAGCGATACTCCCCAGCCTGCCTCCAGGGTCCCTTACCGTCCAGGATCTCCTCCCAAGTCCATGAATCCTGGACACGCTGCTTGGTCCGTTGTTGGTGGGAAGTTCTGTCACGGCCTTTGGAAAAAGAGGACCAAGGTGCAGCGTTATTAGCGTACATTTTGTCTTTTATTCTAAATGACGCCGACAGAACAATAAACAATACAAAACAGACCTGAAGCTAAGTGCTAGGGCACCTAGCTAGGGCTAGGTGCTCTTAAAGTCAACTTCCCACCAAGACAGGTGGAAAAAAGGGCTACTTAAGTATGGTTCTCAATTAGAGACAACGATAGACAGCTGCCTGATTGAGAACCACACCCGGCCAAACACAAAGAAATAGAAAACATAGAAATAAAGAAACTAGAATGCCCACCCTAGTCACACCCTAACCTAACCAAAATAGAGAATAAAAGCCTCTCTATGGCCAGGGCATGACAAGCTCTTTATTCTCCTGTCTATTTCATTTGATGTTGTGTACTTGTCTATCAAGTGGAGTATTAGCAGTTTAATTTCATATTGTGCCACTCCCTCCAAGATATCACGCATAATATCGACAGAGAAGTTTTCACATGTATCGAAGTACTACAAGGAGTTTAGAATGTAAGAACGTTTAACACCCATCACATATGGAAGACTGGGATTTGTCTCCTTTTTTTGGCAGTGTTCTGCATAAGGTGCTCGAGTTCGCATAACTATCTTAGGTGAATCTTCATCAAATTCAGTCTGAAAGTCCTCTTTCTCAGCAAGACGAAAGCGGCAACAATATCTGGCACTGAATGATTCAACAAAACCAAATAAACAGTGAAGACCAAAGTTGTCACCTGTAACTTGGACAATAGTTCCAAACACTGGTTTATCATACAAGGGGACCATAATTAGATACCTCTCAAGTACTTTAATATCCTACACAATTGGATCAAGTATTTTCGAAAAGTCATATGTTTTAACGTCTTGGGCATGAAATAAAGCAACCAAATGAATATTAAGCAGAAATTATTTGAACTTTGGAGAAAAATTCCATAAGGTGAAATAGATTGCTCCTAATTGATGTATTCCCCGTTTTGATCCAAGAGGATTTGCAGTTTCAAAATCATCATAGAAAAGCTGTCTCTGAATTGCATGCTTCTGTTTTGAGAATAGAGCATGGCTCTTGAACAGATCTCCATCACATTAGTCATAAAGTCTTCTTGAACTGGAATCAGTCGGCATCATCTCCTTTATATTTGGGTGTTTGTAAATAAACTGTAATGTTTTCAAAATTGGGATGTAAACAAATGTATCAGTGACAACAATTTGATCATAGCCTCCAGTAGTCCGATTGCGTTGTGAATCAAATCTTGAACCAAGAATGTACTCAAGTGGGTCTACCCTTCCCCACTTTTCTGTAAAATACTGCCTTCTTACTTTCAGAATTTAATACACCAAAAGGATTTATTTTTTCAAAACTCTGTCACTTTTAATAGGCTCCTGTATAAACAGACACTTCTTCACAGCTTCTTTAGCTTGAATATGAATATCATCATTTCCATTGAAATGACCAAAGAGTTAATGGTTGTTTCACCAACACCTGCCACTTTAAGTCCAGCTATGGTTGCAGAGCAGCTGTCTACAAGATTCTTATTGACAAGGACTGAGTCAGAAGGGGAACTTGTTGATGGCAAGTCATCAAAAGGACTTACTGCTACCTATTCAGCTGTAGAGGGGCCTTCACCATGATCAGAACAAGGTTCATGTGCTTTATAAAGATGCTTTCTGAACCCAGAAAGTGTCATAAACTTGTGAACAACCAGCCTGACCACATTTAAGACGAAGTGTCTTTCCTGGACAAAGTCCGTGGACCAACTTCAAGTGTTTTGTCAAGGAATTAGCATTTCCCTGGGGGCTTTTGCAAGCAAAAGACAACATTTTAGATGAATGATATGAAAACGTTGTGTGAAATGAAAAATATTATTTCCTATGCTGTGTTTTAACCCTTTGCAACTTCAAAACGTTTAGTAACTCAATGCAGCATCCGAGACCTCAACTCTGCAACCCTAGGATTAACCTTAGTGGTATCAACATCAGTTTCATAAATTGTGGTTTGCAAGAAGTTGTACACATTTTCCAGATCCTGGTTGTACGAGGTACCAAAGACAAAATGAGCTTTCAAAAGCTCATCAAAACAGACAAGCGAGTCTGGTGACTTACAAGGTATTGCATGTTTGTCAATCACAATGAAGTACTTGTGAATCCCACTCCTCTGGGTCCCCACAGCAAGCAGATCGGGTTGAAGGCTTTCCATGACGCTCTCCAGATGCTGGTCCCAGTCTGACACAATGAATTCATTAGTGTGCTATTAAAATAAATCACTGTTTGCAAACAGTTTGTGAAAATGTAAATTACAGCTACACATGATCTTACCATGATTTGTCCATATTATAAAAAGTAGTTATTAGGATTAGGAATGGGGCAGAACAGTCAACTGTAGCCTCACCTCTGTCGCCGGCTGCGACAGAGCCTGGGCTCGAACCCAGAATCTCTGGTGGCACAACTAGCACTGCGATGCAGAACCTTAGACTACTGCACCACCCGGGAGGCCAAGTGAAGGTCTTTTAAGGGAGTTCGGCTAGGCACCATCGAAGCAGGCAGAAGCCTTAACAGGAGTCACTGCTTTTTTTCACAGAGATCAGACGGAGGGGTTTCAAGGACCTGCTGAAGATGTGTGTCCTGGAGGGGGGGTGAAGGGGAGGTGGAGGAGGGGCGACCCATGCCCCCCCTAGATCTACAATGTGTCCTATGAGGGCGACGAAGGGAGCATGAAGACGCCGGTTACCAGGCCAGAGTTAGACCCCCGGACCCCCTGCTGAGTAGAAGCTGCCCTGGGAGTGGAAGAAGGAACAGATTGTCAAGGCTCTGCCTGGTACTATAGTCTAGACAAGAGACATGACCTACTGAACAAGATCCTGAAATCCTCTCCCACGCCCAACATCAGCCCTGAGGTGTGCCAAGAGTGTGCAAAGCTGTCATCAAGACAAAGGGTGGCTACTGAAGAATCTCAAATACAAAAAATATTTGGATTCGTTTACCACTTTTTTGGTTACTACACGATTCCATATGTGTTATTAAATAGTTTTGATGTCTTCACTAGTATTCTACAATGTAGAAAATAGTCAAAATAAAGAAAAACCCTTGAATGAGTAGATGTGTCCAAACTTTTGACTGGTACTGTATTTCAAGATGTTATGTATCCCTGGAAATATTCAGAATTAATGTAAACATAACTGTTTTGAAAACATAGCTTGTCCAAAGAAAGTGGTCTCTGGCACAACTTGCCCCGAGGTAAGTTTAGCATAGGGACAAGGTAAGTTGAGCTGCCTTGGGATAAGTGGGTGATGGTGTCCTGTGACAGTGAGTGATGTTAAAGTTTAATTAATGGAATGGGTGTGTGGTATATTGTATAACTTAAATGTATGCCTACATTCAGACATAATCTCTGTTCAATATCACTTACCCTTCCATTTCTAGACCACTTGTCTGAGACAGGGATGTTGTTTCGATGTGGCAATTCGTAGGCAAGTTCTCTGCATTTTGAGGCTACTAATGAAACTGGTCCGCAAGATTCTTGATATCTTTAGCAAGCTCAGCCTCCATGTCATCAGATAAGACATTCTCTGCCTCTGCTACTCTATCATAGCTTCTCTTTCGCACAGATACATGCAAATATTCTTTGTCAATGTATCTCTTCAGTGTAATTCAGTAAAAAAATGTCATCCCTTTATTACTACTCAAATGGACTTCATCCCTTCTCTCACTTCCTTGACTCCTTCTCTCATGCACCTCAATGGGGGATAACAATTTTCAGTTCATATGCATGACACATTGCAAAAATACTATACGTATTATGCATAAACATAACAGAATGTAATAATCATTTGTATGGGGTATGGTGGCCATTGGCTAAACTTACCCCAATGCATTTTTACTATATTAGCACACACAGCTACAATGGTGTACTTTAATGATAGTTTTAAAACTTGATATTGTAGCTTATAGAGACCCCAAGTGATGTATAAAACAATCTACTGAGGTTTAGATATAAGCATCATCAAACTTGTAAGACAATACATTCTTTCTACTTTGTGAAAATAGTTTATTGGAGAACTTTCTTACCAATTTTTTCCATGTCGCTTCTTCCTTAACAGACTACATGAAATGATGACCTCTTCCTAAATATTTGTAACAGCCATCGTTAGGAGAAAGAGAGAAGGACCAAGGTGCAGCGTGGTAAGTATCCATTTTAATAAGGATACTTGAACATAAAGAACAAAAAAACAATAAACGAAACAGTCCCGTATGGTGACAACACAGGAACACACAAACAGGAACAATCACCCACACCCCACAATACAAAACAGGCTACCTAAATATGGTTCCCAATCAGAGACAACAACTAACACCTGCCTCTGATTGAGAACCATATCAGGCCAACACATAGAAATAGACAAACATAGAATGCCCACTCAGATCACACCCTGACCAAACAAAACATAGAAACATACAAAGCAAACTATGGTCAGGGTGTGACAATATTTGGTCACATGATACATTTTGTGTATGTTTTCCTAGAAACAACTGGTGGCACAACAAGTGGAGCAATGCCGAGGTACTGCAGGCATTGCTGGCAGAAAATAGGATTCCCCAAACATAGTGAATGGAAAAATTGCAATCTTCGTGGTCAATCTTCGTGTAAATAAAAAATGTTTTGAAGACAATGGTACCAATAATTGCTTCTAATAAACCAGATGTATGTCATTAAACCGACTATTTAAAAAATGCACACAGAAGAAGTTTTAATAAGGATAATTTAGTTGCTCATGTCAGCCTGCAGTACCCCGGTCGGCCTTCAACTTGAGTTACTCAATGAGAACGGGCAGCACTGAGCTAGCCTGTAACGTTACTTCTTGGAGTAGCTCAAACTGCGCATGTTATGTCTCCATGAGACGCCATCTTAACACATTTAATTTGCTGTATTTCAGTCTTCACATTGGAATGAATGGTGTCACGTGATTGATGGCTTTGTCCATTCATATATACAGTCATTGAGCTCAACCAACCCTTTGGCTCAACTTACCCCACTCTCCCCTATTCCTTGCAAACTTACCATTTGTTTTTCAGATATTCTGTTGATATTAGTGAACCACTTCATCTACTATTTTGTAAGGCCTTTGTACTTTGTTAGCTTCATGTGCTCGAGACTCTCCTCCAGTCCTCTAATTTCAGACCCCTTGCCTCTGTCCCTCGGTTGCTCTAGCTGGTACCATGGCTGTGTAACACGCCAGGAACCAGAGTCTCAGCTCCAGTCCTGCAAAGAGACCAGTTTCCTGGTGAGGAACAGTGTATCAGGAACCAGCAAATACTCCATTGCTCTCAGGTGAGTATACTCATCACTAGTACACCTGTTCATTCTCTTCAGAGCGGATACCTTACATAATGTGAAAAAATAAAAATAAATGTACATTGCCTTGCATAGGACCTCTTTATGCTAATTTGGCTTGCTATTCCACACAATTCATAATACGTAGCCTTAGTGTAAAAGGACACTTTCTTATGTTGATAATCCCGCTATGCCCTCAGATGAACCACCAAACAAGCAAATACAGGATGAAGATTGAATCCTACTATGCCGGCTCTGACGCTCGTCGGATGTGGCAGGGCTTGAAAACTATTACGGACTACAAAGGGAAACCCAGATGCGAGCTGCCATTGACCAGACGAGCTAAATGCCTTTTATGCTCGCGTCGAGGTAAGCAACACTGAAGCATGCATGAGAGCACCAGCTGTTCTGGACGATTGTGTCATAACGGTCTCGGTAGCCGATGTGAGTAAGACCTTTAAACAGGTCAACATTCACAAAGCCGCGGTGCCAGACGGATTATCAGGACGTGTACTCAAAGCATGCACGGACCAACTGGCAAATGTCTTCACTGACATTTTCAACCTCTCCCTGACCGAGTCTGTAAAACCTACATGTTTCAAGCAGACCACCATAGTCCCTGTGCCCAAGGAAGCAAAGGTAACCTGCCTAAATGATTACCGCCCCGTAGCACTCAGCAGCACTTGTCGGTAGCCATGAAGTGCTTTGAAAGGTTGGTCATGGCTCACATCAACAGCATCCTCCCGGATACCCTAGACACACTCCAATTCGCATACCGCCCCAACAGATCCACAGATGATGCAATCTCAATCGCACTCCACATGGCCCTTTCCCACCTGGACAAAAAGAACATCTATGTGAGAATGCTGTTCATTTTCTACAGCTCAGCATTCAACACCATAGTGCCCACCAAGCTCCTTACTAAGCTAAGAACCCTGGGACTAAACACCTGCCTCTGCAACTGGATCCTGGACTTCCTGACAGGCCGTCCCAAGGTGGTAAGGGTAGGCAACAACACGTCTGCCATGCTGATCCTCAATACTGGGGCCCCTCAGGGGTGTGTACTTAGTCCCCTCCTGTACTCCCTGTTTACCCACGACTGCATGGCCAAACACGACTCCAACACCATCATTAAGTTTGCTGACGACACAACAGTGGTAGGCCTGATCACCGACAACGATGAGACAGCCTATAGGGAGGATGTCAGAGACCTGGCAGTGTGGTGCCAGGACAACAACCTCTGACCACAACCTCTGACCACAATGTGAGCAAGACAAAGGAGCTGATTGTGGACTACAGGAAAAGGCAGGCCGAACAGGCCCCCATTAACAGAGAGGGCTGTAGTGGAGCGGGTCAAGAGTTACAAGTTCCTTGGTGTCCACATCACCAAGGAACTATCATTGTCCAAACATATCAAGACAGTCGTTAAGAGGGCACAACAACACCTTTTACCCCTCAGGAGACTGAAAATATATTTGGCATGGGTCCCCAGATCCTCCCAGAAAGTTCTCCAGCTGCACCATCGAAAGCATCCTGACCGGCGGTTCCATCACCACCTGGTATGGGAACTGCTCGGCATCTGACCATAAGGTGCTACAAAGGGTAATGCGTACGGCCCAGTACGTCACTGGGGCCAAGCTTCCTTCCATCCAGGAGCTATATACTAGGCCATGTCAGAGGAAACCCCAATAATTGTAAGAGACTCCAGTCACTCAAGTCATAGACTATTTTCTCTGCTGCCGCATGGTAAGCGGTACTGGAGCGCCAAGTCTAGGACCAAAAGGCTCCTTAACAGCTTCTACCCCCAAGTCATGAGACTGCTTAACAATTATTCAAAGGGACACCGGACTATTTACATTGACACCCCCTCAACTCCATTGGTTTTGTACACTGCTGCTACTCGCTGTTTATTATCTATGCATAGTCACTTCACCCCTACCTACATGAATAAATGACCTCTACTAACCTGTACCCCTGCACATTGACTCAGTACGGGTACCCCCTGTATATAGCCTCGTTATTGTCTTTCCTGAACTGCACTGTTGGTTAAGGGCTTGTAAGTAAACATTTCACGGTAAAGTCTAAACATGTTGTATTCGGCGTATATGACAAATAAAGTTTGATTTGATTCATAATTTTTCACCACTCTACCTTTTTTAAATCCTCCTGTCTCAGTACGAGCCAGGGCTGTGTTCACATCATGGTAGGCCAGACTAAGGAGAATGGCTACACGCTGGACCAGAGCAGCTGTGTGTTACCCAGCATTCCAGAGGGGGTGCACCGCTACCTCACTCAGCGGCTGCCTTTCAACGAGGCCGAGCACATGACCCTGCTACACCCCTTACCACGCCCTCACTGACTCCACCCCCTACCATAGTCCAGTGTACCCCGACAACCCCATGCCTCTGGTCATCTTTAACGAGCATGTCCAACAAAATGCCGTTCTCCAAAAACTCAAAACGTATCTCTTCATCTATTATCCATTCACTCTTTTGCCCCTCCCTCTTTCATATTATTTTACTCCATATCATTACCAGTTGTTTTTCAGTCTTGTTTTCTCCTGGATAAACAGAAGACAGACAAGTTCAGAGAGCTGGGTCCAGGAGCAATTGCTCATGCTGTACTATCATTCCCTCATCTTTCTTATGCAGTTAATTCAAAATGCCAAGGCTACTGTTTTGCATGTGAGTTTGGGAGAAACTCAACCCATGCCATGACTGTACAAACGGGGCAGAAATGAATGATCAAATTAGTCAGAGCCCGGCCAGTTAGAAATTCAGACTACATTCTACTCTCAATTCAAAGCTGTGTAGAGAATACAAGATCATTCATCATAATTTGTCATGAAATGGATCAAGCTGCAAAGGGATCAAGCTTGTGCTGTTTGATAAGAAAAACAGTAAAGGGACTCCCTTACCCTCTGGTGGATGTGCTGGCTCGCTGCACCAACTGGACACATCCCTGTGGAGAACCACTGTAACGGCAGCCTTCCCTCTCTTCACGAGAAGAGAGGGTGTAACAGGGATCAGACCAACACTCAGCGTAGCCAGTGCTCAACATGTTTAATAAAACGATAAACAGTGAACACGATACAAAATAACAAATGTGGCAAACCGATGCAGCCCTATCTGGTGCAGAGAAAACACAAAGACAGGAAACAACACCCACCAACCCCAACACAAAACAAGCCACCTATATATGATTCCCAATCAGAGACAACACAAAACATCTGCCTCTGATTGAGAACCATATTAGGCCAAACATAGAAACAGACAAACTAGACACACAACATAGAATGCCCACCCAGCTCACGTCCTGACCAACACTAAAACAAGCAAAACACACAATAACTATGGTCAGAATGTGACAACCACAACTGCTGTATAGGACAAAGACTAACGTTACTTACTATACAACACTTTACAAAGACTACTTCATGTCTACACTCACAGTAAACATTTAAGTCGTTGCTCTTAGCCTTATTTTTTATATAGAGGAGAAATATCCTCCCTTCACCCAATTTTCCTCGTCTTATCTACTGTAATGTGAACTGTGACAATTGTGTGACTATGTGTTCTACCTGCACTGTGAACTATTGAGTGATTCATAATGCAATGTGCCATGGGTTAGGCTAATGTCTCCCTATGGGGTTGAATATCCCTTGATTATTACATTAAACCACAGGCTCCGAATCCTGGTCTTCAAGTACCCACATGTATGCTGGTTTTTACCTCAAACGATCTCTACATCATTAATAGAATTGTTGATTGAGCACTGATTTGACAGGTTAGATTTTTGTGGTCTGTCACTGTAAAACCCTGACCATGGCCAATTTGCCTACAGTCAGTGACTGTAGGACTGAGCATCAACAAGTTAAGACGTTGTTGAAAGCTGAAGGAGTTTTCTATGTGGTAACTACTGATAAACAAATATAGAGATGACGTCGCTAAGGAATATGGCTGAAAATGTGTCAACAGATCCCGTGTTAATTTCCCATGCAAATTGGTGAGATATTTGGTGAAAAATAATCTGATGTTTGATCTGTGCCTGATTTTACCTTACCTGTCACATTGCACTGGTGCTAACAAATGGACCAACCAAATAAAAAGTTCCAATGCATTTTTGGTTTGATTTGATACTATGTAATCCTGCCCACCAGCCAGTTTATTCAAGTGGAATGTACCTGTAGGAATCTCAAATGCTCATTATACACTTGGTTAAATAGCCCATGTATAGTTGCTATGATCGACAGCTCTGATTGACATGTTTAATTGACATGGCGAGTGAGACGTTCTCCTGTGAGGTTATATAGGTGCCTCCCACCTTTTCCTACTCAAGGCTAAAATGAAGGCGAACTACCCCGCAACGTATGCTTGCTTAGATCAACCAGATCTAAAAACAGAAACAGAGTGCTCCTTTTTCTTTATTTCCCTGGATAGTCACCCGTTGAAGTGTCCCGGGGTAAGGAACGTTTTTGGATTTAGTCATGTGTGTTGGGATTTTACTGCCTTAGAAGTAGTTCATATGTGAGGAAAGTAATATGGGATGAAAATGTTGTGGTAGTAATGTATGCGGACACATGGGATGATCAAGGTCGGTACAGGCAACTCAACATATCTGTCAATCCAAGAGTACACAGCGTTTATTAGTGACTAAACGTGTGTTTAATTTTTTTTAAATAATCCACTTAATGTAATAAATAGAGCTATTTAGATGATGCCCACTTACTGTATTGCCCACACCAACTCTCTATAGTCCTTTGTTTACCCTTGCCTCATTAATGCTTCTGTCTATGTTGTTGAAAATGGTTTTACTTTGTCAGTATCAGGTGGGCTGGACATTGAGTGCTTTAAATCTGTCAGCTTTCAAGCAGTTTCTATTGCCACGTTTAAATGTGTTGTTCCGAGTATAAAGGGAAAGGGTCTGGGGAGAGATTGGGTGTAGAGTTGACTCAGCAGAGTGAGGATCGGGTGTAGGGCCTGGGACAAACAGTTAAGCTACACGGTAACAGCAAAGGCACGCAGGTCACTTTGTGTACACTTGAGGTAAATGCATCACGAAAAATGCCAAAGTGTAAGAGTGGCATTATTACACCCAGTGGTATCAGAGACACTTAACGTGAAGAAAAAAACTGACACCATCCGTCTCTCCTGCCCTCAAGCCTAGACTGTCTGTTTCTCCCCCTCTCCCTTATCACTCCATCACTGTGATATCTGAGTCTGATAATCTGTCTATCAACAGGATCCACAGGAAAAAGTAGCCAACTGTCATACTTGAGTAAAAGTAAAGATACCTTAATAGAAAATGACTCAAGTAGGTCAAGGTCACCCAGACTCAAGGTCACCCAGTAAAATTCAACTTGAGTAAAAGTCTAAAAGTATTTGGTTTAAAATATACTTAAGTATAAAAAGTAAATGTAATTGCTAAAATATACTTCAGTATCAAAAGTACAAGTATAAATCATTTCAAATTCCTTATTTTAAATTTACGGATATCCAGGGGCACACTCCAACATTCAGACATCATTTGCATACAAAGCATGTGTGTTTAGTGAGTCTGCCAGATCAGAGGCAGTAGGGGAGACCAGGGATGTTCTGTTAATAAGTGCGTGTATTGGACCATTTTCCTGTCCTGCTAAGCATTCAAAATGTATCGAGTACTTTTGGGTGTCAATGAACATGTATGGAGTAAAAAATACTGTACCGGTCAAAAGTTTGGACACACCTACTCATTCCAGGGTTTTTCTTTATTTGTACTATTTTCTACATTTTAGAATAATAGGGAAGACATCAAAACTATGAAATAAAGTAGTAACCAAAAAAGTGTTTAACAAATCAAAATATATTTTATATTTAAGATTCAGATACTGTACATCATTTATTTTAGGAATGTAGTGAAGTAAAAGTAAAAGTAGTCAAACATGTAAATAGTTAAGTAAAGTACAGATAAAAATAAAAAAACGTAGTACTTTAAATTATTTTTACTTCAGTTCTTTACACCACTGGTATACAGTACAGTATTTGAACCTCAATTGTCTGGTACCTCAATTGTCTGCCATCTCATAATAAATGCCATTTAGCAGATACTTTTATCCAAAGCAACTTAGTCATGCGTGCATACATTTTTTTCAAACCCACTATCCTGCCATTGCAAGAGCCATGCTCTACCAACTGAGCTACAGAGGTCCAATTCTTCAAATCCTACTTCGTTCAGTTTAACTTAAAATAGAAGGTAAAGCAACCAAAGCACTTTTTTAAATTCAATACAGCAGTTAGGGTCCTAAATTGTCCTGGTCAAAAGGCCTTAAGAGGCATCAAGGTGTTCTATCAAGATGGACTACTTAAAAGTGTTCAAGGTGGGCCTTTTTAAGTTCTGAGTGATACAGTAAGATAAGTGTTAGATATACAGTAGGATGTGGTCCTAGTCTAGAGCGGCAGTTGGACTGCAGTTTGATGTATATACGAGATACACAATATCTATTTTGTCTGTGTTTGATATTATCTTTCCCTTGTGCTCTCAGGCCCTCCAGCTCCTCAGGCTTGCGTGACAGACAGGACCGTCTGACTGTGACTCGGATGGACGAGGCAGTTTGAGATCTTGTGGTTGCTTGACCTGGCCCTCTGTCCCCGTCCTTCTTATCTGCCTGTGCTGTCTGCTTCCCCAGTGACACGACTAGCCTCTGTGTCCCACTTCTTCTTACTTTACCCAGGCTGGCCCAGACATGTTTGTCTCATAAAGACAGGCAGCTGAGTGAAAGGTCCTGGTCAAGGTCAAATGTGCATTTGATAAGTATTTTGTATTAGGTGCTGGTTCAATTGTTTTGGTTTGTAAATAGTTAGGTAATGTCACGCCCTGACCATAGAGAGCTTTTATTCTCTATGTTGGTTAGGTCGGGGTGTGATTTAGGGTGGGTCATCTAGGTGTTTATATGTCGATGTTGGCCTGTTATGGTTCCCAATCAGAGGCAGCTGTTTATCGTTGTCTCTGATTGGGGATCATATTTAGGCAGCCATTTCCCCTTTGTGCTTTGTGGGATCTTGTGTTTGTGTAGCTGCCTGTGAGCAGTCCAGAACGTCACGTTTCGTTTGTGCTTGTTTGTTTTGTTTGGCGAGTTTCGATTTATTAAAATATGTGGAACTCTACGCACGCTGCGCCTTGGTCCATTCATTTCAACGAGCATGACAGAAGATCCCACCACAAACGGACCAAGCAGCGTTGCCAGGAGGAGCAGACATCCTGGACGTTGGAGGAGATCCAGGCCGGAAGGGATCGCCTTCCATGGGAGCAGACAGAGGCAGCGAGGGAGGAACAACGACGACACCGGGGTTCGCGACCACGATGGAAGCACGAGAGGCAGCCCCCCCCAAAATTTGGGGGGGAACACGGGGTGGTTGGCGGAGCCAGGTTTCAGACCAGAGCCAACTCCCCGCACTCGCTTTAAGGAGCGTGTGACCGTTCATGCACCATGTTATGCGGTGATACGCACTGTGTCTCCAGTGTGCATTCACAGCCCGGTGTGCTCGGTGCCAGCTCCTCGCACTTGCCGTGCGAAAGTGAGCATCCAGCCAGGACGGGTTGTGCCAGCTCAGCGCTCCTGGTCTCCAGTGCGCCTCCTCGGTCCAGGATATCCTGCGCCGGCTCTACGCACTGTGTCGCCAGTGCGCCTTCACAGCCCAGTACGTCCTGTGCCAGCACCCCGCACTTGCCGGGCTAAAGTGAGAATCCAGCCAGGAAACGTTGTGCCAACTCTACGCTCCAGACCTCCAGTGCGCCTCCACGGCCCAGTATATCCTGCGCCGGCCATACGTACTGTGTCTCCAGTGCGCCTTCACAGCCCAGTGCGTCCTGTGCCAGCACCCCGCACTTGCCGGGCTAAAGTGAGAATCCAGCCAGGAAACGTTGTGCCAACTCTACGCTCCAGACCTCCAGTGCGCCTCCACGGCCCAGTATATCCTGCGCCGGCCATACGTACTGTGTCTCCAGTGCGCCTTCACAGCCCAGTGCGTCCTGTGCCTCCTCCCCGCACTGGCCCTGAGGTGCATGCCATCAGCCCGGTGCCACCTGTACCGGTCCCACGCATCAGGCATCCAGCTCGCCTCCACAGTCCAGTACGTCCGGGGCCTCCTAACCGCACTCGCCCTGAGGTGCGTGTCATCAGCCCGTTGCCACCTGTACCGGTCCCACGCATCAGGCCTCCAGTGCGCCTCCACAGTCCAGAGCTTCCAGCGACAGTTCCTAGTCCAGAGCTTCCGGCGACAGTTTCTAGTCCAGAGCTTCCGGCGACAGTTCCCAGTCCAGAGCTTCCGGCGACAGTTCCCAGTCCATAGCTTCCGGCGTCGTTTCACAGTCCGGAACCTCCGACGACGGTCCACAGTCCAGAACCTCCTACGACTACGACGGTCCACGGTCCGGAACCTCCTGAGATGGTCCACGGTCCGGAACCTCCTGAGACGGTCCACGGTCCGGAACCTCCTGAGACGGTCCGCGGTCCGGAGCCTCCTGCGACGGTCTGCGGTCCGCCTCCGGCGTCCGCGGTCCGGAGCCTCCGGCGGCGGTCTGCGGTCCGGAGCCTCCAGCGACGGTCTGCGGTCCAGAGCCTCCGGCGACGGTCTGCGGTCCAGAGCCTCCAACGGGGGTTCCCAGTCCGGAGCCAGGGTTCCCAGTCCGGAGCCACCGGCGACGATCTACGGTCCGGAGTCCCCGGTGACGAACCACGGTCCGGAGTCCCCGGCGACAATCCATGGTTCGGAGCATCCAGCGACGATTCACAGTCTGGTTCCTCTGGCGACGACCCATGTTCCGGTTCCTCCGGCAACGAGCCGCGGTCCGGTTCCTCTGATGACGTGTCCACGAGCGGAGTGGGTACTTCGCCCCGCACCGGAGCCGCCCCCGACGGTAGATGCCCACCCGGACCCTCCCCTATTGAGTCAGGTTTTGCGGCCGGAGTCCGCACCTTTGGGGGGGGGGGGGTTACTGTCACGCCCTGACCATAGAGAGCTTTTATTCTCTATGTTGGTTAGGTCGGGGTGTGATTTAGGGTGGGTCATCTAGGTGTTTATATGTCGATGTTGGCCTGTTATGGTTCCCAATCAGAGGCAGCTGTTTATCGTTGTCTCTGATTGGGGATCATATTTAGGCAGCCATTTCCCCTTTGTGCTTTGTGGGATCTTGTGTTTGTGTAGCTGCCTGTGAGCAGTCCAGAACGTCACGTTTCGTTTGTGCTTGTTTGGTGAGTTTCGATTTATTAAAATATGTGGAACTCTACGCACGCTGCGCCTTGGTCCATTCATTTCAACGAGCGTGACAGGTAATCGCTCTGTGTCCCCAAGAGATTTACCGTAAAACTTTTAATATTTGCTATTTATTTGCTTCAATCACTGAACACAACCAGCTTTTATTAGAGACAGGAGCCAGGAGTCTATTTCCTTAACGCACACAGCTTTTGCTCAATAAAATCTTGAAAATACTCCCCCACTGTTTATTGAGACCAGTATGACCAGAAACATAATAACAAATCCATCACAGATCACTAGTAAACAATTAACACAGCTTTTATTTGAAACAGGCATTTATTTGCTGAAATGTGTGCCGATGCCCGGCTATTAAAAATGACAGGCGGCTATTTAAGACTCACCTACTTGACTTAGGTGTTCCTAATGTTTGGTACATTCAGTGTATACTACAGCTTTCCAGACAATATATACTGGACAAAATATAAACGCAACATGCAACAATTTCAACGATTTTACTGAATTATAGTTCACATAAGGAAATCAGTCAATTTAAATATATTCATTAGGCCCTAATCTATGGATTTCACATGACTAGGCAGGGGCGCAGCCATGGGTGGGCCTCGGAGGGCATAGGCCCACCAACTTGGCAGCCAGGCCCACCTACTGGGGAGCCAGGCCCAGCCAATCAGAATATGTTTTCCCCCACAAAGGGGCTTTATTACAGACATATGATGTCATGGCTTTAGAAGCTTCTGATAGGATAATTGACATAATTTGAGTTAATTGGAGGTGTACCTGTGGATGTATTTCAAGGCCTATCTTCAAACTCAGTGCCTCTTTGCTTGACATGGGAAAATCAAAAGAAATCAGCCAAAACCTCAGAAAACTAATTGTAGACCTCCACAAGTCTGGTTCATCCTCGGGAGCAATTTCCAAACGCCTGAAGATACCACGTTCATCTGTACAAACAATAGTACGCAAGTATAAACACCATGGGACCACGCAGCCGTCATACCGCTCAGGAACGAGACGTGTTCTGTCTCCTAGAGATTAACGTACTTTGGTGCGAAAAGTGCAAATCAATCCCAGAACAACAGCAAAGGACCTTGTGAAGATGCTTGAGGAAACAGGTACAAAAGTATCTATATCCACAGTAAAACGAGTCCTATACAGTGATCCCTCGCCACTTCGCGGTTCACTTATCGCGGATTCGCTATTTCGCGGATTTTCATAATGCATTTTTTTTTTTTTTTTGGTGCATTGTGCTCTGCATTCTGATTCGCTAAAAACTCACTCCCGCTTCTTGTATCAAAACATGCTACGAATTGTGCTATCATTTTGTCGTCTCGTGCAGTTATGTGTACGTACATAAAACAGCTTGGCAAATTTACATTAAGTTGGCCAAATTATCTTGTAATTTCGAACATCTCCTAAACCCATAATGTCGACGAAACGGCCTACACGTGAGTCACTGTATTTGTATACATGTAATAGTTGCTAATTGTAAAAAAAATAAAAAGTTTTCTATTTCGCGGATTTCACTTATCGCGGGTCATTTTCGGAACGTAACCCCCGCGATAAACGAGGGATTACTGTATTGACATAACCTGAAAGGCCGCTCGGCAAGGAAGAAGCCACTGCTCCAAAACCACCATAAAAAGCCAGACTACTGTTTGCAACTGCACATGGGGACAAAAATCATACTTTTTGGACAAATGTCCTCTGGTCTGATGAAACAAAAATAGAACTGTTTGGCCATAATGACCATCGTTATGTTTGGAAGAAAAAGGGGGAGGCTTGCAAGCCGAAGAACACCTTCCCAACCGTGAAACACGTTGGGAAGGCAGCATCATGTTGTGGGTGTGCTTTGCTGCAGGAGGGACTGGTGCACTTCACAAAATAGATGGCATCATGAGGCAGGGAAATTATGTGGATATATTGAAGCAACATCTCAAGACATCAGTCAGGAAGTTAAAGCTTGGTCGCAAATGGGTCTTCCAAATGAACAATGACCCCAAGCATACTTCCAAAGTTGTGGCAAAATGGCTTAAGGACAACAAAGTCAAGGTATTGGAGTGGACATCACAAAGCCCTGACCTCAACCCAATAGAATATTTGTGGTCAGAACTGAAAAAGCATGTGCGAGCAAGGAGACCTACAAACCTGACTCAGTTACACCAGCTCTGTAAGGAGGAATTGGCCAAAATTCACCCAACTTATTGTGGGAAGCTTGTGGAAGGCTACCCGAAATGTTTGACCCAAGTTAAACAATTTAAAGGCAATGCCACCAAATACTAATTGAGTGTATGTAAACTTCTGACCCACTGGGAATGTGATGAAAGAAATAAAAGCTGAAATATATCATTCTCTCTCCTATTATTCTGACATTTCACATTCTTAAAATAAAGTGGTGATCCTAACTGACCTGAAACCAGGAATTGTTACTTACCTTAAATGTCAGGAATTGTGAAAAACTGAGTTTAAATGTATTTGGCTAAGGTGTATGTAAACTTCCGACTTCAACTGTATTTAGAGTATCTTACCTGGATATAGTCGCATCCGGTTTCCCCTCGGAGGGAATGCCTCGTATCCGACAAAGACATATGGGCATGGTGTTTGGGTCTCCGGCAAGCCCTCTGGCCGTGGTAGCGGCAGCTGGCCTGAAATGAGTTAGGAGCTAAACTTGCTTCGCGAGAAGATTCCCCCATCTCCCTCAAGACCATATCGGGAGGGAGGGAGATGTCGATATGGTGAAGCTGTACCTTGCATCTCAGACTGCCATCAGGACCATTGCGAAAAAGCCTTTGTAGTTTTAGTACTTGCTGCCCGAGTTTGCCAGAGCTCGGATCCAAAAATTGTTTTCCATCGGCAGCTCCTGCACGAAACTGAGAATTGCAACGATCCACAAAATCTCTGCCAATTTCTGCTCATTTTGCAGCAATTGACGTGTTCACTTCTACGCCTGTGGATAAAAAGTAGTGTCGTAAAGCGTATGACACCAGACTAGGCTGACATGTAGCTAGTTAGTATTTGTAAACAGGCAGAACACCGGATCAGAAGTTCAAAGGTCATCACTAGCTAGAGTCAAAAAAAAGTGTCTTGGCCCCTTTTGCTAAGTAAGTTGCTCTGGCTCCCCAAGCCCTCTAGTGGATAGACACTACACAAGGCAGACTTCCTCTCTGGGGAATGCAACGAAAAAAGTGTCTGCTGCCCCCCCCAAAAAATGTCTCCACCCAAGTGCATGCACGCACATAGATCAACGGAGTGGAGTTTGTAACCGCCTTAAGCCAACCTGGCTCAGATCGTGCATGATCAACACGATAGTGTTCAGAAGGTGTAGTAAGCAGCGCGGAAACAGCTAATGAAGAGGGGACCTCACCTGAGGATGAGCCAGGAGCAGCACAACCATTGTTTGCAGGTAGAAGTGTGACAACCAATCTCCCTTACTGTGTATATACTGCAGTGCTGACCAACTCTCTCCATTCTGTGGATCATCTTACACACTTAACGTCTTGCTTTCTTGTATTCTATGATGTGTTTGCACTCTACAGCCCTGGGTTATTGAAGGCTTACATCTGATTTGTAGTTAACCCACATTCATCAACCATTTCACACTTAGTTGGTGTGTATCACTGTCGGGCTAGGAAGGTTCACAGTTTTGACACAGAAAAGACCAACAAATGTTGATTGATAGCTGGTTAAATGTTATGTTTAATATTTAGAATAACACATTGGTAACTACAAAATATGTGCAAAGAAAAAGGTTCATGATATTAAAATGTTTAACACTGAATACATAATAAGTATCAGAAATATTGATTGAATAGGTTATATCTATACATATAATATCTACATCTATGATATGTAATCTTTATGTTCATGAGACTCAGAGTATCACCCTGTTGTGCTTCAGGCCCGATCTCACTCCATTGGTGGTAGTGTGTTACAATAACATCCACTGAAAATATGAAAATTTTCAATGAAATCTATCCTGAATATATAACCAAAGCACATTTGAATTAGAATTTGAGGCTGTATAGGGAACACAACTGAACACACACATGCTACTGTGAATACCAGGGGAAGGCAATCAGATTCAGCCAGGGGATACCAGGGGAAGGCAATCAGCCAGGCAATCAGCCAGCCAGGGAATACCAGGGGAAGGCAATCAGATTCAGCCACTGCTGATTTTTGTCTGAGAGGGTGATCTGCATAATTAGGATAATTTGTACACTGCAAATTGACCACAAATAGTCCCCCAAAAAAGAATTATTTGAAAATAACAGTCACTGATTACATTGATCACATATCACATGTTTTTATTCGTGGGAATACTTGGGAACAGATTTCCTAAGTTATACACATTTTTTCCTAAATTCCTGGTGATTTTACAGTCTTCATACGTTGCCAAAAAATAAATAAAATAAAAGTAAAATCCACTAAAATCTTTGGGTGGGGGCCCAATAAAATTACTCACGTGCTGATTTTGGCCCGCCGAGGCGCCTGTTGCTGACCCCTGCGGTATACAGTGCCATTCATGGATTTGTGGACAGAGTAACTGACCTGTGACTTAACTGTGGTATGAAAAGTATTTGGATAGTTGCAGAGGGAAAACACTGCTTTTCCTGTCTAATTGTCCGTCAGCGAAACTTTACTTACTTTAACACAGTGGCGTTCCCTCAGCCTCTTTTCACACATTGCAGTTGCACTGTTTAGAAATTGCAGAAGATGACCATACAACCATAAATTATACTCTTTCACTATTGCTCTACAGTTGCACCCTTCACCTCCACCTCCCCCTTCCCTCCTCCCATCTTTCCTTCACTCTTTAATCTCCTCTATCGTTGCCTCCTTTGTTTTGAAGGGTGTGTGGACGAGTTTCTCGGGCTTATATTCCATGAAGAAGTCGTTGCAGGCCACCGTCAGGGCTCCCATGAGGATGATGAACTCTGTGAAGTCCACCTCACCGTCACTGTTGGCGTCCAGGTCATTCATCACCTTCTCAACCCCTTCTCCATCCCGGGCATTCTGGATGAGAAGGGGGAGAGGAAGAGGGACAGGGGGAGAGGAAGGGGGAGAGGGAGGGAGAGGGGTTGAAGAATTGTGTGTATTCTTGTCAGTACATGTCTTTTCTTTGCCCATGAGTGAGTGTTTGTGTATGTTTGCGTGTCTGTGTGTGTGTCTCTCTCGCTCGGCTTGTACACTCCTCTTACCCCTAGGTAACTCCCCAGCTCCTCTGTTAACAGCTCTCTCAGCTCTCCACGGCTCAGAGTGTACTTGTCCCCCTCCTTCCCCGAGTACTTGTGGAAGGTTTTGATCAGCATCTGCATTGCATTCTCCAGGTTGGAAGAGGGTTCTTTGGACATACTGGAGGGAAGGGCATAGGTCAGACACTATGACAGGATGCACGCTCCATCCAAACCGCATGTGCGGTCACATGACGGACATGGGTGTGAAGCCTCCACCAAGACAGAGTGAAATATACATGCTGGACGGAAGAAGATCAGCAAACTAGAGAAAGAGGTGTCCTAATTCTAGGCCTAGGCTACTATATTGGGAGGTTAAATTACAGGCTACAAATGAGCTATTCCTTCTCGACATACTGTTGCCACTGGACAGTGTTTTGTAACCTTACTTGGTTTGATGTGAAAGATGTGATGGATGAAAGATGAAGAGACAGCTTTTTAAAAGCAACAGTCTTACACACATTGTGTCCGGCATCTTAGAATCTTCTTGAGTTGGTTTCGTTGGAGAGACTGTGCACACACAGACACAGATAGGTAATTTAATCTCTCTCAGTTGACAGACTTGTAAGCAGCTTGTTAAGTAAAGATAACGTCACTGAGGTAACTTCAGATGGAGGATTCAGGGTTTCACAATCATATCAATCATGTGACAGAAGGAAACCACAAGTGAAACACAAAACTGTCAAAATGCAGATAAACCACCTGGCAATCAGGAACTCAGGCCAGGTGATCTGGTAACCCGAGGCACACACACACACATGCACGCGCGCACGCACGCGCACGCACGCACGCACAACAATCTGTCTCTAGTCATTCCAAACTCTGAAAAATATTCCTTTGCAGATGTTGACTGTGTGATCAATAATACAGAACTAAGGAATTCAATTTAATCAAATAACTGCATTATAAAATGTTTCTGTCATAGGGGTCATCTGTCTCATTGACAGGCGTTACACAATAGGTGGGTCTAATCCCGAATGCTGATTGTTTTAAAGGGCATTCCAGCTGGTGTCTATTCTACAAGTTGCCACCGGCTAAATCTATGATGTTAAAATGCCTATTTACTCTGTTCCATCTGACTGTGCAATCCACTGTCTCATCAGCCCAGCCAGGCAATTTATAACCTTGATCTCCACTATAAAAAGTTTCTAGACATTATCTCACATTTCTTTTAGAATAACATTTCATTTTTAACAGCGGAGATTTGTATAAGCCTTGCCTTCTGTCTCTCCGACATTTGCAACATTGTTGCAATATTCAAATTCGATCTCCAGCTGTCCCCTAGTAATGAACGTGTAGGGGTCGGGGGTCGGGTTGAGACAGACAGACAGGCAGGCAGCTTTTCTCAGCCAGTCTAAATCATGAATCAGCTGGCATCATTTTTATGGATATATATACAAAGAAATGTCAATTGAAAAAAGGTCAAATAAAATGATTTGCATCTAGTTTGCAGTCTTTCCAGATTCAGTTTGAAGTGATTGTGTTAGCTGTGTTGTTGGTTAGCTCCTCTGAACAACAGTGTCACTTCTGACGAGTGAGCACATGTTCTATGCCAGGCGAAATCGCGCCTCATTAGCTCATTGTGTACGGATGCATCCAAATAAAAGTCACTGGAAAACAGCTTAAACAAATGCAAATGCAGCTACTGTTATTATTTTTGACGTTTGACGTGACTGTAAGTTAGCCGTAGTTGGCTAGCTAGCAAGCAAGGGATAAGAAGGTTGCCAGCCAGTATGGCAATGGAACATTTAGAACGAACGACTGGGTCACGTCTCTGGCAACGGAACCAATAGAACAAACGACCAGCCGGCTTGGGTAGCAACCCTAGATTTGAGTCGGGACTATATCTTGTGGAAGGATGAAATAGTATGAATAAATTCATCCAAATAACGTTTTTAATGAAAATATGTCAATCATTATTTGAATATGTTGGTAACTCGTTGTATAAAAGTGATAATGCCCTTGAAGCCGGTGTTTGGAGGATATATTGGCATGGTGCCAATATATCCTCCAAACATCGGCTTCTCGGGCATTATCACTTAAGAAGATCACTCTTAAAATTACAATTGTCCATAATGAAACAATGAAATTGAGTCCATGTCAATGTTTAAATCACATCAGAAGTCCATTTTTAGTTTTGATCTAAAAAACAACAACAATCTGGCCCTTCAATTAAGTGTCAAGCAAGTGATTGAGTGTCTAGCAAGTGTGAAATGAGCCTTCTAATATGCAGGTCTAGTGATGGTTTTGTACTGCTGCTGCTCATTTCATGGCAAGGTTTGCAAATAATAGATACAAATGATATACTTCCTCCTGATATACTTCTGCAAGGTAAGCCTACTTTGCAGTTAACATTTAATTGAGAAGGTTTTGGGGAAAGTATTTATGTCAACCCACAAGATGGTTATCACATCAACTGGCTACACACTGAGTAATAGACAAACGCACCACACAGACAGACAGGGGCAATATTGCTGGAAATTAATTGGCAGATATTGTGTTCGGTGTAGCTTTTTAAGCCAATAGTGGCTAACCAGGGGTGGGATAATGTCAATGTTGCTTTGATTAGATAGTAGCCTGGAGCTTGCGGTGTCTGATACTTGTGAGAGTTGTTTACGACAGTTTGGGTGGAACGTGAAAATTGCATGTACTTTCAGAATTGTTTGGCGAGCAACTCATAGGTGGCCTGCGAGATACTGGTAGCTTGCGATCGACCTGTTGGAGACCTCTGTCCTAAGATCACAGATGGAATTGTTTTAAGATGGTTACACCATGGATCATTTAGCTATTTGATTTTGAATTCTGGGCGGTATAAAAACATTTTTTACAAATGATTTGAAAAATATAGAATTTGGCCTTTACTACTATAGCCCGTAGAAACACATTGAATAACACGTTCATAAATGGCAAAACAGTCCAAAAAAATATCATAAGGAATAAGGTTTTGAGGTGTCTGTCCTATTAACTAGGAGATGTAAGAAAGCTTTTGTTTTTTGGAAATATATTTCACTTCATTTTTGTTGTTGGCACAAAACTACCTCCATACTTCCTTCCATTTTTTAAAACCAGTATGGAGTTACCTTTAGACCAGTCCCATGACACTCGTAGAGCAAAACGGAGAACACCATCGTGTTTGTGAGAGTCTTAACTTTCCAAAGAGTGGTATTAGTTTGTAGGCCAAACCGTTTCCGACTCTACAGACGTTTTCGTGAGAAGACCGATTTTCGGGAAGTCTGATGGTCTAAACACCACAGGTGAAGAAGGCTGACAAAGACGGATGTGGTAGATTGAGACGCAGCCCATGCAAAAAAACTGATTGATTTCGATGAAGAATTTTGTATTATATTACATAGATTGTCTTAAAATTAAGATATTTCATATATTAGCATTGATGGAACAAGCTAACTGACTTTCTGAGCATTATATAGAAAAAACAATTTTCTTTACAGGTTTTGGTCTGTCCAACTTAAACGTTTTAAACCTCCTTTACAACAGGCAAACCAATTGTAGTTTGAGGCGATGGGCTCAAATTATCGGCCCATAAGTTTTATTGCTCTGGATACCAAGGTGCTCGCCTGGGTATCTCACTGTGAAAAAGTGTTTCACTATTCGCAATAAGGCACATATATAAAAACATGGGTAAAGCTGATCCCAGAAAACAGTTATCAGTTACAGAGAAGAAATAAGGAGAAGGGCACAACTTTCCTCTAAACTGTCAATCTTACCTTAGTGCTGATGGAGGGCCTCCTTTGTCTTTGGTGAAGAGGGAGGGAGAGAGAGATGAGCGAGAGCCAAGGAAAGATGGATGAGAAAGATGAGGAGAGAGTGGACAGCGGCTTAAATATCACCTGTCCCCTCGTCCGTCTTCTTCCCTTCTCCCACCTACCCACCTACGTACCAACATACCTGATTCTATTTCTCTCTCACTCTTTCCTCTCCCCCTCCCTTCCCTCCCTTTCTTCTCAGGTGCTCACACATACAGACAGAGTGCTTGACCTCAGCACACAACAGTAGCATCAGGACAGATCAGACAACAGGCTTGCGTCAAAGTATTTTATTTTGGGCCGTTACACAGTGGTTACATACTGTAAATACTATTAGCCTAGCTTAGCGAAAATGATACAGCATTGGTTGTGAAGGTGTAACATTGGCATAGTGGTTCATTTATTATGGCTTTTGGTGAGCATGGCAGTGGCTCTGTGATAGAGCTTGTGGTCTACCTGTAAACACTACTTATGTCTATTTAGTATAGTATACCACTGGAAAAGAGACCTGGAAACGGAAAAGAAAATGTGCATCTGTGTATCCTGTACAAATCAGATTTGGGGTCAATTTGATGTTAATAAGCCAATTCACAGAATTGCTGTTTATTTTTGGTGAGGATTTTTCAATTAATCTACTGAATTGGCTGAGTTGGAATGGAACCCAACCCTGGTACATAGCAGAGTTCTTAGAATACACTGGGATAGGGCACAGTGTGATAGGTCACATTGTCTATCAAAGCTATAGTGTCAGCCTACCTGCATTTAGGTACAGAGTGTCATAGTTTCATCATCCTTGAGTGGACACAATTCTAACACAGGTGTGCAAAGTGTTGATGATTAGACTGTGGGGAACTGCAGGAGGGTACACAGCTAGCTCATGCATACAGTACACTGTGCTAGTGGATGAGGCCTATGTACATTCTGTAGCATTAGCAGGAGATGTTAGCATGATGCTAACTGCTAGTGAGTGGCATGGTTTTTCACAGTCGAGATAGGACAACTGTAAAGTAATGTCGTTGTGCATTACTGTATAAAATACATTGGTTTCCTCAGCAAATAATATTACAGTACAAAATATGCTCTTTAACTCGGTTTAGTTGAAAAAAAAGCATGCTCGGATGAGTAAAGAATGCCAGATGAGCCTTTGCTTTCCTTAGTTTAAATGAATCATGCAAGCAATGTAGCATAGTAAGAGAAGAGCGAGAGTGTAGTAAAATGCTTGGATAAGTAAAGGGAAGACTTTTTACAAGTGTCAAGGTGCAACATTTTGACCTCATTACATGTCATTCTTATTAGTAGATTCGACATCCTCTGTATTTCACCGAAGGGTTTGAAGCTCAACCTGTCATAATAAAAAAGTATTTATACTGTATATCTCCATATCTCGGTCGTTGGTGCAATGTGGTTTCATGCGTGATGCAACATAAGATTTTTCCCATGATTGCATTATTAATGAAGGAACAATTTAAAAAACATGAAACTACAATTAACAAATTGTCTGTATCTATCCGACAAATATTTACTAGGGTGTAAATAACCTGAGTTTTGGACTGTACAGTACAACCCCTGCGTTCCATTAAAGTAACTGTACAGGGTTTCCAGATTTCTGTTAAATATGACCTATAATCAATTACAATATGAATTAAACAGTTTTCCTTCCAAGAAATGGTAAAAAAGTTAAAAAGCAGGTTTTCTGTGTTTGAATGGTGCAGGCGTATTAACCGGTCATTAAAAATATTCATAAAATGTATTGTAAAAAAGGCCAGCTTTCTAGCACTCCCTTCTGGTTAGTTTAGTCAGGCAGCAAAAATTAAGCCAACTTGACATCACGTTAAATTAGGAAATTTATGTTTTGGCCTCTAATACTAATTTATGCTTTGGCCACAAAATGAGTATAGGACGAGTCAACAACATTATTTGGGTATGGGTTAACAGAATATGAGCTTTGAAAAGTGAGATTTCACTGGAGAGTAATTTTAAGGCTTCCAAAACTTGTTAGTGGTCCAATTCAGGACATACCTACTCATTCAATGGTTTTCTTTTTTATGTGTTATTTCATATTTTTGATGTCTTCACTATTATTCTACAATGTAGAAAATAGTAAAATTAAGAAAAACCCTTGAATGAGTAGGTGTGTCCAAACTTTTGACTGGTACTATACTTGCGAATAGAGTATAATATACAATGCAAGCCATTAGAATGGCTGGAGTAATAATAGTTATAATATCATATAATAGTAGCTGTTTTATCAATAAAAGGTAATAATATGAACATAATATTAGATAGTAAAAAATAGTCACATGCTGATAACAATCCCACTACATAGTTTTCAGATGTCTGATGGCTCAGTATATTTCATGTTTTTAAGGCCAAGACTTTGAACAGTACTCTCTGTAACACTACTGGTTTAAGGGTTAAATCAGTTTACGGACCTGGGTTAAAATACTTTTTGAAATAATTTGCCAAGGTTGCCTGGTGTAATGGACCAATAGAATAGTCCAAAAACGTCAAACCCCGCCCATCTGGCACTCCGGGCAGGCTAAAGCAAACACACACAGCATTTAAAAGATTTAAAATAGTATTTGAAGTCTGGCAAACTCGTTGGATCTCAGGAAATTCAGATGAGTCACAGATAGCTATCAGTAATCAAGTAACTCTTGTGTTGGTTTTGTCCAAGGGTGTGCCCACTATGGTTAAGTCAATGGTTTTAAGCCATGGCTAAGTCAATGGTTTTAAGCACTAGGATGTAAGTTCAGGTCAAACAGGGTCTCTCAACACAGAGAACAGGGGTGTGACCAGGTAACCCAGCAAACCTGATGGTTGCGGAACCAGGAGGAAAACAACTAAAAATACACTTGAAAAACGGGTTCCAATAGAGTTCTTCTGCTGTCCCCATAGGATAATCCGTTTTGGTTCTAGATAGAACCCGTTTGGCCCTCTGTGGAAAGGGTTCTACATGGAACCCAAAAATAGTTCTTCAAAGGGACAGCGGAAGAATGCTTTTTGGTTCTAGATAGCAACTTTTTTTCTAAGAGTGTAGAAACAATACAAACACAATACCTATACAAGGGTCAAGTTTCTGTTGTGACTTTTCACATCAGGTGTAACGCTTCCAACAGGCTATAAGAGCCCATTTTCTTCAAGTTTGGGTGTCTGTTTCATTTTTCTTTCCTCTTGGTTCTGGTCCTGGTGGATTGGGTTGCATGGAAACGGCTCGCGACCCATATCAAGGGCCTCTAGTGGCCTCCCCGGGTCAGCGGCCTGCTGCTTAAGGGCTATTTTGGGCTGCAAGGATCCTAGCAAAGGTTCTGGTGTTGATTCCATCCTGGGCCCTCAATTATTTACTAGAAGGCCATTATTAGGACACACCACACCTGATCTTCCAGCTCCAAATCCATGGCTATCGGCTAGCTAGTAGTGGAGAGGAGTCCATAAACTCCAGATGCTGCCCTGCCTGGATTTTCCAGGAAATGAGATAGACGAAGCAAAGACAGAGCGACAGAGAGAGACTAGTCTGAACTAAGAACCCTAGCAACACAATTTGTTTATTGTCATATCATGCCATGTCAGAGCTTCATTTCAATGACAGAGAGAGCAGAGCACTTAGACAATCTTGCAAAGCACATTGGTCAATGTAACATTTCTAATGTTAAGGAATGTGTTAAATTCACTCTGTAATTGTTAAATTAACACTCATTGGTGTAAAAGAATCCCAGTGTTGGTGTTAATAACAAGTGTTAAACCAAAACCATGCCCATCATTATCATATTTCCCAGCATGCTCTACTGCAGGCAGATTTTTAGAATTGTTTCAATATCTATGTTTTTGCATGTACATTGATTAATTCATTAATCTTATTCCTCTCAAATATAACTAACATACATTTTTCTAAACTAATCCAATCTGGTACTTGGACTTCCGCACCATTACTGAAATGGTTGTTCCAGTTAAGATGGTTAAGGTGGTCTTATATCTTAATCTTCTCAACCCAGCAGTTGTTCTGAATGCAGGATGAGGGTCAATAAAAATTCTAAATGTTTAATATCCCCACTCTGGCTGGATTCCAATAGAAATTACACATCGCTTTGCAAGCCAGCATAATGTGACTTGCAGGCCTGATGTGGCCTGTAAACCATGAGTTTCAGGTCACTGTTTAATGGTAAAAGGCCTTTAGGAAATACGTGATATATTGTGTTGCATAATAAAAACTGTATGATAATGTATTCACTTAGGATCTCACTTGGTGGAGGCCACAGGGCTGAAAACGGATGAATGCAACAGCCATGTCTCTGTCACTAACAAATACAGTCATGGGTGGTAACACTAAACTTCACTCGAAAGGCAAGGCCCTCTGGGAAATATGCAAATAAGGCTTTACACTGAGCAGTGTGTTAATTTAACACTGAAAAGTGTGGATCTGTATAGACACTGGACCTGTGTTAAATTTAACGCTATCTGTGTTGATTTAACACTGTCAGTGTTAATTTAACACTCGAGAATTTGATGTGTAGCAAATGTCATGCAACCATGCATCAGTGCTTGCTTGCATCATGCAAAGCCATTAAGCCAAACAAGCTTCTCAGAAGAACAACTTGAGATGGCCTGACTTGACTGTACATTGTGGAATGTACTGTAGTATAGTGTTGCATTGCGTCATTGTAGATGAGCAAAGGGAGAAAGAAGGAATGCAAATATAAAAACATTTAGTATTGCATGTGTGTCAGTGTATATAAAGATTCATCAGCTCTACAGGTGTGGAAATGTGTCAATTTCAGAGGGTGTCAAAATTTCACATCAATGAATGGCAGAATGAATTATATATACACATATAATAAAGTATAGTGTGCTATATAGTGGGAAGTATATCAACATAGAAATGGCATGTACTGCTGCAATGTAAGTAATTGTAGTGTAGTTTATTTTAGTACCAAATACTGGGTTTATGTATGTGTGAATGAAAATGAATGTACTATTGTGGTGTTGCAACATATACTGTACTGTATGGTATTATTATTATTATTATGGTATTAGCACTCCTGTTTGTATTAGGGTAGTGAGGTGTCTATCAGTTTGGTGTTGGTGTGTATTGTAATGTCCGGACTGGACCGGTGGTAAACTCCTATGAGGCCTCCTTTGTCTTCTCCTCCTCGGTTGCTGCTGGTGCTGGCTCCTCCACCTTTTTCGCTTCTTCCACCTTTTCTGCCTCTACGGCTGCCTCTGCTGGTGCCTCTACAGCTGTGGCCGTCTCAGCCTGTGCCTCCTCTGGCTGTGCCTCGGCTTCTGCCTTCTCTTCCTTTACCTCTGTTGCTGCTGGTGCCGGTGCATTCTTGGTCTCTGTTGTGGCGGCCGCACTCTCAGCTGGCGTCGCCACGGCAGCGGTGCATTGCACGCTCAGGGAGGTTGCTAGGTAGCCCACCAGCTTCATGTACTCCTCGAAGTTGACTTTACCATCCTGGTTAGCGTCCAGGCCCTGTTGCATTTTCTTCACCGCCTCGGAGCTGTCCGTGTCCTGGGTACAGAGTAGATACAGAGACGGGCAGACGTGACTCAAAGGTGACGCCAGCAGAGGTGACCTCTGTAGTAACTGACCCCTTACATCACAAAATACAGTACTGTTTTGTGCAGCCTGATTAATAGATAGACCTTAATTTAACCAAGTTTAAGAGTTAATCCATGTTGGTGCAACACACCCTATTTTATATGTTGGTCTGTAGTGTCTCCTATTCCATACATACCATACATATCTTACTAGTGCAGCAGGCAGCCTAGCGGTTAGAGAAATAAGCCAGCAACCGGAGGGTTGCCAGTTTGTATCCCAGGTCTGACGGGAAAAATCTGGTGGGAAGTGAGCTGGCAACCGGAGGGTTGCTGGTATTAAATCCTAGACACCGTTGCCTGCTGTTGTGCCCTTGAGCAGGGTACTTAACCTCCCACAACAACTGCTACAGGTCACCCAGTATGAGGTCACCCTCCCTTCTCCAACCTGTATATGTACAGTGGCGTCCAAATGTATTGACACCTTTGATAAATATGAGCAATAATATATAAAATAACTAATTCAAATACTGAGCTATATCGAACGCTTAAAAAAAAAATGGGAATTTATATTATTTTATACTAATTAAATTGCTCAGAGAAAGAGATTTTGTTAACAATTACTACTTTTTTCTCTCAAAAAGGTGTGTGTGTGAATATTTCTTGATACATATATATTTTTTGTGTTTTAACGCACTGCTCAACATACTCACACTGTATTGTCCTCATCCTATCACCATGCCTGTTTTATTTGCTTCATTCATTGTAATAATTGTTTGTATTTTCAAAATTATTGTCACCCCTAACCATGCTAACCTTCCCTCTTATTTTTTAATGTGAGTGGTTAGCATTTCTTTCACTCTATCAGAGTGACTATTAGGTTCTTGGTCACCTCCCTGACCAAGGCCCTTCTCCCCTGATTGCTCAGTTTGGCCATTTGGCCAGCTCTAGGTAGAGTCTTGGTGTTCCAAACTTGTGCTATTTAAGAATGATGAAAGCTAACTGTGTTCTTGAGGACCTTCAATGCTGCAGACATTTTTGTGTACCCTTCCCCAGATCTGTGCCTCGACACAATCCTGTCTCAAGGTTCTACGGACAATTCCTTCGACCTCATGGCTTGGTTTTTGCTCTGACATACACCGTCAACTGAGGGATCTTATATAGACAGGTGTGTGCCTCTCCAAATCATGTCCAATCAATTGAATTTACCACAGGTGGACTCCGATCAAGTTGTAGAAACATCTCAAGGATGATCAATGGAAACAGGATGCACCTGAGCTCAATTTCGAGTCTCATAGCAAAGGGTTGAATACATATGTAAATAAGGTATTTGTTTTTAATTTTTAATACATTTGCAAAAAAAAAGAAAAAACTGTTTTCAGTTTGTCATTATTGGGTTTTGTGTGTAGATTGATGAGGGGGAAAAAACGATTTGATACGTTACAGCATTATTCTAAAGTGTAACAACATTTGGAAAAAGAGAAAGGGTCTGAATACTTTCCAAATGCACTGAAGCTCAATCAAAGAGTTCAAAAAGGTGTAGTGTTTATAGCTGGTTTATAACCAGTGTGAGTGTGGAGGCTGCTGTCTGACTGACCGTCATGATGTTGTGGAGCTGGCTCTTCACCAGCTTCTGGAAGTCATTCCCTCCCAAATTCTCCTTCCCTTTGGCTGATTTCAGGAAGACACCCACTACCGTCTGAATGGCTGACTCCATGACTGCTGTCTCTCGCTGCCCCGAGATAGAGGGGTAGGGTTTGGTAGAGAGGGATGAACAGGGTGATTGGGGGAAAGGGGGGAGAGGAAGCAGGTAAGAAGGAATGAGAGAGCGAGAGAAAACAGAGATGGTGCGAGATATTGATCGAGTGACACAGGCAATGCACATTTGACAAAATTCTTTCCATGACAATCTACAATCTAATTTAAGGAGATAAAGATAGGACACCACAGTGGAAAAAGAAACGGTGGATGTCCTTGATATACACAAAGGCTTGTCGTTTCAGGTGTTGAGTCTGGAACTCCTTGGTAGAATAGGGTAGGTACGCAATGGACAGGCGATGTGCGATAAACTACGAGGGCGAGAGAGTCTGACTGAAAGACAAGCAGCGATGCGCAATGGAAGTTCTGATCTTTGATAGGTCATCTGATCTACTGAAGCCACTATTGGGCCAAGGTTTCAGATTACCTCAGGGATTACCTGCCACCTGCCTCTCTACCTCTCATTCTTTATATGTCTCTCTCTCTTTCTTTATCTGTCTTGCTTTATCTCTGTTGCCTCCTCAGCCCTTATGCACTCTCATGTGACTAAAAAAAAAGTAAGATTTTTTGAGGGACAGACATTTTACATAGTGAATATGTTAGTATGTGTGCGTGTGCGTGCATGCGTGTTAGTGTGTGCTGTATGCGACTTTATATGTGAGTAATCCGGTATGTATGTAATATAACCCGTGAGTGTTGGACTGATTGAATGAGTTATGCGTGATGTGTCCTATACAATAGACAGCTGTATGTGTAAGATGGCCCTCACACTGAGCACAAGATACAATGCATGCCAATGAGTGACATATCCATGCAGGAATTCCATTCCTTTCTGTCAGAGGAGATCACTTAAACAGGATAAGAATTTACAGGCCACGCTAGCTTGCCCCAAAGCAGTGGAGAGAGATGTTTGCTCGTTTAATGAACCAACCTCACTCGTTTGTCAACTTTAGTATTTAAATGTAGCACACAAACTACACACACACGTCCGCCAAGAAAAAGCATACACTGTAAAGGGGTTGCTGTGAATTTGACAGTAGCTTACAGGCAGCTCGGTGGCAAGTAAAATGCTGTATTTCATATTACAGTACACCTACTGAAATATAAATACAGTATCAGAGCAAGTCCAGTGTAATGACACACAGTACGATACGTAAAATTCACTGCATTATACTGTAAAAAAGTATTTGCTATCATAATCGGAATCAATAAGAATATGAATTAATTAATACAATTCATTGAGGGGGAGGGGTTTGTATTTCACAGTATTTACCTGTAAATACAAGGGATTGGTGCAAGCAGGTTAGCTCCTGGGTAAAGTGTTAACAAACACAGTATATTATTGTATATTTGGTGTTTTATATCACTTGTACTTCTAGAGGCTTTAACAAAGGCTTCCAAACTACAGCAACTACAGGGCAAAACAGACCAAAAGGACATTGCAAAATGCTCAACCATTTTGTTGTGTTACTAACATGCTGACCACACATACACTACCGTTCAAAAGTTTGAGTTCGGGGTCACTTAGAAATGTCCTTGTTTTTGAAAGAAAAGCAAATTTTTTGTCCATTAAAATAACATCAAAGTGATCAGTGTGGACATTGTTAATGTTGTAAATGACTATTGTAGCTGGAAACGGCTGATTATCTTGCATTTCCAAGATGGCATAGCAGTCAGACGTCTTTGTCTTTGTCTTGTCTCGTCCCATATGTATATATCTTTTTAAATCTTCGCATTCTTTTTAATATTTTTCCTAAACCTCAACTTCAAAATACTCTCCTGCAACCCGCCTCACCCAATGTGGAGTGGATCTGTTTTTTTTCCTAAAGTATTTCTATTTACCTCCGAACTGGAATACCTCAACTGAAGCTAGCTAGCTAACTAGCTACCAGCTATCAGTCAGCTAACCTTTAGCTCGGAAAGCTCTTGCCAGTTCGTACAACGCGTTTCAAACCAGAGCATACCGGACCTATTTTTCTCTCCATATCCCCGGATTCCTACCGCAAACTCTGAACGTTTTCATCTGGATCATGGCAGCTAGCTAACCGCAACCCGGGTTGACTACTCCTGGCTAATGTTTCCGTCCCGGAGCAAGCACCAACTAGCCTGGAGCTAGCCCATGCTAGACCCATCTCCCGGCTAGGGCTCCTGGGCTACTCCTGAAGCCCACTCCTTGGCTACAATATCTGGACCCCTTCTACTGCCGGTACGGGGCACGGAACCCCGTCGATCCTTCACGATTGGAATACTGACATAATCTGTCCGAGGATCCCAACAGGCCCCTCAGGCGCGACGTCCCCTGAAGGCCCATTCTGCTAACCGCGGCCTGCTAGCTATCTATAGCATATTGGACTGTTAGCTGATCCATCGGCCAGTTTCTTGGACCACTATACCCATTTTGCCAATTGGACTTGGACCCCTCTGCTACTTGGAACCCTACTAATTCCACGACTGGTCTATCGACGTCACCGCACGAGGAGGCAAAAACAGACTTTCCCCCATCGCGACGTCCCTCTAAGGCCCTTATGCTAGCTTGCTAGCCCCGGCCTGCTAACTGCTAGCCCCGGCCTGCTAACTGTCTGAATCGCCATGTCCCCAGCCAGCCCAACCACTCACTGGACCCATACGATCACTTGGCTACGCATGCCTCTCCCTAATATCAATATGCCTTGTCCATTACTGTCCTGGTTAGTGATTACTGTCTTATTTCACTGTAGAGCCTCTAGCCCTGCTCAATATGCCTTAACCAACCATGTTGTTCCACCTCCCACATAAACGTCTCTAGAGACTATATCTCTCTCATCATTACTCAATGCCTAGATTTACCTCCAATGTACTCTCTTCCTACAATACCTTTGTCTGTACATTATGCCTTGAATCTATGCTATCGTGCAAAGAAACCTGCTCCCTTTACTCTCTGTTCCGAACGTGCTAGACGGCCAGTTCTTATAGCATTTAGACATACCCTTATCCTACTTCTCCTCTGTTCCTCTGGTGATGTAGAGGTTAATCCAGGACCTGCAGTGCCTAGCTCCACTCCTACTCCACAGGTGCTCTCATTTGTTGACTTCTGTAACCGTAAAAGCCTTGGTTTCATAAGTTCGCTTTATTCACTGCTTTAGAACATTCTGCCAACCCGGATGTCTTAGCCGTGTCTGAATCCTGGCTTAGGAAAACAACCAAAAACCCTGAAATTTCCTTCCCTAACTATAACATTTCCCGCCAAGATAGAACTGCCAAAGGGGGTGGTGTTGCAATCTACTGCAGAGATAGCCTGCAGATTTCTGTCTTATTATCCAGGTCTGTACCAAAACAATTCGAGCTTCTACTTCTAAAAATTCACCTTTCCAGAAACAAGTCTCTCACCGTTGCCGCTTGCTATAGACCACCCTCTGCCCCCAGTTGTAACCTGGCCACCATATGTGAATTGATTGCCCCCCCCCCCCCCCCCATCTACCTTCTGAGCTCGTGCTGCTAGGTGACCTAAACTGGGACATGCTTAACACCCCGGCCATCCTACAATCTAAGCTTGATGCCCTCAATCTCACACAAATTATCAATAAACCTACCAGGTACAACCTCAAATCCGTAAACACGGGCACCCTCATAGATATCATCCTAACTAACTCACCCTCCAAATACACCTCTACTGTTTTTAACCAAGATCTCAACGATCACTGCCTCATTGCCTGCATCCGTAATGGGTCTGCAGTCAAACGACGCACCCATCATCACTGTCAAACGCTCCCTAAAACACTTCAGCGAACAGGCTTTTCTAAACGACCTGGTCGGGGTATCCTGGAATGACATTGACCTCATCCCGTCAGTAGAGGATGCCTGGTTATTCTTTAAAAGTGCCTTCCTCACCATCTTAAATAAGCATGCTCCATTCAAAAAAGGTAGAACTAGGAATAGATATAGCCCTTGGTTCACTCCAGTCCTGTCTGCCCTTGACCAGCACAAAAACATCCTGTGGCGTTCTGCATTAGCATCGAATGGCCCCAGTGATATGCAACTTTTCAGGGAAGTTAGGAACCAATATACACAGGCAGTTAGGAAAGCTAAGGCTAGCTTTTTCAAACAGAAATTTGCATCCTGTAGTACAAACTCAAAAAAGTTCTGGGACACTGTAAAGTCCATGGAGAATAAGAGCACCTCCTCCCAGCTGCTCACTGCACTGAGGCTAGGAAACACTGTCACTACCGAAAAATCCACAATAATTTAAAATTTCAATAAGCATTTTTCTACGGCTGGCCATTCTTTCCACCTGGCTACCCCTACCCCGGTCAACAGCCCTGCGCTCACCACAGCAACTCGCCCAAACCTCCCCACTTCTCCTCCACCCAAATCCAGATAGCTGATGTTCTGAAAGAGCGGCAAAATCTGGACCCCGACAAATCAGCCGGGCTAGACAATCTGGACCCTCTCTTTCTAAAATTATCTGCCAAAATTATTGTAACCCCTATTACTAGCCTGTTCAACCTCTCTTTCGTATCGTCTGAGATTCCCATAGATTGGAAAGCTGCTGTGGTCATCCCCCTCTTCAAAGGGGGAGACACTCTAGACCCAAACTGCTACAGACCTATATTTATTCTACCCTGCCTTTCTAAGGTCTTTGAAAGCAGAGTTAACAAACAGATTACCGACCATTTCGAATCTCACCGTACCTTCTCCGCTATGCAATCTGGTTTCAGAGCTGGTCATGGGTGCACCTCAGGCACGCTCAAGGTCCTAAACGATATCATAACCGCCATTGATAAAAGACATTATTGTGCAGCCGTATTCATCGACCTGGCCAAGGCTTTCGACTCTGTCAATCACCACATTCTTATTGGCAGACTCGACAGCCTTGGTTTCTCAAATGACTGCCTCGCTTGGTTCACCAACTACTTCTCCGATAGAGTTCAGTATGTCAAATCGGAGGGCCTGTTGTCCGGACCTCTGGCAGTCTCTATGGGGGTGCCACAGGGTTCAATTCTCAGGCCGACTCTTTCCTCTGTATACATCAATGATGTCGCTCTCGCTGCTGGTGATTCTTTGATCCACCTCTACGCAGACGATACCATTCTGTATACATCTGGCCCTTCTTTGGACACTGTGTTAACTAACCTCCAGACGAGCTTCAATGCTATACAACTCTCCTTCCGTGGCGTCCAACTGCTCTTAAATGCAAGTAAAACTAAATGCATGCTCGTCAACCGATCGCTACCCGCACCTGCCCGCCTGTCCAGCATCACTACTCTGGCCGATTCTGACTTAGAATATGTGGACAACTACAAATTCCTAGGTGTCTGTTTAGACTGTAAACTCTCCTTCCAGACTCACATTAAACATCTCTAATCCAAAATTAAATCTAGAATCGGCTTCCAATTTCGCAACAAAGCATCCTTCACTCATGCTGCCAAACATACCCTCGTAAAACTGACCATCCTACCGATCCTCGACTTCGGCGATGTCATTTACAAAATAGCCTCCAACACTCTACTCAACAAATTGGATGCAGTCTATCACAGTGCAATCCGTTTTGTCACCAAAGCCCCATACACTACCCACCACCGCGACCTGTATGATCTCGTTGGCTGGCCCTCGCTTCATACTCGTCGACAAACCCACTGGCTCCAGGTCATCTACAAGTCGCTGCTAGGTAAAGCCCCGCCTTATCTCAGCTCACTGGTCACCATAGCAGCACCCACACGTAGCACACGCTCCAGCAGGTATATCTCACTGGTCACCCCTAAAGCCAATTCTTCCTTTGGCCGCCTCTCCTTCCAGTTCTCTGCTGCCAATGACTGGAACAAACTGCAAAAATCTCTGAAGCTGGAGACTCTTACCTCCCTCACTAGCTTTAAGCACCAGCTGTCAGAGCAGCTCACAGATCACTGCACCTGTACGTAGCTCATCTGTAAATGGCCCATCCAATCTACCTCATCCCCATACTGTATTAATATCTTGCTCCTTTGCACCCCAGTATCTCAACTTGCACATTCATCTTCTGCACATCCTACCATTCCAGTGTTTAATTGCTATATTGTAATTAATTTGCCACCATAGCCTATTTATTGCCTTACCTCTCTTATCCTACCTCATTTGCACATGCTGTATATATATTTTTCTACTGTATTATTGATTGTATGTTTGTTTATTCTATGTGTAACTCTGTGTTGTTGTATGTGTCGAACTGCTTTGCTTTATCTTGGCCAGGTCGCAGTTGCAAATGAGAACTTGTTCTCAACTAGCCTACCTGGTTAAATAAAGGTGAATTTAAAAAAATTAAAAAATGGAATGGAATATCTACACAGGCATACAGAGGCCCATTATCAGCAACCATCACTCCTGTGTTCCAATGGCATGTTGTGTTAGCTAATCCAAGTTTATCATTTTAAAAGGGTAATTGATCATTAGAAAACCCTTTTGCAATTATGTTAGCGCAGCTGAAAACTGTTGTTCTGATTAAAGAAGCAATAAAACTGGCCTTCTTTAGGCTAGTTGAGTATCTGGGGCATCAACATTTGTGGGCTTGTTTACAGGCTCAAAATGGCCAGAAACAAATAACTTTATTCTGAAACTCGTCTTGTTCTGAGAAATGAAGGCTATTCCATGCGAGACATTGCCAAGAAACTGAAGATCTCGTACAACGCTGTATACTACTCCCTTCACAGAACAGCGCAAACTGTCTCTAACCAGAATAGAAAGGAGTGGGAGGCCCCGGTGCACAACTGAGCAAGAGGACAAATACATTAGTGTCTATAGTTTGAGAAACAGACGCCTCACAAGTCCTCAACTGGCAGCTTCATTAAATAGTACCCGCAAAACACCAGTCTCAATGTCAACAGTGAAGAGGCGAGACCAGGATGCTGGCCTTCTAGTCCTGCCTCTCTTGAATCAAGTCATTTCAGCTTTTAATTTTTTTATTAAAAAAAAAATATATATATAAAATAATTCCACATTATGGGGTATTGTGTATACGCCAGTGATAAAAAAACAACAACAATTTAATCAATTTTAAATTCATGCTGATATATCCACATAGGAGTTAAACAGCATTGGTACAGTCACGACTCTTGCATTTCCATTTCTGTTCTATTCTTACATGTATTATTTACTTGGTGGCCTTGCCTGGCTGCAACCTGGCTATGCCTTCTCACAGTCAGGGTCAGTGACAGCCGACCTCATCTCCAAACGGTCGCCAGACAGCATGTGTCGAGACGCATCACTCCCTATATCTGATTAATGAACACAGAGCTTCTATTATTTAGCCAATGTCACAAGGACAGCTCTGACCCCGCCTCAGTTCCGACACACACCAACTAATCCCTATTATTTGAAGCAAAAGGCAAAAAAACGACTCAGCAAATAATTAAATATAGACAGAGGTTTCCCGTTTCACTCCAGAGCCCAAAGGAGATTGAGTGTTGTGTTTCCAAATGGGTGAATGTGATACAGTATGTGTTCTGAGTAATGGCAATACTACCGCTCGTGTGGCATGAAATATTAAGAGAGGAACAAGGTAGGTTGTGGCTATATACTGCTCCGAACAGGCTTGCAGTGCCTCTCTAACTTATCACATAGGTCTACTAAAATACTGCTGAACATCAATGGTGCACCAATCTAAGAATGAGAATGCTGAGCCAGTTGAAGAGTGTCTTGAGCTCTGGTTGTTTACACAGGTTTTACTTATGGACATTTATCATCATTGTAGATCTTTTAGGAAATAGGTTGTAGTGTGTAGACTATGACAATAACTTATTTTATATATTTAACCTTTATTTAACTAGGCAAGTCAGTTAAGAACAAATTGTTATTTACAATGACGGCCTACCCTGGACAAACCCTAACGACGCTGGGCCAATTGTGTGCCGCCCTATGGGACTCCTCTAGCACTGAGATGCAATGCCTTAGACCACTGCGCCACTCGGGAGCAAGGCGTCTATCACCCTTACTCATACAGTGTAACGGAAAACTGTAAATTATTTTTTGTATTATCAAAGCTTGCTATCCAAGATGGAAGCCAAGATGGCTTAGCAGTTCAGACGTCATTTCTGTTTCGTATTGTCGTGTCCTGTATATATATATATTTACACCTTTCTTCGCATATCTTTTATATATTTTATTATCCAAGAACTCAACTACAAAAGCTTCCCTGCAAAAGCTTTCCTGCAACCCGCTTCACCAATTACAAAAAAGTATTATTTACCTCAAATCTGAAAAACCACCGTGGAAGCTAGCCAGGGGCTAATTCAGAAGCTAGCCAGAAAGCTAACCAGAAGCTATCCGATAGCTAGCCAGAAGCTAATCTGTAGCTGCCCAGAAATTAGCCGGTCTGCTGGCTAGCGTTGGTGTTTCAGCTGCCCACGTTTTGTGGTCATCAGCTATTCCTTTAGCTCGATAATCTACCGGCACTTTTGTGCAACGCGACTCGGACCGGAGCATTCCGGGACTTTTTTCTCTCTCAGTTTCCCCGGATTTCAGCCGCAGGCTCTGGACATTTGCAGCTAGCTAGCTGCAAACCGTGTGACTACTGGCTTACGTCGATCCCGGAGCAAACTCAAATCATTCCGGAGCTAGCCAGCTGAGGAGTTCCATCAGCCATTCCTGGGCTACAGCCACCTATCCGGACCCGTTTTTTGTTGTTGTTTTGTTGTTGCTGCAGATACGGAGCCCCACCGGGCCTTCACGACTGACTGCCGACGTTATCTGCCCGAGGGAGTTATCCAACTGGCACCTCCGTCCCGACGTTACCTGAACGCTCATCTGGGGCCCGCTAACTGTCTTATCGGCTGCTATCTGAATAAGTATATCGGACAATTATTATTATTATTATTATTTTTTTCTTTTTTTTCTTGGGTCACTATATCTATTTTGCCAATTTGGATTGATCCCCTCTACCACACGGAACCCCACTAACCTACCGACGGAAACGCACGAGACATCTACAAATAGACTTCCATACTATGATATCTTGCTACCGATAGCCATCTACCCGGCCAGCTGTCTGGATCGCCGTGACCCCAACCAACCTCTACTCACTGGACCCTTATTGATCACTCGATTAAGCATGCCTCTCCTTAATGTAAATATGCCTTGTCCATTGCTGTTCTGGTTAGTGTTTATTGGCTTATTTCACTGTAGAGCCTCTAGCCCTGACCACTATACCATATCCAACCTCACAGTTCCACCACCCACATATGCGATGACATCACCTGGTTTCAATGATGTTTCTAGAGACAATATCTCTCTCATCATCACTCAATACCTAGGTTTACCTCCACTGTATTCACATCCTACCATACCTTTGTCTGTACATTATTCCTTTAAGCTATTTTATCGCCCCCAGAAACTTCCTTTTACTCTCTGCTCTAGAAGTTCTAGACGACCAATTCTCATAGCTTTTAGCCGTACCCTTATCCTACTCCTCCTCTGTTCCTCTGGTGATGTAGAGGTGAATCCAGGCCCTGCAGTACCTAGCTCCACTCCTATTCCCCAGGCGCTCTCTTTTGATGACTTCTGTAACCGTAATAGCCTTGGCTTCATGCATGTTAACATTAGAAGCCTCCTCCCTAAGTTTGTTTTGTTCACTGCTTTAGCACACTCTGCCAACCCGGATGTTTTAGCCGTGTCTGAATCCTGGCTTAGAAAGACCACCAAAAATTCTGACATTTTCATCCCCAACTACAAGATTTTCAGACAAGATAGAACGGCCAAAGGGGGCGGTGTTGCAATCTATTGCAAAGATTGCCTGCAGAGTTCTGTTTTACTATCCAGGTCTGTTCCCAAACAATTTGAACTTCTACTTTTAAAAATCCACCTCTCTAAAAACAAGTCTCTCACCGTTGCCGCCTGCTATAGACCACCCTCTGCCCCCAGCTGTGCTCTGGACACTATATGTGAACTGATTGCCCCCCATCTATCTTCAGAGCTCGTGCTGCTAGGCGACCTAAATTTTAACATGCTTAACACCCCAGCCACCCTACAATCTAAGCTTGATGCCCTCAATCTCACACAAATTATCAATGAACCTACCAGGTACCACCCCAATTCTGTAAACACGGGTACCCTCATAGATATCATCCTAACAAACTTGCCCTCCAAATACACCTCTGCTGTTTTCAACCAAGATCTCAGCGATCACTGCCTCATTGCCTGCATCCGTAATGGGTCAGCGGTCAAACGACCTCCACTCATCACTGTCAAACGCTCCCTGAAACACTTCAGCGAGCAGGCCTTTCTAATCGACCTGGCCGAGGTATCCTGGAAGGATATTGATCTCATCCCGTCAGTAGAGGATGCCTGGACATTTTTTTTAAATGCCTTCCTCACCATCTTGAATAAGCATGCCCCATTCAAGAAATTTAGAACCAGGAACAGATATAGCCCTTGGTTCTCTCCTGACCTGACTGCCCTTAACCAACAGAAAAACATCCTATGGCGTTCTGCATTAGCATCGAACAGCCCCCGTGATATGCAACTTTTCAGGGAAGCTAGAAACCAGTATACACAGGCAGTTAGAAAAGCCAAGGCTAGCTTTTTCAAGCAGAAATTTGCTTCCTGCAACACAAATTCAAAAAAGTTCTGGGACACTGTAAAGTCCATGGAGAATAAGAACACCTCCTCCCAGCTTCCAACTGCTCTGAAGATAGGAAACACTGTCACCACCGACAAATCCACTATAATTGAGAATTTCAATAAGCATTTTTCTACGGCTGGCCATGCTTTCCACCTGGCTACCCCTACCCCGGACAACAGCACTGCCCTCCCCTCTGCTACTCGCCCAAGCCTTCCCCATTTCTCTTTCTCCCAAATACAGTCAGCTGATGTTCTAAAAGAGCTGCAAAATCTGGACCCTTACAAATCAGCCGGGCTAGATAATCTGGACCCTTTCTTTCTAAAACTATCTGCTGAAATTGTTGCCACCCCTATTACTAGCCTTTTCAACCTCTCTTTCGTGTCGTCTGAGATTCCCAAAGATTGGAAAGCAGCTGCGGTTATCCCCCTCTTCAAAGGGGGGGACACTCTTGACCCTAACAGCTACAGACCTATATCTATCCTACCCTGCCTTTCTAAGGTCTTCGAAAGCCAAGTCAACAAACAGATTACCGACCATTTCGAATCCCACCATACCTTCTCCGCTATGCAATCTGGTTTCAGAGCTGGTCATGGGTGCACCTCAGCCACACTCAAGGTCATAAACGATATCTTAACCGCCATCGATAGGAAACAATACTGTGCAGCCGTATTCATTGACCTGGCCAAGGCTTTTGACTCTGTCAATCACCACATCCTCATCGGCAGACTCGACAGCCTTGGTTTCTCTAATGATTGCCTCGCCTGGTTCACCAACTACTTCTCTGATCGAGTTCAGTGTGTCAAATCGGAGGGTCTGTTGTCCGGGCCTCTGGCAGTCTCCATGGGGGTGCCACAGGGTTCAATTCTTGGACCGACTCTCTTCTCTGTATACATCAATGATGTCGCTCTTGCTGCTGGTGATTCTCTGATCCACCTCTACGCAGACGACACTATTCTGTATACTTCTGGCCCTTCTTTTGACACTGTGTTAACAACCCTCCAGGCGAGCTTCAATGCCATACAACTCTCCTTCCGTGGCCTCCAATTGCTCTTAAATACAAGTAAAACTAAATGCATGCTCTTCAACCGATCGCTGCCTGCACCTGCCCGCCTGTCCAACATCACTACTCTGGACGGCTCTGACCTAGAATATGTGGACAACTACAAATACCTAGGTGTCTGGTTAGACTGTAAACTCTCCTTCCAGACTCACATCAAACATCTCCAATCCAAAGTTAAATCTAGAATTGGCTTCCTATTCCGCAACAAAGCATCCTTCACTCATGCTGCCAAACATACCCTTGTAAAACTGACCATCCTACCAATCCTCGACTTCGGTGATGTCATTTACAAAATAGCCTCCAAAACCCTACTCAATAAATTGGATGCAGTCTATCACAGTGCCATCCGTTTTGTCACCAAAGCCCCATATACTACCCACCACTGCGACCTGTACACTCTCGTTGGCTGGCCCTCGCTTCATACTCGTCGCCAAACCCACTGGTTCCAGGTCATCTACAAGACCCTGCTAGGTAAAGTCCCCCCTTATCTCAGCTCGCTGGTCACCATAGCAACACCTACCTGTAGCACGCGCTCCAGCAGGTTTATCTCTCTGGTCACCCCCAAAACCAATTCTTCCTTTGGCCGCCTCTCCTTCCAGTTCTCTGCTGCCAATGACTGGAACGAACTACAAAAATCTCTGAAACTGGAAACACTTATCTCCCTCACTAGCTTTAAGCACCAGCTGTCAGAGCAGCTCATAGATTACTGCACCTGTACATAGCCCATCTATAATTTTAGCCCAAACAACTACCTCTTTACCTACTGTATTTATTTATTTATTTTGCTCCTTTGCACCCCATTATTTCTGTCTCTACTTTGCACTTTCTTCCACTGCAAACCAACCATTCCAGTGTTTTAAGTTTTATTTTACTTGCTGTGTTGTATTTACTTCGCCACCATGGCCTTTTTATATTTTTTATTTATTTATACATATATTTGTTTGCCTTCACCTCCCTTATCTCACCTCACTTGCTCACATTGTATATAGACTTATTTTTTTTCACTGTATCATTGACTATATGTTTGTTTTACTCCATGTGTAACTATGTGTTGTTGTATGTGTCGAACTGCTTTGCTTTATCTTGGCCAGGTCGCAATTGTAAATGAGAACGTGTTCTCAATTTGCCTACCTGGTTAAATAAAGGTTAAATAAAAATAAATAAAAATAAATAAATAAAAAAAGGTATGAAACATTTTAATGCAGCATATTGTAAATTATGGTGCATTGTGGGAAAATGTTGTGGGGGGGGAAATAATTGCTGTATTTCTTGTGGTACTGTAATTCCGCCCCACAGAATACAGTACCGTACCATATTTTTGGAGTGCAAAAAAACCTTTTGACCATTAGTGGGTGCATGATATTGTTGTTTCTATCTCATTAACATATTTTGAGGCATGCCTTGTAAAACGCTATATTTGTTGCACCAGTGAGTGAGAATGCTGTACCAATTTAACTCATATGTGGTTATAATGCCACATCAATATAAAATGTATAGGGGTGTACTGTAATATGAAAAACAGAATTGTACTTGCCACCGAGCTGCCTGTAAGCTACTGTCAAAATCACGGTAACCCCTTTACAGTGTAGGTTTACCCATAGGTTATATGTTCTTTAGGATAGTGCATACATTTTATGCCAGTTGTACAAACCAGACAGGCTCATATGGCTCATGGTAGGCTAGATAACAGCTGATCGATCCGTTTACAAAAGAGGCACACTTATCTCAGGTATTTTTTGGTTGAGTGTGCACACGCTATGACTGATCAAGAATAGCTATGCGTTTATGATAAATAATGCACTTACATGTAGTTAAATCGTTTTTTCCCCTTTGAATTCAAACGTTATCCGCTACTTGCTACGTAAAAAAACGAGTCTTGGAGTCTCCAAAAGCGTCGTCGTTGGCACCGTCCGTTGATGAAAGCGTATAGAAAGTTCCTGCAAGGGTGAATCTAAAACGTGGCATACGCGTAATGATTTAAGCAAGTTTACAGTGCAAAAACTTTTCAATAAAGTATGGACAAAATATATAACTCACCATATACTTCCTACAGGACAAGTTTTCCGTCTATCTCTGCTGCTTTGAGACCACAAAATAAACTTGCCAAACTAGCGCTGCATAATCTCTTCCGTGATTTAGTTTTTTCTTAAACTTTTTTTCCTGACAAGGCAAAGGGCGTGTACCTGGGAGAGTGCGACAAATAAAGGGGGAATGTGGAAAAGATAAGACACTTTTTTTATGAGGGGTAGAAATGTGTATCACAACCTTGGAACCTAATTCCTCTTTGTTCTATTATCTTTGGTATGTGGTGCTAGTTTATGTCATGTGTGATTTGTATTGTTCCACGCCAATATTTCGAATTCATAGAATGCTGTGTAGAGGAGACATTGAGGTTAGAGTGTTGAGTTGCTTTTAACCCTTTATATCCAAAATTGACTTCCAGCTGCATTTGATTAAATTAACACAAGTTTAGCCATTAGGCTACTGTATGTTTGGACAGTAGTGATCTTTACCCCCCTCATACACCCAGGCTCATGGGAGTGGCAACTGCCTCAGGAGCATATCCAGACCACTCCAGGACCACACCAGTCAAATGCATGTAGACACACCCGCCCTGAGGGAGTGTTTCATGCTGTATCAGTGTGTGTCATTGTTTGTCAGAGTTGACACAGTCATTTGTCATCAGCCACACCCACACTGGCACCTTGCTGTGTTTAATTAGGATACAAAGTCTACAGTTGCCCAGTATCAAAATGGCAATGGAAATGTCTAACTTGTGAAGCATCGCTTAGCAGAATAAAATGGAGGGAAGTGTATGCTATAACACAGCTGGTGAGCATGCCAGAGAAAATAGCCGGCAATGTGTCCCAAATGGCACCCTATTCCCCATATAGTGCACTATTTTTGACTTTTCACTAAACAAACATCTTCATTAAACAATAGAGTACAGGGACAGGGAGTATTTGTACAGACACCAAGCAGCTCTCCTGTATCCAATGTATTGTTGTTGACCTAGGAAAAACGTATACTGGTAATGGAGACACAGAGATGGTAAATAGCAGCAGGGATGTAGACTGCATTTACATCACTGTGTAACACTTGGCAGCTTTGTATAGGCATTATAAACCCGTATGGAATAGTTTTGCTGTACCTGGTGTAGTTGTGGGAGCAGTCTAGGGTTACGATCCAATTATGCTATTAAATAAAGGTCGTAATAGACCCACACTAAATGAGAGAATGCACAAGAGGGTGGTGGACAGAGCCAGACTGGGACCAGAGATTGAGCCCGGCATTTCTAACACAGGCCCATTTCCCCCCCTCTAGGCATCCACCTGAGTAATAGATGTCATATACTGAGGCCAGTGAACCAAAGAAGACAGAAGGCAGAAGGAGAGTTAAGACAATGGATCCTTTTATTCAAAGTCACCTGCTTTAGAAAATGATCAACTAAAGAATTGTGCATGTCAATTCAGATCATAAGTTTACCACACAGCTACCTACAGGATCATTTCATTGGACTGTAGCCTAATGCACAATGCTACACACTCTTTAGTCCAACGGATTCCCATGAAGTCTTTTTATTGGCTAAAAGCCCCCTTGCTTGTTGGCAAGTTTTCCAATCAGCTGCCAAAACTCCAGAAATGTCAGCTCCCCATCGTTGTTTTCGTCCAACGAGCCCATGAGCTGCTCGATCACGGCTGGATCGCTGGCGTTCTGCAGGCAATCAGAGAGGAGAAAGTGGACAGTGACCCATTCAGGCCCAGACTGGGTTAACAATGAGCTGCATGGTTAAGGCTACTCTGCCATCTAATGGTAAATAATAGTACAGTACTATAGAACAAATGGCACTGAGTCTGAGTTCCACAAACGTTGGTTGCAAAGTGTTGTTTTGCAGAATAAAATGGAAGGAGGTTTATGCCATAACACCTGGTGAGCATGCCAGAGCAAATACCGGTGACATGAGTCCCAAATGGCATCCTATTCCGAAAGCAATAGAAGTGGTACAGAAAAGGATTTGGCCTGCTATCACTAACGTATATGATGCTTGATATCACATGTCATTCAGCCACTCACTCACTGCTCTAGATAATTTATTGCGAAATGGATGCCAAGTATGAAGTGGGTGCTGAAGAGGACTAAGGTCATGTCCCAAATGGTACCCTATTCCCTATGTAGTGCACTACTTTTGGCCAGCGCCCATAAGGCTCCGGTCTAAAGAAGTGTACTACATAGAAAATAGGGTGCCATTTGGCACTCAGTAAGATTTACCTTGACAAAAGTAGGTAGTTGAAAGGCCACCAGGCTGCTGAACTCCTCTTTGCTCAAGGTGTTTGAGGATCCATCCTTTCCAGCAAAGGTCTTGAACTGGGAGACAAGTACATTGATGGCAGATTCCATTGTATTGAGTCTGTATGAAGGAGTTGACTGCGAATACATGACAAGAGAAAGAAACCGGACTGCTTATGAATTGTCAATAAATGTTGAAGCAGACTTTAAAATAAAGCCAGCAACTAAATGATGAAAAAAACAGAAAATCATGTGAAATCAGATTCAGAGAGAAGAAAGAGAGAACAGTATTCAAGGAAAACAAGTCATATGTTGTCTCACCTGATGAGGTATGGTCTGGTTGCAGCAGGTATGGAGAACCTTGTCTTGTCTTTCCAATCCTTCTTCTCCTCTTTTATTGTCTCCATCCCCCCTTGATGACGCAGACGTCAGCGGAAAAGCAACAAGTTTCCATCAGGATATTCTTATCTAGCTTTCTAATTTTCCATCACAACTTCTGGAAGGCACACAATCACCCCAGACCCAAATGCACATACAACTTTTACATACCAATGGACATAAACAAATATATTGATATGATGGGAGTTTACTACAGTCCAATTCAATATTATTCTGTAGTTTTGATGTTATAAACATTTGATCAAAAGTCAGCAAATTGCAATATTGCTGACAGGACAATTTATTTCAGTTGGTTTCCTTGCAGTGTTGTGGACTTAGGATAACATCTCTGTCAGCTCATTTTAATCAGGAACCTGAATCAAACCTGAATCAGCATAGATGCATTCATACATAACATCTCTCAAACCCTACAATGATGACAAAATGGTTTGAAGAAAATGCTGCATCATCAAATGATAGTGATCCAGGAGTGTAAGTCTGCACACGAATGAATGCATATCAGAGAGAGAGAGCGAGAACACAAGAGAGAGAGCGTGTGTGTGTGTGTGTGTGTGTGTGTGTGTGTGTGTGTGTGTGTGTGTGTGTGTGTGTGTGTGTGTGTGTGTGTGTGTGTGTGTGTGTGTGTATGCATCTCTGAGAAAAGGTGTGTGGTGGTGTTTACTCCGGTTTTAAAATGGGAGTCCTGTTCACTATGTATCTAGGCCTAGTGGGGAGGCCCAATAGTAAAGCTTCTCCTTGATCAGGTGTTTGGGAGATGTGGAACGTTAGGTATGGCAGTTTCAAAGTGTTGGACAGGAACCATTCATCATTACTGACAGCTTTACTAATCAGTTCATCTAATCAGGACTGGTACAGACTCACTGCTTCAGTCACACATAGGTTACCTCCCCAACGGCACCCTATTCCCTGTATAGGCCACTACTACCCACAATGGTTTAAAAAGTACCCAATTGTCATACTTGAGTAAAAGTAAAAAGATACCTTACTAGAAAATGACTCAAGTAAAAGTCACCCAGTAAAAAACTACCTGAGTAAGTCTAAAAGTATTTTGTTTTAAATATACTTAAATATCAAAAGTAAATGTAATTACTAAAATACACAGAAGTATCAAAAGTAAAAGTATAAATAATTTAAGATTCCTTATATTAAAGAAAACCAGACGTCAATCCAAGGCTCAGCCTTAATTTACAAACTAAGCATGTGTGTTTAGTGAATCACCAGATCAGAGGCTAAGAATTCAAAATGTAATGAGTACTTTTGGGTAAGGGAAAATGAATGTAGTGAAGTAAAAGTTATCCCCCCCCCAAGATAACCTACTTAAGTAGTCCTTCAAAATATTTTTACATAAGTGCTTTACACAACTGACTACCCATATGGCCCTGGTCAAAAGTAGTGGACTATAAAAGGAATTGTAGTGTGCCATTTCAGAAGCAGTCACAGTGCCAATGGTGTGTGCTGCGTGTGGACATGCCTTTGTGTGCATGCTTCTTAGAGGTGCTTACAAGGTTTAATTATTACTTACAAGGGATTAATCTGTGTCATAAATACTTTTGTCTAGTAATATGGACACAACAAAATATTAATTCCCCACATTTCTGCACTTCCCCCTCTGCCAGTAGCCTAAGAGACACACACTTAAGCCTCGTTCACACTACAGGCCTTAATGCTGATTGTCCAAACAGCAAGTTACAAGTGACCAAATCAGATGTGTTCAGACAGCAGTCATTTGCTGACATGGCTACGCTTGTTGTCATAGCATAGCCATAACGACAGGTGTATGTGCAGTGGTGCAGGTTGATTGGTGGTGCTCGTGCTTCCTATTCCTCAGAAGTTCTGTAGCAAGCTAAGGTGACATCAGAAGGAGTCATTTTTGGCTAGTCACAGCAGTCAGCTATAGCTAGGTAGCTGTTCAGCTTTCTAGCACATTCACTCATTTTGTTTGTAAACAATTAACAAGCTAGTTAGCTACAACCTCCATGTTCTTGTCAAACTCAACAGAGTAGCTAGCAAGCAAAAAGAAATGCCAAATGAGTCCAAAAACCACTTGACAGCAAATAAATCAGATTTGACCGTTCAGTCACAAGTCGCATGGCCAGGTATCGGATTTGTATCTGACTTCAAACTACCTACGAAGGTGGTTTTGAAATGTGGCTTGAAATATCAGATTCCATGTGCTTTTTGGCTGTTCAGACTACAAGAAAATTAACAGATTTTATCACCCCCCCCCAAAAAATTAATTTGAGTCACTTCAAACTACCAGTGTGAACAAGGCTTTAGACAGAGGAAAATATATCATTCGTACAAAAATGACAACATATATTATCATTCAAGATTCAGATTTTTATTTATTTAAAGTCCAACACAAACCCACTATAAAGGAGAAATGGCTGCAGAGACTACTCATTCAGCTTAACTCAAAATTGTACAAGTCACAGGATTCAGGACTTTCTTTACATGTATCAATTAAATGCTAAACTGGGATATGTCCTGACTCCTAAATTATATGGCCATTGTAAAATAACATTTTGATAAAACAATATATATCTTCCACTGAATGAATACCCCAAAAATATATACTCTGAACATTTTATTGTGTGCATTTGGGGAGTTAAACTTAATTTCCTCAGTTTATGCAGTTTGTTTATAATCTCTCAAGTTGCTTTTTTAAGTCTTTATCCACATCAGCTAGACTTCTTTGGTAAAAAAGCTTAATTTACATTTACAGGTTTTAAATTCAACCAAAAACAAAGATGACTTACTATATTTAATTAAATTCCCAATTGGAGTAACCTACATTTTCTCTCTTCATAAAATACCATAAAATAACCGGACCATAGCCAATCAAGTTCACAAATAGCATGAATTCTTAAGCTTACAGAATCAAACCAATTTAGTTGCCTGTCAAACACTGAAACCAAGTGTGAAAATGGATTTATAAAAGGCACATTGCTGGCAGAAACAAAATCTTCACGAAATAAAATGGTAGAGACTTTCAAGCAATTTTTTTCACAATATATACTGTCTGGGACAGACACATGACATTTGAACAGCTAGAGTTGGTTTTAAGTTAAACCCATAAATGTGTTGAGGCCAGGAAAAGCAAAATTAGGGATTAGTCTTTAAAACACACAAATAAGCTATGAAAACTTGAATTAAATATCAGGATAGCAAAACACTTCACACCTAATGTGTGTGTATAGTGATTGTGACAACAGAGAAACATAAAAACAAGGGAAACAGTCATCCTGAAATGTGTACAGATTCAACTCTCTTGTAAAAGTACCAACCATGACTTTTAATATGTACTAATATCCTAACCTTGTACTTAGTTTGACTTTCAAATCTGGCATAAACTCGATGTAAATGGCATTGCTTGATAAAACACCAGTTAAACCTTTCTTATATAGACACATCCAACAATCGTGTTATTGGGTATTTTCCAGGTTACATCACAGTAACCAAAATAACTTTATTAAAAAGGAAAATGCAACCGATAACAGTGCTCATTGAAAATCTAAATGATCAGAAACGTGTCAAAAACAATAGTTCAGATATGTCAAATTGCCAATACGGTTTTGCACTCAATCTACTGTATAAGTCTACGGCTAACTCAGCACAACATAGTACACTGAAATATATTAGAACCGATTCCTGCTACATTAGGACAGCACAAACATGGTCTCAGCGTTAATAAGAAGTAAGAACTACTGCTTGTGTCAAAAAGATTTGAGGCAGTAGCGCTGGGCCGTCGTCCCGTCTGTTCAGATAGTACCGGTGCATTAAGTCTGACATCAGCAGGCTCATTGAACAGCGTCTATCCCCAAGCAATACGACTGATAAATAGTACCGGTGCATTAAGTCTGACATCAGCAGGCTCATTGAACAGCTTCTATCCCCAAGCAATACAACTGATAAATAGCTACACGGACTATCTGAGTTTACCTTGTATCTATATTGACCTTTTATTTCAATATTTGCACTGTCTCTATGCACATTCACAGGGCCCTACACACACACGCAAAACACTCACTCCATAATTTTCTCACTCACACATACATTTCTACTGACACCCACTCACATACAAGCTGCTGCTAATCTGTTTCTTATATCCTGATGTCTAGTCCCCTTACCACTATACAGGTCTACCTCCATCCCTCCAGTATCCCTGCACATGTAAAATATGGTATTGGATCTGACTTTAAAATATTTCCTGTATATAGTATGCTTACTTAATTGTGTACTTCATATTTCCTATTATAGTTTTTTTCTAGTAATACATTGTTATTGATTTTTGCATTGTGGGGTATTGAGTTAGCAAGAAAGGCATTTCACTGTACGTGTGCATGTGACATTAAAACTTGAAATTGTTCAAGAATGTTCTGCTTTCGCTGACAGTTATACTCAAAAGGGTAAGACAATTAGTGAAAACCAGAAACCAAGCACTAAGGGCCAAGCGCCTACACAGCACTGTATGTGTAATCCTCCTAACCCCCCCCCTCCCCCTTAAAAGAGTTAGATGCACTATTGTAAAGTGGTTGTTCCACTGGATATCATAAGGTGAATGCACCAATTTGTAAGTCGCTCTGGATAAGAGCGTCTGCTAAATGACTTAAATGTAAATGTAAATGTATGTTTGCAGAGCTGATACAACAGAAGCTAACAGAGCTGATACAGAACCGGTTCAACTAGATCTGATCCTAACCATAACAAAGGAGAAGAGACTGATCAGGAATCAGTTGTGGGAGCAAAGAGTTCACATTGCTGTGTATCTAATTGTTGATCTTGAATTGTGACATTCAATAGTGCCAACACTTAGGTAAATCAACTCCACACAACTGTCATAGGGACTGACGAGATGCAAGCATCACTCCTTCTCATGCAGGAAGCCCTTCAAAGGCAACAACACCTGCTGTTAACCACCATGTAATACCATTGCTGTATCTTGGTGTTCCATTTGTCTGGTTTATTTCTATCTATGCAGTGGCTGCAAACTTCCACAAAGCTTCTCGCTCAAACTCCTCCATCGCCTCCTCCAGGGCTTCATCATCCTGCCCATCAACCTCCAAAATGTCTGCCATGTCCTCTAAAATGTCCGCCACATCTTCAGCGAAGTCACTGAAGAGAACTTTGTCATGGACGAACACACCGTCTTGAAAAAACATGCCGACCAACTTCTGAATCTCGGCTTTGCTGTCCGGCGTAGCCCTCTCCAGCTTGCTCAGGTAGCCGTCTAATAACTCCTCAAATTCAGACAGTTCCACAGGAAAGAGCCCTTCCTGGCTAGCGCAGTCCTCAACACCGCTACAGCCCGCCAGGGGGCGAACGTTGCGTCCAAGTTTCTCTTCCTGGTGCTTCCAGAAGCTGGTGTGGTCATACTGGTGGATCTGGTGGTGGTGGTGATGTTGCTGCTGATGGTTGGAGTCGTGTTGATGGTGATGATTGGACTCTTTCTTGTAGTCTTTCCTGGACTGCCAGGGCCTCTCCTGCTTTCTTTTATCCCTGTCCACCCTGCGCTCATTCTTCTTTCTCTCCCACTCATCCTGGGATTTCCTCCAGGCCTCTTTATGAGAGTTTTGTTTGTTTGCCTTCCAGTCCTTGTCCTTCCTCTTGTCTTTCTCTTTGCATCCACCCTCATTCTTGTCTTTGTTGTCTTTGCAGTGTTTCCAGTCTTTCTCTCCCTTCCACTCCTTCTTCTCCTTTTTCCAGTGGTCTTTGCTGTTGTCCTTGGCTTTCTTCCCGTCCCTCTTGTTCCCGCTCTCCCTTGGCTTCTTCTTGCCCTCAATCCTGTTCCCCATCTTCTCCACCTGCTCACTGAGCCTCTTCTGGATCTCAGCCAGGCTCTCCCTCACCGTCTTCTGGTACCCACCATCCTTCTTATACCCACCATCCTTCTTCATCCCCTCCAGTCTCTTCCTGCTTTCCTCCAAAAGCACCTTCTGCTTCTGAAGCTCTTCCTTCACCCTGGCCCCCTCTCTCGGATCCCTCCTCCTTTCGGGCCCTGCTGTGGTGCTACTCTGGTTGCTAATCCCAGGTTGGCCAGTAGGGGGTGGAGTTGGGCTTGAGGGAGGTGGGGGTGTTTCCTTGTTGGCTGAGGTAGAAATATCAGAACAAAAATCAGTGAGTTACCGGTAGCTAACTCCGTTCCTTACATATGTGGGCAATCGCGGCATTCAAACAAGGCTGCAATGAAAACTAATGGGACTATAGCGAATGTTGGCATCAAAATCCGGGGTGTGAACTAAGTTTGGATTCAGCATTGATTGACATGGTAATGGACCAATACTATTGGAGAAAAGTTGAAAAAAACTGACCCCTCTGACGCTGTATGTTAAAGTGTGACGTGTCACGACGTAACGTACAGCAGCATAATGCAACTCATTCTGTTTCATAGAGCCTCTCTCCACCAGGTGTAGTGCTTCTCTCACAGATTAAAAACAAGAAATGATCAATGGTGAGTGTAAAGTTAATTACTCGTGAATTCATCAATAGTTAATTCAATCAATTGTTAATTTTTCGCGTAAACACTGCGAACCGTCATGACTCAAAAACCATGACACCCAGTTTAATTGTGAAGATAAATTTAGCGCCGCCCTAAAAACCCAATTCAAATGACACAAACCTTCAAATAGGTATGTAATGAGACATTATATAAACTCTTTATATAGTGTTTTATTTACATTTTAAAGGTGATAAGTTGGACAAATCTTGTGAAAAAAGCCGGTTCCCCACACGACATATCTCCCCCCTTTCACTATGACGCAGTAGCTTTCGCTTCCCCACCCGGAAAGGGGATCAATTGTGCTTTTACAATGGTATTCATATTACAGTTGACCTGGAAGTATTACATTTTCTGGGGCGCTAAAATAAAGGTAAAATGTACAAAAGTGCATTAGTTACAGTTACAGCATTCAGCTGCCATACCAGAGAATTATGTTACATGCATGTTAAAAAATAGATTCACAACAGTAATTAAACCTCCACTGAACCATACACTTCACTTTGAACAGGGTTGGGGTAAATTCAAATTGAAGGCAGTCAATTTAGGAATTTATTTGAATAAAACATTTTTACAACTTTTGAAATATATTGCTTCTAGTTTTCAGTTGATTTAGAAGTCATTGGAATGTCAGTTCACTTCCTGAATGAACTGCCTTATTCAAATTAACCAAAATACTGACATATTTATAGATTATCAAACAAATGATGGATATTATCAACGGAAGAAAGACTAATGAATAACAATGTGTTCACAGTGAAATTAAAATACTGTACCTTCTGTGATTTGGGACAGTTCGGTCACTCTAGCCCTCAGCGTTTCCAGCTCCTCCTTCAGGCCAGGCAGGGATGACAGCTCTTCTTTCATATCATTTTCTTGCTCCAGATCTCCTTTTCCGTTTTCATTACCCTTTGCGGATCCTGCATTTAGGACGGAGTCAAGTTCCTCTTTATGGGCCTGTAACAGAGAGGGGAAAATGTTGCATTATTTCTAGGAAGGTAGGACATAATAATAAATAAAGATTCTAAAATGACATAAATGTAAAATAATTCGGCTGTGGATCAGACTTTTTCAGGATGTTTAAGTCCAAAGATCCTGAGCTTTACGAAGCTCCGGCGCATGTGTATATTCTCTACTTTATGCGCAGAGAACAGGCTACTCAGGCGAAAGGTGCTCGTTTCATAAAGTTAGATCAAAACTCAATCAATGTCTGCAAGATCACATAATGGTCACAGTATTCAAGGGTGAGGCAGGATTTGCCCTTTGGCGAGTGAGAATTAGCCATCATAAAAGCTAACACTGCCATTTCTTATTTTTTCCACTGACCTAGTCATCCAGATCAGGGAAACAATCTGTTGGTACAGCACATCTTAGTCATCGAGCCTCAAAGTCTTTGCATGGGCCCTACAGGCGCCGAGGCACATGACTAAAGAGTTGATTCCCAATATAAAAAGACTGAAGGCATTGCGGTCTGTATTGCATTCATGATCTTGAATGGTCATTTGTCAGCTCTCAACTGGTCTCATCTCAGTTTTCAAATCATTAACACATTTACAGTTGCGTTACACCTCAGGTCCTCTGCACTGCAGGACGAAACAGAACTCCCTGTTGCAATGACGTCTGCAGATGATTACTAGATAACAGAGCCTATACTTTTGAAAAATGTTGCATTACGAAGTGGGATTGAAATAGGTTGAATTGTAATTTGTCAAGTTCCTCTTTATGGGCCTGTAACAGAGAGGGGGAAACGTTGCTTTATTCTTAGTAAGGTAGGATCTTTTAGTCCAAAGATCCGGAGCTTCCCTAAGCTTCTGCGCATGACAAGCATTTCGCTACATTCGCATTAACATCTGCTAACCATGTGTATGTGACCAATAAAATTTGCGCGTGTGTATATTCTCTACGAGCAGAGAACAGGATGCTCAGGTGAATGGTGCTCGTTAAATACTGAATCAATGTCTGCAAGATCACATAATGATCAAAGTATTCTACAAAACAGAACCAAATATAATAGTAATGATTTATTCTGTTATGTGGAATACTGTCATCATTATGCGATCTTGCAGACATTGATTTAGCTTTGATCCAACTTTATTAAAACGAGCACCATTCACCTGAGTAGCCTGTTCTCGGCCCGTAAAGTAAAGAATATACACACGCGCAGAACGTGATCCACATATGCGCAGAAGCGTCGGAAGCTCCGGATCTTCTAGTCCAGCGGACTGGAGATCCTGAAAAAGTCAGATCCACAGCCATTCCGAAATAATTATATGGTTCATGGGCTGACCTGGAGTTGTGTTTCTAACTGGGAGATTTGCAGATTTTCTTGTGCCAGTTTATCCAAAAGCTCCTTCATCTCCTGAGGATCGTTTAGCCAGTCCTGTCCAGCAGAATACAAATCACAGACAATCAACACAGCATTATATACACTACTGTTCAAAGGTTTAGGGTCACTTAGAAATGTCCTTGTTTTTAAATGAAAAGCATGAAAAAAATTTGTCCATTAAAATAACAAATTGATCAGAAATACAGTGTAGACATTGTTGATGTTGTAAATGACTATTGTAGCTGGAAACGGCTGATTTTAAATGGAATATCTACATAGGCATACAGAGGCCCATTATCAGCAACCATCACTCCTGTGTTCCAGTGGCACGCTGCGTTAGCTAATCCAAGTTAATCATTTTAAAAAGGCTAACCCTTTTGCAATTATGTTAGCACAGCTGATTAAAGAAGCAATAAAACTGGCCTTCTTTAGGCTAGTTGAGTATCTGGAGCATCAGCATTTGTGGGTTCTATTACAGGCTCAAAATGGCCAGAAACAAAGTACTTTCTTCTGAAACTCATCAATCTATTCTTGTTCTGAGAAATGAAGGCTACTCCATGTGAGAAATTTCCAAGAAACTGAAGATCTCGTACAACGCTGTATACTACTCCCTTCACAGAACAGCGCAAACTGTCTCTAACCAGAATAGAAAGAGTGGGAAGGTCCCGGGGCACAACTGAGCAAGAGGACAAGTACATTCGAGTGTCTAGTTTGACAAACAGACGCCTCACAAGTCCTCGTCTGGCAGCTTCATTAAATAGTACCCGCAAAACACCAGTCTGAATGTCAACAGTGAAGAGGCGACTCCGGGATGCTGGCCGTCTAGGCAGCATTCCGGGGCATGCCCCTTTTATATCATTCGATTACACATTCTTATCTCTAGGTTTGTCCAGTTCCTTTAACTTCCATCCCAATACAACATTGTTGAAAGTGACGATGACCGAGAAGGTAGGATAGAGCAACAGACCTGGTTTTGTTCTTTCCCACTCAGCTCATCCGAGTCATCTGTCAAAAAAGAAAAAAATACATCAAACCACATTTTCCAAACTTATGTAACGTATATCAACACACCTGCATATGTTTGGTCATCCAAAAGGCAAAGCCCATTTTTAACTACTCTACCAGAGCATAACATTGTTGGGAAGATATTTGGTCATTGGCACAATCTCTGACTATTTATTTATAACATTACAAATGTTATTTGTCACATGCGCCGAATGAAACAGGTGTAGACCTTGATGTGAAATGCTTACTTACAAGCCCTTAACCAACAATGCAGTTTAGAAAATATTTATTAAATAAAGTAAAAAAATAACAAAATATCAAGGCTATATATATTTTTTTATTTCATTTAACCAGGTAGGCCAGTTGAGAACAAGTTCTCATTTACAACTGCGACCTGGCCAAGATAAAGCAAAGCAGTGTGACACAAAACAACAACACAGAGTTACACATGGAATAAACAAATGTACAGTCAATAACACAATAGAAAAGTCTATATACAGTGTGTGCAAATGAGGTAAGATTAGGGAGGTAAGGCAATAAATAGGCCGTATTGGCAAAGTAATTACAATTTAGCAATTAAACACTGGAGTGATAGATGTGCTGCTGATGATGTGCAAGTAGAAATACTGGTGTGCAAAATAGCAAAAATGTAAATAAAAGCATTATGGGGATGAGGCAGATAGTTGGATGGGCTATTTACAGATGGGCTGTGTACAGCTGCAGCGATCAGTAAGCTGCTCAGATAGCTAAGGCTTAAAGTTAGTGAGGGAGATATAAGTCTCCAACTTCAGCGATTTTTGCAATTCGTTCCAGTCATTGGCAGCAGAGAACTGGAAGGAAAGGCGGCCAAAGCAGGTGTTTGCTTTGGGGATGACCAGTGAGATATACCTGCTGGAGCACGTGCTACGGGTGTTGCTATGGTGACCAGTGAGCTGAGATAAGGCGGAGCTTTACCTATCAAAGACTTATAGATGACCTGGAGCCAGTGGGTCTGGCAACGAATATGTAGCGAGGGCCAGCCGACGAGAGCATACAGGTCACAGTGGTGGGTGGTATATGGGGCTTTGGTGACAAAACGGATGGCACTATGATAGACTGCATACAGTTTACAAAATGTTGGAGGCTATTTTGTAAATGACATGTCGAATGACATGTCGAAGTCGAGGATCGGTAGGATAGTCAGTTTTAAGAGCGTATGTTTGGCAGCGTGAGTGAAGGAGGCTTTATTGCGAAATAGGAAGCCGATTCTAGATTTAATTTTGGATAAGAGATGTTCAAAATGAGTCTGGAAGGAGAGTTTACAGTCTAGCCAGACACCTAGAATATGTGGACAACTACAAATACCTAAGTCAGAACCGTCCAGAGTAGTGATGCTAGTCGGGTGGGCGGGTGCGGGCAGCGAACGGTTGAAAAGCATGCATTTGGTTTTACTAGCGTTTAAGAGCAGTTGGAGGCCACGGAAGGAGTGTTGTATGGCATTGAAGCTCGTTTGGAGGTTAGTTAACACAGTGTACAAAGAAGGGCCAGATGTATACAGAATGGTGTCGTCTGCGTAGAGGTGGATCAGGGAATCACCCGCAGCAAGAGCCGACATCGTTGATATATACAGAGAAAAGAGTCGGGCCGAGAATTGAACCCTGTGGCACCCGCATAGAGACTGCCAGAGGTCCGGACAACAGGCCCTCCGATTTGACACACTGAACTATGTCTGAAAAGTAGTTGGTGAACCAGGCGAGGCAGTCATTTGAGAAACCAAGGCTGTCGAGTCTGCCGATAAGAATACGGTGATTGACAGAGTCGAAAGCCTTGGCCAGGTCGATGAAGATGGCTGCACAGTACTGTCTTTTATCGATGGCGGTTATGATATCGTTTAGTACCTTGAGCGTGGCTGAGTTGCACCCGTGACCAGCTCGAAAACCGGATTACACAGCGGAGAAAGTACGGTGGGATTCGAAATGGTCAGTGATCTGTTTATTAACTTGGCTTCCGAAGACTTTAGAAAGGCAGGGCAGGGTGGATATAGGTCTATAACAGTTTGGGTCTAGAGTGTCACCCACTTTGAAGAGGGGGATGACCGCGGCAGCTTTCCAATCTTTAGGGATCTCGGACGATACGAAAGAGAGGTTGAACAGACTGATAATAGGGGTTGCAACAATGGCAGCGGATAATTTTAGAAAGAGAGGGTCCAGATTGTCTAGCCCAGCTGATACGTACGGGTCCAGGTTTTGCAGCTCTTTCAGAACATCTGCTATCTGGATTTGGGTGAAGGAGAAGCTGGGGAGGCTTGGGCAAGTAGCTGCGGGGGGTGCGGAGCTGTTGGCCGGGGTTGGGGTAGCCAGGAGGATAGCATGGCCAGCCGTAGAGAAAGGCATATCGAAATTCTCAATTATCGTGGATTTATCGGTGGTGACAGTGTTACCTAGTCTTAGTGCAGTGGGCAGCTGGGAGGAGGTGCTCTTATTCTCCATGGACTTTACAGTGTCCCAAAAGTTTTTGGGAGTTAGAGCTACAGGACGCAAATTTCTGTTTGAAAAAGCTAGCCTTTGCTTTCCTGACTGACTGCGTGTATTGGTTCCCGACTTCCTTGAAAAGTTGTATATCGCGGGAACTATTTGATGCTAGTGCAGTCCGCCACAGGATATTTTTGTGCTGGTCGAAGGTAGTCAGGTCTGGAGTGAACCAAGGGCTATATCTGTTCTTAGTTCTACATTTTTTGAAAGGGGCATGCTTATTTAAGATGGTGAGGAAATTACATTGACTCGGTACTCGTACTCCTCGTATATAGCCTCGTTATTGTTTTTTATTTTGTTAGTACTTCCTTTTTTACTTAGCAAATACTTTTTAGCTCTGCACTTTTGGGAATGGGCTCATAAGTAAGCATTTCACTGTAAAGTCCACATCTGTTGTATTCGACGCATGTGACCAATAAAATTTGATTTGATTTAGTCGTTGCATAAGTATTCATCCACTTTGTTTAGGCACGCCTAAATTACTTCAGAAGTAACATTTGGCTTAACAAATCACATACGTTATATGGAATCGCTCTGTGTGAAATAGGGGTTTTCATGATTTTTGAATGACTACCCCTTACTCCGTCCATCTTTAAAAAAAGGTCCCTCAGGCAAGTATTGAATTTCAAGCACAGATTACACTACAAAGGACCAGGGATATTTTCAAAAGCCTCATAAAGAAGGGCAGTGATTGGTAGATGGGTAACAATAACAAATCAGACATCAAATATATACAGTACCAGTCAAAAGTTGACACACCTACTCATTCCAGGGATTATTTATTTTTTACAATTTTTCTACATTGTAGAATAGTGAAGACATCAACACTATTAAATAACACATATGGAATCATGTAGTCACCAAAAGAGTCTTCAAAGTAGCCACCCTATGCCTTGACAGCTTTGCACACTCTTGGCATTCTCTCAACCAGCTTCATGAGGTGCCTTGTTAAAAGTGAATGTGTAATTTATTTCCTTCTTATTGTGTTTGAGCCAATCAGTTGTGTTGTGACAAGGTAGGGGTGGTATACAGAAGATGGTCTTTTACCAAATAGGTCTAAGTCCATATTATGGCAAAAACAGCTCAAAAAAGCAAAGAGAAAAAGTCTATCATTACTTTAAGAGATGAAGGTCAGTCAATCTGGAAAATGTCAAGAACTTTGGAAGATTCTTCAAGTGCAGTTGCAAAAACCATCAAGTGCTATGATGAATCTGGCTCTCAGAGGACCGCCACAGGAAGGGAAGACCTTGAGATATCCTCTGCAGCAGAGGATAAGTTCATTAGAATTACCAGCCTCAAAAATTGCAGCTCAAATAAATGCTTCACAGAGTTCAAGCAACAGACATCTCAACATCACTGACACTGTCAGTGATTTATTTAGAATTCAAGGCACACTTAACCAGCATGGCTACCACAGAATTCTGCAGCAAAAAGCCTTCCCATCTGGTTTGCGCTTAGTGGGACTATCATTTGTCCCAACACACCTCCAGGCTGTGTACGGGCTATTTGACCAAGAAGGAGAGTGATGTAGTGCTGCAGATGACCTGGCCTCCACAATCACCCGACCTCAATCCAATCGAGATGGTTTGGGATGAGTTGGACCGCAGAGTGGAAAAAGCAGCTAAAATTTCAGCCTATGTGCTAACTCCTCCAAGACTGTTGGAAAAGCATTCCAGGTGAAGCTGGTTGAGAGAATGCCAAGAGTGTGCAAAGCTATCATCAAAGCAAAGGGTGTTTACTTTGAAGACCACCGGGGTTTACGGACATTCAATCTCTCCCTATCCCAGTCCGCCATCCCCACATGCTTCAAGATGCCCATCATTGTTCCTTTACCCAAGAAAGCAAAGGTAACGGAACTAAATGACTATCGCTCTGTAGCACTCACTTCTGTCATCATGAAGTGCTTTGAGAGACTAGTCAAGGTGGATCATATCACCTCCACCTTACCTGACACCCTAGACCCACTTCAATTTGCGTACTGCCCCAATAGGTCCACAGCCGCTGCAAATCGCAATGCACACTAACCTATCACATATGGACAAGAGGAATACCTACATAAGAATGCTTTTCATTGACTATAGTTCATCTTTCAACACCATAGTACTCTCCAAGCTCATCATTACGCTCAAGGCCTTGTATCTGAATCCCGCCCTCTGCAACTGGGTCCTGGACTGATGCCCCCAGGTGATGAAGGTAGGAAACAACACCTCCACTACGCTGATCCTCAACACAGGTGCCACACAAGGGTCTGTGCTCAGCCCCCTCCTGTACCCCCTGTTCACCCATGACTGCGTTGCCACGCAGGCCTCCAACTCAATCATCAAGTTTACAGACAACACAACAGTAGTAGGCCTGATTACCAACAATGACTAAACAGCCTACAGGGAGGTGGGTGAGGGCCCTGGCAGAGTGGTGCCAGGAAATGAACCTCTCCCTCAACATCAACAAAAGGAGCTGATCGTGGACTTGAGGAGATAGCAGAGGGAGCATGCCCCTAATCCACATCAACGAAACCACAGTGGAGAAGGTGAAAAGCTTCAAGTTCCTCGGCTTACACATCACTGACAATCTGAAATGGTCCACCCACACACAGTGTGGTGAAGGCACAACAGCGCCTCTTCAAGAAATTCGGCTTGGCTCCTAAGACTCACCAACTTTTACAAATGCACAATTGAGAGCATCCTGTCGGGCTGTATCACCACCTAGTATGGCAAATGGACCGCCCGCAAATGCAGGGCTCTACAGAGGGTGGTGCGGTCTGCCCAAAGCATCACCGGGGGCACACTGCCTGCCCCCCAGGACACCTACAGCCCCCGATTTCACAGGAAGGCCAAAAAGATCATCAAGGACATCAACCACCCAAGCCACGGCCTGTTCCCCCGCTGTCATCCAGAAGGCAAGGTCAGTACAGGTGCATCAAAGCTGGAACCGAGTGACTGAGACAAAGCTTCTATCTCAAGGCCATCACTAGCTGGCTACCACCGGTTACTCAACCCTGCACCTTAGAGACTGCTGCCCTATGTACATAGACATGGAATCACTAGTCACTTTATTAATGTTTACATACGGTTTTACTAATTTCATATGTATATACTGTATTTTGGTCAATGCCACTCCAACATTGCTCATCCTAATATTTAAATATTTCTTAATTCCATTATTTTACTGTGTGTATTGTTGTGAACTGTTAGTTACTACTGCACTGTTGGAACTAGGAATACAAGCATTTCGCTACACCCACAATAACATCTGCTAAATATGTGTATGTGACCAATACAATTTGATTTATATTAGGTTTGTTTTTTGATATACACTTTGACAGAGTATTTTGTGTAGATCATTGACAATTTTTTAAAATCCAACTTAGTAACACAAAATGTGAAGAAATCCAAGGGGGCTGTAGACTTTAGGCATTACAGTGCATTAGGAAAGTAGTCAGATCCCTTGACTTTTCCCACATTTTGTTACGTAACAGTCTTATTCTAAAATGGATTCAATCGTTTTTCCTCCCACTCAATCTACACACAATACCCCATTATGACAAAGAAGAAAAAGGGGTAATTTTTTGGGACAAATTTATAAAAACAATTTTAATTAAATTACATTTATATAACTATTCAGACCCTTTACTCAGTACTTTGTTTATCACACCGTTGGCAGTGACAACAGCCTCAAGTCTTCTTGGGTATGACGCTATAAGCTTGGCACACCTGTATTTGGGGAGTTTCTCCCATTCTTCTCTGCAGATCCTCTCAAGCTCTGTCAGGTTGGATGGGGAGCATCGCTGCACAGCTATTTTCAGGTCTCTCCAGAGATGTTCGATCGGGTTCAAGTCAGGGCTCTGGCTGGGCCATTCAGACTTGTCCCGAAGCCACTCCTGCGTTGTCTTAGCTGTGTGCTTCGGGTCATTATCCTGTTGGAAAGTGAACATTCACCCCAGTCTGAGGTCCTGGGCGCTCTGGAGCAGGTTTTCATCAAGGATCTCTCTGTACTTTGCTCCGTTCATCTTTCCCTCGATCCTGACTAGTCTCCCAGTCCCTGCAGCTGTAAAACATACCCACAGCATGATCCTGCCACCACCATGCTTCACCGAAGGGATGGTGCCAGGTTTCCTCCAGATGTGACGCTTGGCATTCAGGCCAAAGGGTTCAATCTTGGTTTCATCAGACCAGAGAATCTTGTTTCTCATGGTCAGTCCTTAGGCAAACTCCAAGAGGGCTGCCATGTGCCTTTTATTGAGGAATGGCTTCCGTCTGGCCACTACCATAAAGGCCTGATTGGTGAAGTGCTGCAGAAATGATTATCTTTCTGGAAGGTTCTCACATCTCCATAGAGGAACTCTGGAGCTCTTTCAGAGTGACCTTCGGGTTCTTGGTCACATCCCTAACCAAGGCCGTTCTCCCCCCATTGCTCAGTTTGGTGGTTTCAAACTTCTACCATTTAAGAATGATGTTGGCCACTGTGTTCTTGGGGACCTTCAATGCTGCAGAAAGTGTTTGGTACCCTTCCCCAGATCTATGACTCGACACAATCCTGTCTCGGAGCTCTACAGACAATTCCTTCCACCTCATGGCTTGGTTTTTGCTATGACTTGCACTGTCAACTGTGGGACCTTACATAGACAGGTGCGTGCCTTTCCAAATCATGTCCAATCAATTGAATTGACCACAGATGGACACCAATCAAGTTGTAGAAACATCTCAAGGATGATCAATGAAAACAGGATGCACCTGAGCTCGATTTCAAGTCTCATAGCAAAGGGTCTGAATACTTACGTAAATAAGGTATCTGTTTTTTATATTTAATACATTAGCAAACTAAAAACCTGTTTTCACTTTGTCATTATGGGGTATTGATGTGTAGATTGATAAGAAAATAAATATTGAATCAGTTTTAGAATAAGGCTGTAACAACATGTGGAAAAAGTCAAGGGGTCTGAATACTTACGAATGCATTAAGTCATAGATTTTATCATAAGAATGAAATTGACGCATTGTTTAGTCTGTGTGTGTATTAAAAAATGTTCATTCCATAAGAAAAGAAATGGAAAAAGATTACACTAGCAAAATCTGGTTAAGGTTGAACTCACCGGAGAGGAAGAGGGACCCTAGACAGAGCAGGACAAGGCCACACACAATGCATGTGTTCATAGAGAAGCCCTTCTCTTTCCTCTCTGCCATTTTGAACTCCACCTCTTCATCTTCCGATGCCATTTCTGGTGCCACATATCTCCTCCTCAGAGCAACTCCTTCCTCAGAACTCGTGTCAGCTCTTCCAAAGTCAAAGCTACTGGGAGATTCTAGCAGAGGGACAGAAGAGAAGAACAGAAAGATCGATGATAAGCTAAATTAAACAAAATCATGCACTAAAGCTATTGAAAATTTTATACAAAAGTGTTAGATGGTAGAATGCTCTGAATGTAGATATATCTTGTGTGTAATTCTAACGCAAATTTTGTTTTTGTAACTGTTCGTTGAGTCGCGGTGTGTTAACACCCATGTGTTTTTTGAATTTGGATGAGCTGGAGTCGGATGGAGGCTCGGATACTGAGCCTGAAATCGACTATGGCAATGACAATGTGGGGTCTTCATCTGATTCTGATGTTGATTTTCTTTCACATGTCTGTTTTGCATTATTTATCAACCATTGGTGTTCATGGCAAATTCTTTAACTGGATAGGATTCTATTACTCATCAAATGTACAAATAAAACGTGTTGCAGTAGACCTTTGTAGAATAATACAGAACATATTCGTACGTGCATGTTATGTACTTCAAAATATACAAATATTCAATATAAACTAAATATTCCTAAGACATAACTACATTCAATCAAATTTTTATTTTGTACAATGGTATTTATTCAGTTTGATTACAACCCAGTAGGGGAATCTGATGCGTAGACTAAAGGGGACACCAGACAACATTCTTTATCAGGTACTTGTAGGATGAAAAACCATGATGTTCTAGTGTTAATTGTATGCCATGTCTCAGAAAATGTTTTCTGATTTCCAACCTAGTGTATAAATCCATACCGTCTTCCTTTGGTATATCAGTCACTTTTTCAGGCAATTCAGTCTCCTCCTTTTCCACTGCTGGCTCTTCTGCTGACTCCTCTGAACCAATGGTCTCTGGAGGAGGACCATCAGGGGCTGGGCTTTCTGGAGCAGCATGGGGTTCTGGGGCAGGGCTTAGAGGCTCCTCAGAGCTCTCTGGGAGGGGGCCAATATCAGTGACAGTGTCAGATTGGGAGCCCGTTGGGGTGACAGAGTCTCTGTGAATGCTTATGTCAGATTCGGCACTAGTTTCTAGGGCAAAACTCTCAGGTACAGGGCCTGGAACAGTGTGGGTAACAAGGTTGGAGCTCTCAGGGACAGGGCTTAACTCAGGCTCAACCTCTGGGGGTGGTTCTGTGAAGGGAACATTCAGTGGCACAACCAGGTCGACATGAGTGACAAAGGGCATGGCTGCGAGTTGCTCATTGTCAGTGGGGGAGCTGGTTACCATATCATGGATGATGGGGGGTTCAGGCTGACTCGCCAGGTCAGGGTCAAGGGGCGCATGGCTAGACGGGGATGGGCTTAACAGGGTAGGGATGGAAGGGACAGGGCCCTCGCAGATATCAGGAGTCGTTTCCTGGCAAACCTGGGAATCAGAGGAGAATAAAATGCACAAACCCTTTATAGTAATTGGTAATAACGAGTTATAACCATAGACATCCTATGCCATATAACACAAGACACCATTTTGAACGTTGTATGATGAAAGATCATGCTGTGAGAACGATACCCTCAGAAAGCAATGTGTTCATCAGGGACTCACAGTACAGACCTGTTGGCCCTCCTCTGACAGAACTGTTTGTATTGGAGTCTCCGGGTCACTTGGCTTAGACTCCACAGTGGCCCCTGGAACAGCATCCAACAAAACATTAATAACATAACATGAATAACATCCACACAACTTCATTATGCAACATCCATACATTTGGACAATAAGAGAATAATCCACACAGAAAGCATAGAGAAAGTGTCAGTGTAAGATTGAGATCAGGTACCTGTGACTTCCTCTGACAGACTAGGGACATCACAAAGACTCTCAGTCCCATCATCCACTGGACCCACGCTCTCAGCAGCTTCCTGAGGGCATAGGGTTCTCATGGTCAACTCAACCTTTGTCTATTCACCTCACCATTCATTCATTCATTCACACTGCCACTGATACAGAATATGTGGGTAAAGTGGAAATCTAATTAAAAACTCACAGCATTGAATCAAATGCTGTGTTGAGGTGATCAGCCTATTCTTTTGTCATAACATTTGGCAAGGTGTCAGCACCAGACCTCAATTTCAAATACTTTTGAGCATTTGCTCGAGTATGCCTGGAGCAGGGTTGCCATGGCCACGGTTTCCCACAAATTGGGCTACTTTGAAAAACAATGTCGTGGGTGAAATTGTATTGGTTGCGGGTTTTTGGGCTACTTCTAAGTTGCACTGCAGCCGCTATGACATTTCTCTTTAAAGGCAGTGAGGCAGGCTGTTGCTGTGTCTGTGTGGGCCTGATGGGGAGGGCTTGTCTGAGAGTGTGTTGAGAGCGCTGCAACAGGCAGCCGAGTCCACTAGTCACGTGAGTGACGACAGAGCAGAGCGCGTGCAATCGTGAGAACTTCTTACCAGTTGTAGGACATTTAGATTGTCCTTACGGAGACCTCTTTTTTTACCAATTTTCCATAAAACATTAACAACCTAGAACTGATGCGCATCAAGAAATAACAGCGACAAAGCACTGGGAAACGACTATGGGCGCATTAGATACATTTGCTCGGAGGCGGTTTCAATTCCATTCCAATGTCGACTTTGCTTATAAGCCGTGTCAAGCGGAGTGTTTTACCCATGCTCAGTTCTAGGGTCTCGAGGGGCTGTACATTTGAAATGGAAGTTACGAAACTCCCTTGCGTGCTTCTGTTATGGGAGGAAAAAGTCCTCAATGAAACTGACATTAAAATGTGGAGAATGATACATTTGCATCTGTAGCCTATTCATTTATATGCCATTGTGGGCTACTGGAGCCTATCATTTGATCCAATAAAATGTCAAAATGATGCCATTACCTGAGCCATCTCAAATCAATGTGTGCCATTTAAATAGTCTATAACTTCAGTTTATTGTTGTTGTAGCCCTTTGCTTATATGCAATTATTAATGGCCGTGTTTCGTTAATTAAATTGGAAGTCGTCAAAGCTCTATCGCATTTGCCGATCAGTTGTTAGAAAACAATTAGATTGACGTAACAGTCAGATTAGGTTACAGTTAAAAAAATGTATAAAACACTGGCTGTTGTTGACAAGCAAATTCAGTTCCTAGCCATATTATTTATGTTTGATTAAAATTACACCACCATCCTCAGTAGCCTATACCAGCAGGTTACTGGGCGACAAGCACTTACCTCGAAACCGCCTTGCTATTCATGTTGAATGTCAATTTGAACTAAGCAAGCTGCTAAATCATTCAGCTTACATATTCGCCCTATCGGGGTCAAACAAGCCATTTATAACAGTTTGTATACACTGCAAAAATTGAAATCTAAGTAAGATAAAATACCTTAAATCAAGGCAATATATGCGTGTTTTTTGTCTGACAAGATATGTCTTCTTACCAGGCAGTTATGTTAGAGCATTTCACTTGTTTCAAGCTTTTTTTGTCCTTTATTATTTTAATAAGATATAACTTGTTACTGAGATTGTATTACTGGTTCCGAGTAACTTAATGCTTGAAACTAGAATTATAAAGCTGTTTGATCAGCACTGACAAGTACAAAACTGCTGTGTCAAAGTCAGAATTTCTTATTTCAAGCATCTTATCCTTTTCATCGCTTCACATATTAAGAACAGATAATGACCACATGGAATTCACTGTTTTATTGTCAATCTTACACACAGCACAGCAATCATGTAGACAAAATACAGTACAGAACAAAGACAGTACACTTTTCATATCTGGGGAACACACTATGAGTCATTTGAACTGTTGTACAATTGTATTACAGCCCCAAGATGGTATTTGACTTGTACATAAGTTTGGCTCTTGTTGCTAATTGTGTAATATGAGGTAAAATCAACCAGCTTTTCAGCATCCGCTAACTCAGTGGCCTGTGCAAGGTGTGGGACCTCAACTTGAAAAGACATGATGTTTCTATCAAAGCATATCATTTGAAATGGTTGATATTCCAAACAATAAAAGCCTAGAATCAACAAGAAATATGTTTTTGACCAGTCCAAATTATTTTGCAAAGATCATGGACTTCTGAGTTATGTATTTCTTACAAGCCATTTAACTGATACAGCATGGTTTACTTCATTGAAACCTAGGAAGTCCCTCAATGTTCCACATGAATATTGTAGACCTTCAACCTTTGATACAGGTCCCATCTCCCTTTCATTTGAAAAGAATTGGGTGAATTGAACTGTCAACATTTTGGCAGCTTCATATATTTGGTTCTGATTGATCAAAGACTTGAAAATATTTTTTTCCAATTGAGCTTGGAAGCGCATTGTTGAAAGAAACAATGTTTAGACTCGAACCGCATACACATGTGGACCCATACACCAATGGACCCAATGACTTTATCTGTGATGGCAAATGTATCATATAATGCTGTTCAGGTGTAACATTGCAGTCTGGAAAAAGCTCCTTCCAATGCTTCAAATGATTTTCAATGAGTAACTTCAACCTAGACAGTCACAATGGAAAGAACAGGTGCAAATACTATCTGTGCAATCTCTATTAGCTCAATTATCAATTGTGTATGTGTGTATATGTTATGTTCCCCGGTTTCTGTCTGTAAAGGATTATGTAGCCGGTCCTGCTGAGGTATGTGTATGCCAAAAGGACTGCGTTTGTGATTATTGAAATTGTTCACTTTAAAGTTAGTAATTATTTCATTTGTTCCCAGGGGGGAAGGGGAAGGCACCTTGGGCGTGCTTAGGCAAGAGGCCTGTGGGCATACATATACCCGTAGTGTGTACTCTGTCTATGCACACTAGGTAAGACCTGGACAGACCACCTCCTGTATTTTGGTTAGCGCGCCAGGTGGCGTTAAGGTTAGGTAAGTAGTGAGTAGGCAGGTAAGGTAGGAGAGAGGACTAACATTTACTTTCTTTGCTTTGGTTCCGTCCAGCCCCTTTTCCCCAAATTACCGTGTGAAGGAAATACATTCCCTGTTAACAGTAAAGTTCTCTGCCATCCTTACCCGCACCTGCAACCCCATACCTCTTTCACTCCCAGGGTGTTGCGTTCCCTCCTCCAAGAGGCGTGCGTAACATAATGGGGGCTCATCTGGGATTTGAACCCGGGACATATCTTAACTGGAGAACAAGCTGATCAAAAGCCCATACAAATCTTACGAGACACCGGGGTGGCGCAGTCCGTAATCGTTACTGATGCTTTACCCTGGTCTCCTGAAACGTATTGTGGCCCGCATGTCATATTACAGAGTATAGAGACAAAAAACGTACCTGTACCATTACACTGGGTCCACTTAGTGTCAGACTTGGTATCAGGATGTTTCCGTGTTGGTGTAGTGTCTACACTGCCAGTAAAAGGAGTCACATTGCTACTAGGGAATGATATCGCTGGTGGTAACGTCACTCCTGTGTTAGAGGTAGTAGACAAGCCAGAAATCAAAACTACAGATGATAAATTGGTTCAAGCATTTCCCCATGTTTTTCCTGCGGAGATGTGGTGGATTTGTCTAGTTCCATTTTTGAGAATGTTGAGGTAGAAGACAATGCCCCAAGTATTCCTTCTGCAATGCAGACGGTTTTTACCCCCGTAAAAACTAAGGCAGGGGAAAGTGAAATCGCGCACCAATTACATGACATTCTGTTCGTCACCCCCAAGGTGGTGATTGAATGTCAAAAGGGAGACAGTCTTCAAGTGTTTTGCTTCGGTTATTTCCACTGAGGAGGCTAAAACTAGGGAGACCGCCGACTTCATGGAAGCAGGATTTTTGATGCGTAAATGGGCAGCTCATAACAGTTAGTGACTGGAGTGAAGTGTGTCAAGTGGTTGTTCCTACACTGTTCCGACAGCAAGTGCTGTCACTCGCCCATGACCAGACGTGGTCCGGACATTTGGGGATCACGAAGACTTATAACAGAGTCCTTCGACATTTTTTCTGGCCAGGTTTGAAGTCTGACGTGGTCTAATTTTGTAAAACATGTCAACTCACTGGGAAAGCGAATCAAACAGTTCCTCGTGCGCCACTCTGCCCGATTCCTGTGGTGGGGGAACTGTTTGAACGAGTGATAAATCGATTTTGTAGGTCCGTTGCCGAAAGCCAGGTCAGGTAACCAGTACTTACAATGTGCAGTGCTACTCGATACCCAGAGGCTATCTCCCTCAGTACTATAACGGCTAAGACTGTGGTGAAGGCACTAGTGAAGTTCTTCTCTACGTTTGGACTCCCTAAAGCAATCCAAACTGATCAGGGAACCAACTTTGTCAAAACTGTTCTCAGACGTGTTAAAGACACTGCATTTTCCCATCAGGTCTCCAGTCCGTATCATCCGGAGAGTCAAGGGGCCCTCGAACGCTGGCTTCCAAACTCTCCAAAACAAATGCCAATATCCTTAGCAGGAAGCATTTGCCCAGATGACCGTTTTAGTTTACCACCACTTGACGTTAATGTACTAACAGAAATTGGGGATGGCCGATCTCTAACATCTAGAGGGGAATAAGGGAAACCAAGAATAGCAGAAATCACTTGAGTCCAGATCAATCTGTCCTGACACAAGAAGATGATTCAAAACACATTTGATTTCCAATGGGGCTATGCCCCCCAGAATTCCATGCATAATGTCTTGCGGCGTTTGTTGTATAATATCAAAGGCTGAGAATTCAACTAACTTGCTCCTTCTATTGATCCCATAGGTTGTTCTTAGGCTGTTGCGAAGCAAGTCCGTCTTTGCCTTTTCTATTTCATCACACTGTCTGACATGCTTCTCCAATGTCCTTTTAGAATATGCATCCTCATTGAAGTGTGACTGCATGTCCTTAAAAGAACACTCATTGTCTGCACTTACTGTAGGCAAAGCCTCTTTGAACCCTGATAGTTCATGTTGTGCCAGGGTGTCTCCAGAGAGAGGCCATGGCACCATAAATCGTTCTCTCGCCGTTAAGTTTGCATTTTAACCCCACTGTACAATGCATCCATGTCTTCCTTGATTCTATTCAATATTATATCCACACCAGATTGACGGAGGTCTGCTGATCTAGCCATGGCAAGTAGCCTGATATCAGCCACTTTTGACCTGTATTTTGGATTTATATTTCCTAGGGTGTAGTACACCATTAACTTGTTTGAGGCAAAGGATCCTAGTGATGTACAGAACCATCTGCAATGCCTTTGGTTTCTCTGAAAAAAAGGGATGTGATTTTAGAAGAGCACCAACAATGTCATGAAAAAAACTTTCCCTGCACATCTGGGGTCCCTTTTCAACCATAGACACAATCCTTGGGTGTGATAAGAACTGTTCTAGACTTTTGACTAATGGTACATAATGAAATAATTTGTCTTTGATGAAAAAGTATTTTGAGCCTCTACATTTCATCCTGCATCTGGTTCGAGCAATTGGAATTTCTTCTGCGTCCAAACAGCTGAACTGCTTCTTAAAAACACTGTCCTGTCTAAATGTTGCTGCAACGTCAGCAAAGGGGTCAATGAAATTGTCAAATATATCCATTGCATCTTTTTCAAGCTGACCTAATGTGCTTCCTGAATGCTTCTTTAGCACTCCCTCCATCTGCTTCCTGAGGTTGTCCAATAGTGATCATGGATACTGCTGTACCCCAGCAACAATGTCATTCACGCCTTTCTGAGTGAGAGAGGAGAGAGAGAAAGCTCATGGAGGTTGGAACACACCATGTATAATTGCTTATGCTTATGACATATTCCTTAACATAAGGGATCAACAATAGTAAGGTGGACAACCTAGCACTGAGAATGAACTCAACCATCACTGAACCACTACAGGATTCTCTGCATAATATAACAAACCAAATGCTATGCTCTGCTCAGAAAAAGCATATTACCTGTGAGACGATGCTTGGCTCTGGCACATCACAAAAGCATTGGCATGTGTTGTCAGATCCTAAAAAAAAAAGTTGACATTGAATGTTCTATCCTGACATGTGCAGGCTGGACATTACTAGTTCATGACAAGTATAATGTTTGTGACAGAAGTGATTGTGAAGACTATGAATGCTATTAGTATAGCCAAGTACTTAAAAAAATATGGTCAATTTCAGTAGATTGCCACCGACCGAGTAACTTACTTGTTGCACTGTGACAGCGCCATGTTGGTCAATGCCCCTTTGCCCTTCATCCAAGTCAGGTGTATTGAGTTGCTGATCAGTGATGCTGGAGTTAGCTAGAAGCTGATCGGGTTGAATGTTGTCCTGTGTACCGCATATCAAAGAAACAGATTATTATTTGAAATTGTATTTTAGTTTCACCAATAGAGCTTTAAGTGTTTTGTTCCCATTTATCATTGATTATTTTCACATTAACCCAGCTTTAGCCATTATAGCTAAAATAATCGAATAGTTCATTAAAATGATTTTTTTTAAATCCAGAAGAAAGAACAAATCCTAGCTAGCTACTTACTTGTTCCGGTGGTACTTGGCTTTCCTCCGATGGCTGTTCACCTGGTCGGGTGCCTTCAAGTAGGTGTTGAAGGTGTCTTCTCTTTACATGATGATAGAAGGAATTGTACACTCTATATTTCTCAGTGCATCCGTCAATACCACAGAGCAACCAGAAATCAGGGCTGCGACTGTGCAACCTATTGATATGGCTCAACAACAGTTTCAATGAAAAAGTAATAAAAACGCAGAAGATCACGCAACGCCAAAGCATCTTGAACGTTACTAAAAGCAAACGCATGTAAAACGGTCCCACTGCTTTCGATGAAAAGAGCGTAACATAAAAATTATGTTCACAGGTATTTATAATACGACCAAGTAATTTGATTGGAGTAGAGTGTAACAGCACGGACTTTTAACTATACATGTATCACTCCGCTTTACAGGTGTTCTAGTAACCGTTAATTACATTAACGATTGTTATCTATCTTAGATAGTTAACAAACTTCGCACCGCAAAGATGAACATATTTCCACTAACATTTGAGTTAAATTATGAATGGTCATCAGGGGAGGACGGTAACGTGTGTAGACCTACACAAAGTAGCAAGCTAGTGTGCAGGAAAATGTTTGTGGTGCTTGGCAACAGTCCAGCCCAGTTGTGTTAGCAGAGCCAAATAAACAAATCAATCTTTTAGTGCTTATTACTGTTAACTAATAAATGGCGTTTGTAGAACTGTTGTATAAAAGCAACATCACACTCGAGGTCGTACTGTTACACTGATTATTATCTTCAGCACTCGGCCTATGGCCTCGTACCTACGACCGAATCACAGCCGTGCTTATATTCATCACTCAGTCACATTATCTAGCTACATAAGGGAGGCCTATAAATAAAAAGTCAAAGACGGTCCAAATCTTTGAGTCATCTAACACCATGAATGAAGATGGAATGGATTACACATATCCGGGCATGGATCAAATATCAACCGCAGTGTTAAAAGGTAATGTCAATATGTTTATACCGTCTACCTTTCTCCTTAGCAAGCTAACGTTAATTTGAATTGGAAAGTTGGCAAACCAAGTTAGCATGCTAATTTTAACTAGGTAACGTTGACTGTTAGAAGTTAACTGAACGAACGGACATTTATTGAAAACACTTGAACTTTGGTTCGATTGATAGTGCTTTATTGCCAGAAATAGTGTTAAGGTGTAAATGTGCCCTAATGACTGACACCGTCGATTATTTAGCGTCGCCGTCTTTGGCGCCCTTTCTGTTGACAATAGAAAATAAATAGAAAGGGCGCCAAAGACGGCGAAGCTAAATTATTGACGTGTCAGTCATTGTCTACAATCTTAGCGAGGCAAGCAAAGATTAATGTAACTAAGATTTTCAATATGGGCGTCAATTTTAAAGTTATTTTCATTAGCTTGCACTATCTTTTGGTTTAAAGTAATTAACGTCAACGTTAATGATATACTGGTAGTCTAATTTTGTTAGCTAACAGTAGCTAGCTTGGTAAATCATTCCTGCATTAACGGAAAAGGGAAGACAGTATGCTAATGTCTCATAACCTATATCAACCTGACACTTTGCATCTATAAACTATGTATTAGTTGCTAATTACTTAACTATTTACCATGCGGTTAAATGTGTTTTTCAGCTGCTAATATAAGCACAGACATGCTGCCCTGCCTCTCTGAGCATTTATGTGATCTCTCTCCCGGGCCAGAGCACTTCTTCAGAAGGAGAACCATTTGGAGACTCTCATTTTCACCATGAGTAAATGCTAGATTTTGACATTTGGGAGACATTTAATCTAACCATGCAGGCAGTGTTTCCTGTAAAACAAAGAAGCATTTCCTGGCCATTACAATACATGTATCTAAAGATGTAGTCGTTTTGGTGTTTGCTGTTAGGTTGTTGTTAGTGTGGTGTTCTTTGCCTTTATAAATTACCATTAAATAAATCTATGTCTTATACAGGGTCAAGAATGAGACCTGTGTAGACCAGGCACCTCTGGGACCTATTGGATACCTGGCAGCCAAATTATTTATTATGTGTTCTGGCATGAGAAACTACTGAGAGCCTACAGAACCAGGCGAGACTGTTAAGGCTGCGAAGGTTCAACTGAGATAGGAACAATATCACACCTGAACTTGGTTAAAATAATTGTTTAATTCAAAAGTTAATAAATGGCAAATACAATTTCCGTATATACGGGTTCAATGTTTCATCACGCAGGATAAGACAGAGAACTGATTTGTTCCTGACAAAGATAGTATATTATACTCATGACAGAGATAGTTCCCACTTCCGAGCCGGCCTGTCAGAGTAGAGACTGGGCGTGGTTTAGATAAAACCCCACAAGACATAAAACTCTACAGGAGATGTACAAAACCAAGGTCAGACCCAACCAGAAGGATGTTTCCCAGCTCCTGGACCTTGAATTCCAAGCAAGACGTGCCTTCATCGACTCTGATGCTACCAAGGAGCAGGACAGACCTACCAAGATACTTCAAGCGTATCCCTGCTTCAGAGAACTGGATCATGTAAGCAAATGTATTCATTTTAAGTAGGCCTATGCTTCCTTAGCCTGGTTAACACCAGACCAAATCTCAAATGAGATACGGTGTGGGAACTGAGCAGCGTGAGAAGCCATAGCAGGGACGGAGGTAAACTACTTCGGGCCAAATGTAAAACAGTGAGCTCGCGAGAATTTCGGACTGGTAGTAACCAGGCTAATGCTTCCTACGCCTCCAGCTAGATAGTGTAAGACTCTGTCTCGGTCTGTCTGTGTGTGTCAGGTTATGGATGAACTCCGGCGGATCCTCGATCGAGGGAACTTGAAAGTATTAATGTTCCCATGAAAGTATTAATGTTTGTTTCAATAACTGGCTGCAGTAAATCAAATTAGACTTTTAGTTTAACAGTGAAGCACTCAATCGCCATGATGAAGGCTTTACCAGACATGTTCCCATCACCTGTGGCTCCAAAGAAGTTAGGACATGCAAGTGAGGCTATGCTTCACATCCTTGAGGTAAGAAATGTGTGCATGTATTAGAATTTTCATTACTTAACCATAACATACAAAGAGTGTGAATTGTTTTAGGTAATTTTTGTTGCTCTTTGTGTGTGTGTGTCAGTCTGCAGAAGACCCCAACACCTTTCTTCAGGCGAGACCACTCTTCAGCCCTGTCGTGACTGTCTACGAAACCAACTGCATACTGGCCATTGGAACCATGTCTGTGGTGACCTTCCCAAAAGAGGACATCTATGCCAGCGTGACGTATCTCATGGCGTGTTATTACACCTTTACCTCACATACGCCATCCACAACCAGGACATGACTTCTTCATATAAAAAAGGCTATGGCCGAGTGGAAAAAGTTCATTACTGACTAGGGTTGCACGATACAATTTTTTCATTTCCGGTCCCGATAACAGAACTTTGTATCGGCCGATCCGGGAACCGATAACCTTTAATAAATAGGCAGGGCGTTTGTTGTTTATTATAAGAAGGTTTAAAGCACGGTTATGTTTGTTATCTTGCCATAGGTCTTACATTTTCACCTTGACCACCAATGGCATTTGTTGTTTTTGCATCCTTTGTTTCTGCACATATCAGCCTCTGGATATACTCAATAAAGTGAAAAGAAATGAGATTCATTCCTTCTTTAAGCAAGCCAATCTCATTTCTAGTAGTACAAGTACATTTATCTTAGTGAGGGTTACTTATTTTAAGCACAATATGCAATTTTTCTGTAAATTCCAGGGTATATAGCCTTATTTCAAGACGATTGCAAGAGCATTGGATGCTAAATTTAAGCACATTTTCCTACATATTGAGAAAATAATTATTATATCTCGTCTTTAGACTGGCCGGACTAGTTTAAAGATATCTGTGCGTTCTTTGAGACTATATATTTTTACTTGTTTTAAAAAATCCTGGCAAGTGAAATTTTCCTGTTCTGTTGGCAAATAATTTTGCTTATTTTAAGTAATATTTCCCCCATTTTACTGCTCGTTTTTCTTGTTTTTGAGAGCTGACTTTTTGCAGTGTAGGCTTAACATCTGGCACAATTGCCAGAAAATACACTAACATCCGTTTAAGTTCTTCCAAATATTTATTGCGCAGAGATTGAGATCCTCTGTCCAACTTTCACTCAAACTCTCCTGTCGGATTTATATATACAGTGCATTCATTACATTACATTTACATTTAAGTCATTTAGCAGACGCTCTTATCCAGAGCGACTTACAAATTGGAAAGTTCGTACATATTCATCCTGGTCCCCCCGTGGGGAATGAACCCACAACCCTGGCGTTGCAAGCGCCATGCTCTACCAACTGAGCCACACGGGACCACCTGGCATTCGGTAAGTATTCAGATCCCTTGACTTTTTCCACATTTTGTTACATTACAGCCTTATTCTAAAATGGATTCAATATATTTTTTCTCAACAATCTACACACAATACCCCATAATGACAAAGCAAAAACAAGTTTAGAAATGTATTAAAAATAAAAAACAGATACATTATTTACATGTGTTCAGACCCTTTGCTATGAGACTCAATTGAGCATCTTGTTTACATTGATCATTTTTTAGATGTTTCTACAACTTGATTGGAGTTCACCTGTGGTAAATTCAATTGATTGGACATGATTTGGAAAGGCACACACCTGTTTATATAAGGTCCCACAGTTGATGGTGCATGTCAGAGCAAAAACCAAGCCATGAGGTCAAAGGAATTGTCCGTAGAGCTCCGAGACAGGGTTTTGTTGAGGCACAGATCTGGGGAAGGGTAACAAAACATTTCTGCAGCATTGAAGGTCCCTAAGAACACAGTGGCCTCCATCATTCTTAAAATGGAAGAGGTTTGGAACCACCAGACTCTACCTAGAGCTTGCCTCCCGGCCAAACTGTAAAATCAGGGGAGAAGGGCCTTGGTCAGGGAGGTGACCAAGAACCCGATGGTCACACAAAGCGCTCCTCTGTGGAGATGGGAGAACCTTCCAGAAGGACAACCATCTCTGTAGCACTCTACCAATCAGGCCTTTATGGTCGAGTGGCCAGACGGAAGCCACTCCTCAGTAAAAAAGGCACATGACAGCCCGCTTGGAGTTTGCCAAAAGGCACCTAAAGACTCAGACCATAAGAAACAAGAGATTCTCTGGTCTGATGAAACCAAGATTGAACTCTTTGGCCTGAATGCCAAGCACCACATCTGGAGGAAACCTGGCACCATCCCTATGGTGAAGCGTTGTGGCAGTATCATGCTGTGGGGATGTTTTTCAGCGGCAGGGACTGAGAGACTAGTCAGGATCGAGGGAAAGATGACCGGAGCAAAGTACAGAGAGATCCTTGATGAAAACCTGCTCAGGACAGACTAGGGGCAAAGGTTCACCTTCCAACAGGCCAACAACCCTAAGCACACAGCCAAGACAATGTAGGAGTGTCTTAGGGACACTCAAGTCTCTGAATGTCCTGGAGTGGCCCAACCTGAGCGAAGTCTGAAAATAGCTGTGCAACAACACTCCCCATCCAACCTGACAGAGCTTGATAGGATCTGCAGAGAAGAATGGGAGAAACTCCCCAAATACAGGTGTGCCAAGCTTGTAGTGTCATACCCAAGAAGACTCGGGGCTGTAATCTCTGCCAAAGGTGCTTCAACAAAATACTGAGTAAAGTGTCTGAATACTTATGTGATTGTGATATTTCAGTGTTATTTTTAATACATTTGTAAAAATTTCTAAACCTGTTTTTGCTTTGTCATAATGGAGAAGAAACCCCCCCCAGATTTAAGTCCATTTTAGAATAAGGCTGTAACGTAACAAAATGTGAAAAAGTGAAGGGGTCTGAATACTTTCAAAATGCACATGCAGAAAAGGGATTTATTTCAAATTATAAAACAAAAATTGGGTCTGAAGTCGTTACAAGTTTCGTTGATATTCTTTCCTAATTGGCTCGATAATGCTATGGAAAAAGGGTTTATTGGATAAATGCTGCAACTCCTCTCTTGCAGTGTAAAAAAATTGACTAGTTTTCAGGCCTTTTGGGCAGGTTTGAGTGGTCATTGGGCTAGAGATTTGCTAGAACTAGCATGGAGTGTCATAAGCGGGGTTTGCAGTTTTGGGACTTTAGTATCGATTTATTAAACAAGGCAAGCTCAAACAGGCAAAGTAATTAATAGATTTAAGTATTTGAAACCCAGGTCTGGCTGGCACACCATAGGTTGGTACAGGGTGTATATCAGGGATCATCAACTAGATTGAGCCGCGGGCCGATTTGTTCTTGGGTGGATGGTCAGGGGGCCGGAACACAATTACAAATAATTTGTAGACTGCAAATTGACTACAAGAAGGCCAAACAGATACAGTATAATGTTTGCATAAAACAATCATTTTAAACCTTGCTTACATTTGTATACAATCATGTGTCACTATTATTCGTGGGAATACTTGGGAACAGATTTCTTAAATTAAAATCACTTGGAGCCGATTTCCTGGTGTTATTACAATCGTATGTCCTACTATGAAACAAAAAGTATTTTATTTGTACTTATTTTTGCTCAGAAAACTTGGGGGGGGGGCAAATAAAACAATTTGGGGCCACCAGTTGGGAAACCCTGGTGTATATCTTACCTCTGGGGACAGCATGGTCCAACTGTTGGTCGAGGATCCACTGCGGCTGCTGCCTGTGCTGCTGCTGTCAGACATTGCCCCCTTGATGCTCAGCACAGCAACTACAACTTATCTGCAGATGACAGAGATTCACTGACTCATGTAACAAATGTCATTATGAATCACCCAATAATAACTCATTATGTGGTTTTAAAATGTCTGCAGTTTCTACATATATACTTGCACCATGTTCTCATTATGCAATTGAACAAACTATTCATATAGGCCTAATAAAGTATCTCCGTAGAGAAGAAATATCACGACAGCATATTACCACGGCTTTGGAAAAGTCATTTTTCAAACCAACATATCAGAAATTCAATTACACCAAAATGTCAATTGTTGGGCTACAGTGAAGAACTTGAAATTAAGAAAACCATCTGAGAAATAGACTGCATAGCCTACCTTAAACGCCAGCTGCAATAATTGTAATCTGTAACCTACACAAATGCCTATACTCCCTACAAAAAGTAAGAAATTGCAAAAATGTAGAGACATTGATAACATTGGCAAACATAGTTAGTGAATCGCGATAGAGGGAGTGGCCATTTTAAAAACAGACTGATCCTTTTTTGTATTCTCACTTGTATAATCTATTTGCATATACTTCAGACACGCCACTATGGGTTTCTTTACGGTACCCACACCAAAAATACATTTAATGTGTCGCTTAGTTATGTGTAGAGCCATGTCATAATAGAATGGTCTGGCACAAGAGGTTACTCAGGCAAAAATCAAGTTTAACTTTAAAAACATATCGTATCACAGCGCCTCTCCTATTTCTAATGATCCAATTTAAACTGTATTTTAAAATGTACATATGAAGTGTGTAAACAGTATTTTTGCTGTCATACACACACACACACACACATCAGTTTCTCTGGTTTTACTATCTATATGTATGCGCTTGGGTAAAATTAACATTTTTGTTTTATTCTATAAACTACTGGCAACATTTCTCCCAAATAAAAATAGACATTTATTTTCAGAAAATGACAATTGGTCAAAATAACAAAAGATGCAGTGTTGTCAGACCTCGAATAATGCAAAGAAAATAAGTTCATATTCATTTTTAAACACAATACAAATGTTTTAACTTAGGAAGAGTTCAGAAATCAATATTTGGTGGAATAACCCTGATTTTCAATCACAGCTTTCATGCGTCTTGGCATGCTCTCCACCAGTCTTTCACATTGATGTTGGGTGACTTTATGCCACTCCTGGCGCAAAAATTCAAGCAGCTCAACTTCCTCTTGATCACATTCCTGAGGTTTTCAAGGGGTTCAGGTCTGGAGATTGGCCTGGCCATGACAGGGTCTTGATCCTCCATCTACACTTTGATTGACCTGGATGTGTCATGGAGCATTGTCCTGCTGGAAAAACCAATCCTCAGAGCTGGGGAACATTGTCAGAGCAGAAGGAAGCAAGTTCTTCCAGGACAACCTTGTACGTGGCTTGATTCATGCGTCCTTCAAAAGATTCCAGCCTTGCTGAGGCACCCCCAGATCATCACTGATCCTCCACCAAATTTCACAGTGGGTGTAAGACCTGGAGAGGCCTACAAGCTGAAATCATTCTCTACTATTATTCTGACATTTCACATTCTTAAAATAGTGGTGATCCTAACTGACCTAAGGACAAGGAATTTGTACTAGGATTAAATGTCAGGAATTGTGAAAAACTGAGTTTAAATGTATTTGGCTACGGTGTATGTAAACTTCCCGACTTCAACTGTATTTTATTTAATGTCATATCTTGTCTATTACTGTTCTGTGCTTTCATGGTGCGGCAGGTAGCCTAGTGGTTTAGAGCGTCGGGCCAGTAACCGAAAGGTTGCTAGATCGAATCCCTGAGCTGACAAGGTAAAAATAGAGTTGACAAGGTAAAAATCTGTTGTTCTGCCCCTGAACAAGGCAGTTCAGAAAGTCCCTTGGCTGTCATTCTAAATAAGAATGTGTTAACTGACTTGCCTAGTTTAAAAGAATAACAAAAATATTTGTACTTTTTATGCGGACCCCAGGTAGAGTAGCTGCTGCACGTGAAGTAGCTAATGAGGCTCCTAATAAACTAAACTAATTCTTGCTTGATTAGGGCCTCACGCTGTAGCCTAAATTGCATCTATCGTATCTGTGCCGTTCAGATATGAGCAAAAAGTCAGATCCAGTTGGAACTTAGGCTGGAGGCTAGTTGTTAGCTTGGTAGCGAAACAAGGATTAGTCTTCGACAAAACCAGGACGACATGTTCTCTTTTTAGCCAGAGGCTTACATTTCAGTTGTATGAATTGTCCCCGTTTGCTCCCGCGAGAGGTGAAATAAGAGTAGAAGTCATGACACCAAACTCAAAGGAAATACATGTTTCTAGACACATGCAGCATATTTTGATCAGCTTACCATGGTAAACAAAGGCAGAATGCAATCACTACCACAGTTAACCTCTCTCTCTTCCGCTTCCAATAGCGTTGACCACACAAAATAATTTCCCCAAAGTAATATTAGACATGTTCTTACCCCGCGTACTTCACTTCAATTCCACTGTTTTAGCTCGATTAGTCCTGGTATTATTTTACAGACAGCTTTCCTGTCGTGAACATCGGAAAATGTGGGAATTCCAAACTGCGTCATTCCAATGCTTCACACTGTCTTTTCCAATGGGATGTCAATATGGCCGTTTGCGTCACCTCCCTCAAACAGAACAGCCAACCAGGGTGAAGTGTTGTGTCAGGAAAACTGCTTGATTGACGCGCGCAGGTGAAAGTGGTAGGTAATGGATACAGACCCTTCCTTCGCGGATGATAAGATGCTTGCATGCGCACATTATATACGGGAGGGGAGGCAACTTCAACCAGCCTTACATTGACGTGTTTGCAGTGAGCTATATTTGTCGGGACTTCCAGCCTGGCTATCCCACTTCAACCCTGTTGCATGAGATTGTCTATCTGTTTCATTATTGCCCCCTACATTCGTCAGATTCTAAAATAAACTGTACAGTTTTGTCTCTGTCTAACCTGTAGGCCTATTGTAATTTATTGTAACAATGAAATCTCATCCCAAACCACATTTGACCTCCTTAAGTTCATATACCGAATAAAAATCTAAAGTTCAATGTGTTTCCATCACATTTTTAACTCTACCGATAGTTTTGTCACGAAAACTGTTGCGTTAAATAGTAAATGTGCCTACTCGTCTTGGCACGTGTGCTCTAGCCAACAGCTGGCAGATACAGTGCGGGAAGGCTTTGCGTAGGCTAGTCTACATAATGAGATTATGAATAAAAGGGAGAATATTTTCATAGAGATACAGGACTCATCATGGCTATAACCTGATTTAACATGGACATTGCCATTGAAGGATTCTACCATTTTAAAGTAGTCAACTGGTTGGGGATTCCTGTAAGTTGGGAGCAATCAGCCAATGAAAAAGAAGATAATTGACCACTTTAAAATGGAGATAACCTCAATGGCACTGCCCATGCTATCACAGACTGTAATGGAGCCTATATCTATCTCGATTTTATTTATATTTTACCTTTATTTAACTAGGCAAGTCAGTTAAGAACAAATTCTTGTTTTCAATGACGTCCTAGGAACACTGCCTTGTTCAGGGGCAGAAAGACAGAATTTTACCTTGTCAGCTCGGGGATTCGATTTTGCAACCTTTCAGTTACTAGTCTAATGCTCTAACCACTAGGCTACCTGCCACCGATGAGTCCTATCTTTCTCTGTGGCCTGCTGTTAAATGGTGTACGTGTCCTCTCATTGGCTAGAATGGTCACAGCAGATCTCGCCTCCTCCCGCCTGACTTCCATCTTTGAGGACTTAGAGCGGTCCATTCGACTATCTTATAAATATATGTATAAAATGATACCATTAGTGCTCCTTCAGAAAGTAACAGATGCATGACTTTTGTGTTCAAATACTTTTTTTAAAGACAATTACATACATGCATAACATAGGTTTTCTTCATTTAGTAAATGTGCATGCAATACTAAAAGTTTTATTTAAGCGGAAAAGTACATTTTGTGTGTACTACGTCACCATGCACAGATTTTTTTATCAGCGCATTGGAGCGGAATGTGCAGTCCCTCCAGTCTCCAGCACCGATTCCGGTACCAACTCCCACACCACGACCTACCTGCGTTCCATCGGAGCCGGTCCGCGGAATACCCCTGTCCCTCCCGGAGCGCTTCGACGGCTTGCCAGCAAGATACAAGGGGTTCCTTCTACAATGCAACCTGTACCTCGCTCGCTACGCTGAGGCTGTTTCCGGAAGAGACAGGGTTGCCACCGTCATCTCGGCACTGACTGGATGGGCTCTGGACTGGGGTGCCGCGGTCTGGGAGATGGGTGGAACCGAGGTCGAGTCCTACGAGCGCTTCACCCTCCTCTTCCGCTCTGTGTTTGATCATCCTGTGGAGGGACAAGTAGAGGGTGAGTGTCTACTACTAAACCAGGGAGCTAGGACCGCCTTGGAGTTCTCCCTGGAGTTCCAGACCATCGTGGCTTGGAACGAGTTGGCTCTGGTCACCGTTTTCCTGCAGCGGACTGCGGGAGGAGGAACAGCTGCAGTTAGCCTGCCGTGATGACATCTTGTCACTTGACCAGCTCATCAGCATGGCGATCCGGTTGGACAACCTCCTGCGGTCCTGAAGGAAACCTGCAAGGAATCCAGAGTCCATGGCTACACCTGCTCCTTGGCCAGAGCCGACGGATGCGGACTCGGCACGTATGCCCGAGGCAGAGCATAGGAGAAGGAGGAATCTTGGCCTCTGCTTCTACTGTGGGGAAAGGGGTCACTTCTCCCTAACTTGTTCTCTATCCCCATAGGAGGCGAGAAGGTGACAAGCCAGGGAATTCTCCTGTGCTAACCCAGGTAGGAGGCAAGGTCTCCTCTCCTTGTCTGTCAAATCAACTAGTGTTTTCCCGTTAAATTCCCTGAGAATCAATCAATCAAATGTATTTATAAAGCCCTTCTTATATCAGCTGATGTCACAAAGTGCTGTACAGAAACCCAGCCTAAAACCCCAAACAGCAAGCAATGCAGGTGTAGAAGCACGGTTCGAGCCCTGGATAATCGTCCAATAGGGACAGAGCTCGTACATCGCATTACTGTTCCTATTTCTTTGTTGACCCAGGACACTCATTCAGAACAGATCACCTCCTTGATTATAGACAACCCCACGCACCCTATTGTTTTAGGTCTCCCCTAGTTGAGTTTGCATAACCAGGTTATTTCCTGGTCCGAGAAGAGACTGCTGGTGTCATGCCCTGACCTTAGTTATCTTTGTTTTCTTTATTATTTTGGTTAGGTCAGGGTGTGACGAGGGTGGCATGTGTGTTTTTGTCTTGTCTAGGGGTTTTATATATCTATGGGGTTTTGGTATTGTATAGGGTTTATGTATGTCTAGGTGTGTGTAGTTAGTCTAGGCATATGTAGGTCTATGGTGGCATCAGAGGCAGCTGTTGATCGTTGTCTCTGATTGGGGATCCTATTTAGGTTGCCATTTTCCAGTTTAGTTTGTGGGTTATTGTCTATGGTCAGTTGCCTGTGTCTGCACTTGTTTATATATAGCGGCACGTTCGTTTTGTATAGTTTGTTTAGTGTTTCTTCATTAATAAATAGAAGAATGTATTCACATCACGCTGCGCCTTGGTCTCCTCCATTCAACGAACGTGACAGCTGGGTTGGTCACAGGAGTGTCAGGAGTGTCTGCTTCTGGAGTTTGAGAAGTCAATGAGAGAAGTGAAGTTCTTCCTTAGTTGTTCATTTTCAAAGAATCTAAAAAAGGCAACCCACATTTGAGCAAATGTCTTAATTACTCCAACCTCATGAAAATGACAAACTGACACATTTTCATTTTCAACAAAACAACTTTACATCGAAGGTGTTACGTAACTAGGAGTGGTGGGTGCGGAGTCAGGCGCAGAGAGCAGAGGTTTAAGGAAAACTGTATTTATTCCGGTGAGAAAAGTTCATGCCAAAACAACAGGCGAATAAATGACCAGCCCAAAACAGGACACAAACAGTCCGGAAAAATACAAACAATACCATCCACAAAACAGAACAGAGAAACAAGCCTGCACAAAAGCAGGCGGGCATAACAGGCTTAAATAGCCCTAAACCAAACCCCAAACGAGAAACAGGTGAAACCAATAAGACATAACCAACAGAAAAGGAAGAGGGAATTGGTGGCAGCTAGTAGACCGGTGACGACGACCACCGAGCGCCGCCCGAACAGGAAAGGGAGCCACCTTCGGTGGAAGTCGTGACAGAAGGAGTGCCTTTGATTTGACGTCCTGCACATGTGCACGAACTGTTAGACCCGATTTACAGTGAATTAGGAATTAGAATACTAGAATTACATGAACCTTATGACGGTCGAAAGGTCAGCCATGTTGATCAGGGATTTGGTCAACCATGGTTTGCCAGTGGTGTGATAAGATAGTGTAAAACAATGAATGTGGAGAATTTATCTGCACTCTATGTGTGTTAGCTAGCTAGCCAGCCAGTTTTAGAGGTATGATACCATACATTTTTCAAATGAACTGCCAATGCAAACATTCCATTCAAACAATGCAGTCAATCCACAGCCATACAGTGACTGGCTCAAATCAATTGATAATAGAACAAGTTGTAAATGCAACTAGTAGGCTACTGATTTGAGCCGGTCACTGATTTGAGCGCAACTGTGTAAGTCACTACATCTCAGTGCTAAAGGAGTCACTACAGACCTTGGTTCGATCCGGGGCTGTATCACAACCGGCCTGGATCGGGAGTCCCATAGGGCGGCGCACAATTGGCCCAGCGTTGTCCAGGTTAAGGGAGGGTTTGGCCAGGGTAGGCCGTCATTGTGAATAAGAATATGTTCTTAACTGACTTGCCTAGTTCAATAAAGGTTGAATAATATCATGTCTATAAATATAGTAGCACTCACACCTTTCCACACCTTTCCGAGGTATATACACCGAGGATCAGGAATAAGATGAGTCATTGACAGTAGGAGTGAAGTTTATGGATAAAGTGGACTCTTGCCTTTTGGCTGATCCATTTGTGGTTTCACGTGGGTGAAAAAAAAGAGTTGAGTAATGTGGAATCGGTGAGGGTAAGTGGTCTAGTGGCCAAGTGATAATTGTTTGTGTTTCTGTTGGTCAGAGGGATAATGCGCTCGGAGTAAAACGAATGGGGGCAAGAAAAGTGAATTGTTTCATTCTCAAGAAAAGGGCACCAATGAGTGATAACTGGGTAGCAGTAAATATAAAAGTTGACCAGCTGAGGGGAAAGATTCCCGGTGTATGTGATGCTCGTTGTTTGATATGACGCAGACAGGGTGGCGGAGATCTTTGTGGGCTGTACTCGGCCTTGTCTCAGGATGGTAAGTTGGTGGTTGAAGTTATCTCTCTAGTGGTGTGGGGGCTGTGCTTTGGCAAAGTGGGTGGGGTTATATCCTGCCTGTTTGGCAGTGTCCGGGGGTATTATCGGATGGGGCCACAGTGTCTCCTGACCCCTCCTGTCTCAGCCTCCAGTATTTATGCTGCAGTAGTTTATGTGTCGGGGGGCTAGGGTCAGTCTGTTAAATCTGGAGTATTTCTCCTGTCTTATCCAGTGTCCTGTTTGAATTTAAGTATGCTCTCTCTAATTCTCTCTCTCTTTCTCTCTGTCTTTCTTTCTTTCTCTCTCTCGGAGGACCTGAGCCCTAGGACCATGCCTGATGACTCCTTGCTGTCCCCAGTCCACCTGGCCGTGCTGCTGCTCCAGTTTCAACTGTTCTGCCTGCGGCTATGGAACCCTGACCTGTTCACGGGACGTGCTACCTGTCCAGGACCTGCTGTTTTCAACTCTCTAGAGACAGCAGGAGCGGTAGAGATACTCTGGATGATCAGCTATGAAAAGCCAACTGACATTTACTCCTGAGGTGCTGACCTGTTGCACCCTCGACAACCACTGTGATTATTATTTGACCCTGCTGGTCATCTATGAACATTTGAACATCTTGGCCATGTTCTGTTATAATCGCCACCCGGCACAGCCAGAAGAGGACTGGCCACCCCTCATAGCCTGGTTCCTCTCTAGGTTTCATCCTAGGTTCTGGCCTTTCTAGGGAGTTTTTCCTAGCCACCGTGCTTCTACACCTGCATTGCTTGCTGTTTGGAGTTTTATGCTGGGTTTCTGTACAGCACTTTGTGACATCAGCTGATGTAAGAAGGGTTTTATAAATAAATTTGATTGATTGATTTGATTGATTGCAACCTAGATCAGAGCGTTGTCAGATTGTTTGTTTGTAAATTCAGAGCGTTTCGCTCTTGGAGTGTACACACTGGACGCTCTGGCTGAGGAGTAGGGTTGCCAACTGTCTCACTACCAAATAAGGGACAAAAGGCAGCGTGCCAGTGCACGGCGCCACGGCGGTGTGGGCATGGTGTTGTGTGAATGAATATACAGTGAATATTCTCATTCAATTGGAAAGGCAAAACATTTTTATATTCCATTTAGTCTATAGCTTTACTAAAACTATCGTTATGTAAACTTATGTGAATAAACCTCAAATGATCAAAGAAATCACTTTGGACCACTACAGCAAAAAAACATTTCAAATGCAAAAGAGGGGCATGAGTCACTCACCAAGTCTACTTTTTCCATGGATATTTTTTGCTGCTCGACTGATTCAAGCAGTCCTTTGTCCTTTTGCATAGCCAGAGAGAAGTCCTTACATGACAAATCACATACATGACAAATCACAGTTCACAGATATTTGAAGTACATTTTTGATCAGCTCTGTGCTTGTTGATCAAGTTGGCTTTCCCTAGGTTTTGGAAAACTGCCACCCACTTCTCACTGGTGGATTTTGTGGTATCCTGTCTGGCTCTGTATGTCCTCCCGGCTAGCACAAAACTCTTCATAGAGTTGGTCCATACTGACTGTCTCTGTCATTTTGAGGGCAACCACCACCTGCTCCAGGTCAGTGAAGGAGAGCTCCTCATAGAGGCCGATCGGTTTTAGTCTCACCATTACATTTTCTGGTGAGAAATCAAACCACTTGTCAATGTATGTAATGACAGTGTCATGGAACTTCACAAAGTCATGTTGCTGCTTGGACCTTTGTGCTGACAATTGTTTGTCCATCAGCTGCTTGGTCTGGTATCCAAAAAAGCTGTCCTGTTTCTGCTGAAGCATCTTCATTTTGAACTTTTGGACTTCCTCGTAAAACATCTGTGATGCAGAGTGTTGTTTCCTCCAGCTTTTTTACGGGTTGGTTAAAAACACTGCACGTTGTGGGAAAAGCACAGATAAATCTCAGCAGCTTCTTTTTTTTCTTCATACTCAAAAATACTCTTCAGTGCCACAGGACAGGTCTCCCCAATGGACCTGAAGTATGAAGTAAGAGCTGGCCAGCTTTGCAGGAGACGATCGACAGCTGGATGATGAGAGAGCCATTGTGTGCAAACATATCGCAGAATTTCATGCCACTCAATGTCAACAAAGGCAAAAAATGCACGCAGTTCCTCTCTTCGGGAAGCAGATACTGAGAAGTGGCTTTAGATCATTAAAACAATTGTCTCAATATCCACTGACAGCTGATCGCAAGCGTGCTTGCAGGCATTATGAGCTATGTGAGCTGGGCAATTCGCTTTCAGAATGCGATTGTTGGCACTGCTCAATAACTGGTAAACGGATAGGTGTTTTACAAAGTTGACATTGGCATTATCTGCTGCATAGGGCTGTGATGTGTCTAATATCCAGTTCATGCTTTTCCAGACAGTTCATCAGAGCTTGATGTATGCCATTTGCAGTTTCATCACTGTCTTCATAAAAGTCAAGTAACTTGCACTGCACTCCATCAGACACAGAGAAATATCTCACACACACTGGAAACGTCTTTCTATTTCCCTTGTTTGAGGCATTACTGGCAACTGAGAAATACACGGGCTCACCTTCGGTCGGGGACAGATCATCCAAAATATCCCACACAGTCTTCGGTCCTAAAACATTCATTGTAATCATCTCCGCTTTCGTTCTTCCCAAGTGCACCTTCGTCACAACATTTGAGTCATGAAACAAAGCACCGTTGAGCTTGAGCTTAACAAGACAGTCGGTGCCGTTGTAGCCGAGTCCGTGTTTAACCGTATGGTACACATGCGAGGCTTCACTTGCCGTGATTTTGTCATTTCCCGCAGTAGACGTCTCGAAGAATGCACCGATATTGCTAGCACCTTTAGCTAGCGTGGCCTTCTTGTGCATTTCTGTGGATGCATGCTGAGTGAGGTCATTCTCCCTTCCATGGCCAATTGAGAATTCCCGACGGCATAAAGTACAAAAATCTTTCATCGAGTCACCACTGACGGGCTTAATCAAATCAAATCAAATCAAAGTTTATTTGTCACGTGCGCCGAATACAACAGGTGTAGACCTTACAGTGAAATGCTTACTTACAGGCTCTAACCAATGGTGCGGGGAAAAAAGGTACGTGTGTGTGTGTGTGTAGGTAAGTAAAGAAATAAAACAACAGTAAAAAGACATTTGAAAAAAGAGAAGCAAGGCTATATACAGACACCTGTTAGTCAGGCTTATTGAGGTAGTATGTACATGTAGGTATCGTTAAAGTAACTATGCATATATGATGAACAGAGAAGCAGAAGCGTAAAAAGAGAGGTTGGCGGGTGGTGGGACACAATGCAGATAGCCCGGTTAGCCAATGTGCGGGAGCACTGGTTGGCCGGGCCAATTTAGGTAGTATGTACATGAATGTATAGTTAAAGTGACTATGCATATAAGATAAACAGAGAGTAGCAGGAGCGTAAAAGAGGAGTGGGGGGGGGCACACAATGCAAATAGTCCAGGTAACCATTTGGTTACCTGTTCAGGAGTCTTATGGCTTGGGGGTAAAAACTGTTGAGAAGCCTTTTTGTCCTAGACTTGGCATTACGGTACCGCTTACCATGCGGTAGTAGAGAACAGTCTATGACTGGGGTGGCTGGGGTCTTTGACAATTTTTAGGGCCTTCCTCTGACACCGCCTGGTGTAGAGGTCCTGGGTGGCAGGCAGCTTTGCCCCAGTGATGTACTGGGCCGTACACACTACCCTCTGAAGTGCTTGACTTGAAAAAATACAAAACATATATTTTTTTAAAGAGCCGTTTGGGAGCCAAAAGATCCGTCTCTTTTTGGTGAGCTGAGCCGAACGAGCCGGCTCACGGAAAAGAACCGAAATGCCCATCACTACAACCTTATGACGCAGCATGATGATTTGTCGACAGTCTGCTGGGTGGGGCGTTATACATTCCTCCATTCATTGGCCAATGGGATTCGTATCTCGTTTATCTAATATCGTTGGATTAATCGAACCTCCTCATTTATATATATATATATCTATATATATATCTTTCTATCTATATATATAAATAGAGAGAGATTCTAACCAATAACAGGGCCGAGGTAAATCACATGATCATTTCTGTGAGAGGATTGACCAATGAAAAGCAGCGGTGGCTTTTTGAATGGTGAAAGGCCGGATCAGTAGCTAACATTAGAGAGGGAAACTCGCAGCAAACTTGAAAAAGGTCAATCGACCACATCAGAAGCAGGACTATATTCTACAAACAACAGTTATTTTGTGATATATCTAGATTCTTGTTAGGAAATCACCAGTACAATCATTTGGAACAAGCCACGTGGATAAAGGTGATTTGTGCTTTACATGTGTTGTCAAAGCTAGTAGCTAGCTAAGCCTGCTATAGTAGTTAGCTAATGCATTTTTATTGTTAACTAGAGTAGTTAGCCAGCTAATTTAGCTAGTTTCAACAGTTGTTGGATGGCATTTTGTTAGAACTATGTTAGCTAGAACAGTCAACGGTTGACATGAGTAGCTAGTTATGTATAATTAGGCTGGACAATAAAACGTGTCAAAATTCACCCAAGGCTCAAAAACGTCTTTAAGAACGTTGGCTAAGCTGTAACACTAGCGCGAGCCCATAGCAAATTAATGGAGTCGAACGTTCGCAGAGCCTGTTTTGACTGGAGTGAAGCTTAGAATTCCATTTAGCGTAAATGGCATCAAAAAAATGTATCGCTTTTTATTTTACCACTACAATCTGCTCTTAAGACGAAACTGGAAAAATAACTCGTGTAGAAAGTTAACATCCGCACCTCAATGGTGCCAGGTGTGCTTATGTCTGCATAACGAGGAAGTAGGAAAATAATGGCAACTTATGACTATTTCTGGTCTACGGTTTGATGACGAGATACACTGTCCAGGCTCACATCACCCTGGCAGGGTGAAAAATGCCCTAAAATAAGGCCTGTTTTTTCATGATTACTTCAAAACTACGGCATGCAGCTGGGATATGGTAATATTTTGAAACTGGGCTCCACCGCGGATGCATTGAACTACTTTTTATTTTTTTTAAAGCTTTGTTAAAAATGTAATGTGTCCAACATAGTATGATGTAGTCATAAATAGCTGACCTAGATTTGTTTGCTAGCTAGTAGCCACAGCTTGTCGCCTTAGCTAAATAATGCTACCTTAGTTTATGATGCGCTATGCAGGGGCATTGATCTGACAAACCTGTAATTAATGTCTTATTTCTATTGCCTTCTCTTGGCGTTTACTTCAATGTGGTTTGTTGGCAGACTAACCGACTAGGTGTATTGCCGCCACCTATTGCATGGGTAGTGAACGAAAAAACATGGCAACAAAACAAAGAAATGCATAAATAAACCCATCCCACTCCTTCGGTCATAGTTCCTTGTAATGCCTCTAATGTAAAATCCCTGAGTCCCTAACCTTTCAGCTGCAGTCGCAACAATGTCTATTTTCTCGGATTTACTATTTTGTTTGCACTGTGCAGTTTATAACCAATGCAATAAACAATACAAAGTCCACCTTTTTAACATGCCAGGATCCTGGTCTCTAACTAACATGGTTTCTTCAACGTTCCTCTTCTGACTGCTTCTGGATAGGAGACGCGCTGAGCAGCGCTTACTCTTGTCACCTCTCGCTTTCACGTAACAGGGCACTTTAGGAATTAGGGCGCATGTCCGACACCACAATTGCAGTATTTCGCTTCAACTGCCATACTACAATCCTCCCCTATACATACAATTGACACGTCCAAATATTTTACATTTGTCACACTACGTGGATTTGGGCACGATGTCTTGTACAGGATATCTCACAACCCAAAAATACCTGTGAGACTTCTTTTAAAGACCAAAATAATGAATGAGTGGGCTTTCTCTCCAGCCACCATACAGCTACAACTGCAGCTACAACTGCAGCTACTTTTTCAGTTACATCCTTTGCACTCACTTTTAGCGCCACTCCAGAGAACCCCCTTGATAGGCGCCCTTCACAGATCCACACGACACCTTCCAATCTGAAATCTTGTTCAAAGCATGCTCCTTAGACGCACAAAAAATAAATAAGCCCACTTGTTATCCTCAGTGCTTTTCATCAAGATGTCAAATGGATCTCCCGGGTAACTCCATCGGTCCAAAACCTTCACTCCAACCACAAAAGTTGGAACTAGGCATGGATTTACTAGATTCCACGAGCACATTATTCTTTTTTTGCATTTTTGTTCGCCACTAATCCGTTCCTTCACTCATCTTCCTTGGGCTTTATTAACTAAACTGATTGCTTTTGTCTTTCAGGTTGGCATCATGTCTCAGAAGCAGATATATTACTCTGACAAATACGATGATGAGAAATTTGAGTATAGGTAAGTTGACGGTACTACTTTCTTCCAAAATGGTTTTGATCTAGCTATATAGCTAGTATTGACACGTCTTGCCTGGCAGCTATCTTCCTTCCCAGCCCTGTGATGTTGACACAACGTAAAGTACCATTCCATTTCTCCACTGTCTGTAGGCACGTGATGCTGCCCAAGGACATTGCCAAGCGTGTGCCCAAGACCCATCTGATGTCAGAGACTGAGTGGAGGAACCTGGGCGTCCAGCAGAGTCAAGGCTGGATACACTACATGATCCATCAACCAGGTACACTGACAGTCACTGACAGATTTTACAGGGCTAGTCATTAAGGCTTGTCCTAGGCAAAAATAAAGAAGTTGGGCACCCAGAACATAGTGTATTCTGACCCCTTCACTTTTACATTGTTACGTTCCAGCCTTTCAAAAAAGGATTCACTAGTTTTTCCCCCTCTCAATATACACAATACCCCATAATGAAAAATAAAAAAGTTTTAGAAATTTTTGTAAATTCATTAAAAAAATTAATCGCGTACATACATTTTCAGACCCTTTACTCGGTACTTCTGTTGAAGCACTTTATGACGCTTCAAGCTTGACATGCCTGTATTTGGAGATTTTCTCCCATTCTATGCGGATCCCGTCAAGTTTTGTCAAGTTGGATGGAGAGCGTCGCTGCACAGCTATTTTGAGGGATCTCTAGAGAGATGTTCGATCGGGTTCAAGTTTGGGCTCGGGCTCGGCCACTCAAGGACATTCAGATACTTGTCCTGAAGCGACACCTGCGTTGTCTTGGCTGTGTGCTTAGGGTTGTTGGAAGGTGAACTTTCGCCCCAGTCTGAGATCCTGAGCGCTCTGGAGCAGGTTTTCTTCAAGGATCTCTGTACTTTGCTCCGTTCATCTTTCCCTCGATCCTGACTAGTCCCCCAGTCCCTGCCGCTAAAAAACATCCCCACAGCATGATGCTGCCACCACCATGCTTCACCGTAGGGATGGTATTGGCCAGGTGATGAGCAGTGCCAAGTTTTCTCCAGATGTGATGCTTGGCATTCAGGCCAAAAATGTAAATCTTGGTTTCATCAGACCAGAGAATCTTGTTTCTCATGGTCTGAGAGTACTTAAGGTGCCTTTTGGCGATTTCCAAGCTGGCTGTTGTGTGCCTTTTTACTGAGGAGTGGCTTGTCTGGCCACTCTACCATAAAGCCTGATTGGTGGAGTGCTGCAGAGATTCTCCCATCTCCACAAATTAACTCTGGGGTTTCTCGGTCACCTCGCTGACCAAGGCCCTTCTCCCCCGATTGCTCAGTTTGGTCTAGCAGCTAGCTCTAGGAAGAGTCTTGGTGGTTCCAAACTTCTTCCATTTTAAGAAGAATGAGCTGCAACAACCACTTAAACTGGACAATTATCTCAATCTCTTAAAAGACTCAATCATGGACACTCTTACTGACAGTTGTGGCTGTTTTGTGTGATGTATTGTTGTCTACCTTGAACTTTGTTGTCTCTGGCCAATAATGTTTGTACCATGTTTTGTGCTGCTACCATGTTGTGTTGCTGCCTTGCTATGTTGTCTTAGGTCTCTTATGTAATGTTGTCTCTTGTCATGATGCGTTTTGTCATATTTTTAATCCCCGTCCCCGCAGGAGACCTTTTGCCTTTTGGTAGGCCGTCATTGTAAATAAGAATTTGTTCTTAACTGACTTGCCTGGTTAAATAAAGAATGGAGGCCATTGTGTTCTTAGGGACCTTCAATGCTGAAGATTTTTTTGGGGTACCCTTCCCCAGATCTTTGCCTCGACACAATCCTGTTTTGGAGCTCTATGGACAATTGCTTCGACCTCATGGCTTGGTTTTTGCTCTGACTTGCACTGTCAACTGTGGGACCTTATATAGACAGGTGTGTGTGTTGTGCCTTTCCAAATCATGTCCAATTAATTGAATTTACCACAGATGGACTCCAATCAAGTTGTAACATCTCAAGGATGATCAGTGGAAACAGGATGCACCTGAGCTCAATTTTGAGTCTCATCGCAAAGGGTCTGAATACTTATTTACATAAGGTACTAATGTTTTTATTATTAATAAATGAGCAAAAATGATTTTGCTTTTTCATTATTGGTTGTGTGTAGATTTAATATAATCAATTTTATAATAAGGCTGTAAAATAGCAAAGTGTAAGTGAAGGGATCTGAATACTTTCCGAATGCACTGTAGATTTCAGTTGTCGGAATGGACAAAAAAATCACATTCAGACAATTACTCCAATCATAATTGGATCAGGCGGGGCAGTGCATGGTTGATGTTCTGATTTTTAAAAAGCGTATATTACTGTAGCCTATTTCAATAAATGTTATTTACACAAAGCAAGAGAACAATGTAGACAGAGCTAAGAGTCACACCAAAGCAGCGCAAAATATCCAGGCAAATTATTTTTCTTATTTTTCAGATCTGAGCCAATAGCCGCAGTATATTTTTTATATTGTACACTTAGGTGTCTTGTTTATAGAAGCCCACATTTTCTCTGCATTTGATATAGAACTTGGCCTCTTAAGCCACCTATTCAGTTCAATGCATGGTAGAGTTCTCCTGCTGCACTATTTCATGAACAAATACATCTAACAGAGTTCTAGGACATCTCAAACATGGGAGGCCTAAAGAGAGGGACCAAAAAAAATTGACATTTTTACAAACCTTACAGTTGAGCAAGGCATAAGACAACAGCTCCATAACTAAAATAACATCAGCATTAAGACAAATTATGAACAGTATTTTCCAAACTTTTCTATGTTTTAATGTCCTAAAGTTGGGAATAATTTTAGAAGTCAGATTCTATGCTATTCACAGATGTATTTTGAATGACAAATATTATAGGCCACAAAAAGTGAAATTGAGCAAACAATACCAAGATGGAAAAATTGAATGAAGAGTAACAATTTAGGCAACAGCTGAGGAAAAGTGAAGAATTAAATGATGCGTAGTTGGCCAAGGCCTATTTCCATATTCTAGAAATGTGTAACCTACCTAAAATGAATATAGTAGCCTAGGCCTAATAAGAGGGGATAGGAAAAAATGGTGACGAGGAGAGTGACTTCAGCTTTCTGTCAAGTGAATACTCAGACCTGTAAGTGGCTAAAAAAGTTAATGTTGAGCCCGGTATTAGTGTTGACGCTCAGTATGGTAGAAAGAGTGAAGTGCTGATGAATACAGCAACATATAGGCTATGGAGGAATACAACACTGAACTGTACTTTACAGTTGTGCTTATGGTGCATAGCCATGGGGGGTTTATCAGTACAGTAGGCAGGGTGACATGGTGAATACAGCAGCATAATGTTGAGTTATACAAACGCTGTAGCTTACTGTACTCGGAACTATCTCTGACCTGGGGGATTCATTTTGTACCCAGGTCTTGAGTTTGGGTCAATAATGGTGATTAGGTTGTGCTGCTCCTTAGATGTTTAAAGCTCATGTTGCCAAATTAATTCTCTGTGACTTTGTGCTTTACAAACCATCATGTAAGTTTACATTTGGCTCATTCATCCCCCTCCTCTCCCCTGTAACTATTCCCCAGGTCGTTGCTGCAAATGAGAACGTGTTCTCAGTCAACTTACCTGGTAAAATAACGGTAAAATAAAAAATAAAAAAAATAAATGTAACATTGGGTGTATTCACTTGGAAGTAAATGAGCTGAAATGGACCTACCTGCATTTGTCCAATAATACATTGGTTTTCGTTGCAAAATGTTTTGCTATGGTTTGCTACGACTTGCACTAATGAATAGATTAAAGTTGGGCGATATTACGATGGGTTAGGACAGCCATCGTCGACTGTGACGACATTGATGTGACTGACAATGGTTTAGCCTATATATAACTTGACTGGTGCCAAGCAGTGTAAAACTGACATTCTGAGTCATTTGCCTATTCCTATTTGCTGTAGCCTATTTCAACAATTGTTATATAGCCTACGGAACGCAAGAGCGGATTGTAGGTCAGACCTAATTCCACCAAAGCAGCGCTAAATGTTTATCTCGCTGTCGAATGCATGTGCATTAGGCTAATAGTTAAAACTTTTATTTATACACCACACACACACTAACATTCAAAAGTTTGGGGTCAGTTAGAAATGTCCTTGTTTTTGAAAGAAAAGCACTTTTAAATATTTTTTTTGTCCATTTAAAATAACATTAAATTGATCAGAAATACAGTGTAGACTTGTAAATGACTATTGTAGCTGGAAACGGCTTTTAAAAAAAAAAAAAAAAAAAAAAAAAAAAGGAATATCTGCGTAGGCATACAGAGGCCCATTATCAGCAACCATCACTCCTGTGTTCCAATGTCACATTGTTAGCTAATCCAAGTTTATCATTTTAGAAGGTTAATTGATCATTAGCAAACCCTTTTGCAATTGTTAGCACAGCTGAAAACTGTTCTGATTTTAAAGACGCAATAAAACATCTGCAGTTTCTTGGCAATTTCTCGCATGGAATAGCCTTAATTTCTCAAAACAAGAATAGACTGACGAGATTCAGAAGAAATGTCTTTGTTTCTGGCAATTTTGAGCCTGTAATTGAACCCACAAATGCTGAAGCTTCAGATACTCAACTAGTCTTAAAAAAGGCAGTTTTATTGCTTCTTTAATCAGAACAACAGTTTTCAGCTGTGCTAACATAATTGCAAAAGGGTTTTCTAATGATCAATTAACCTTCTAAAATGATAAACTTGGATTAGCTATCATTTTAGAAGGCTAACACAATGTGCCATTAGAACACAGGAGTGATGGTTGCTGATAATGGGCCTCTGTACGCCTACGTAGATATTCCATAAAAAATCTGCCGATTCCCGCTACAATGTTAATGTTGTATATGACTAATGTCCACACTGTATTTCTGATCAATTTGATGTTATTTTAATGGACAAAAAATGTGCTTTGCTTTCAAAAACAAGGACATTTCTATATGACCTCAAACTTTTGAACGGTAGTGCATTTGGAAAATATTCACTCCTTCCAATTTTCCACATTGTAATGTTACAGACTTATTCTAAAATGTATTACATTGAAATGAAAAAATTCCAACAATTTACACAATACCCAATAATGACAAAGGTAAGTTTTTTTTGTTAACTTTTGGCAAATTTATAAAAAGATAAAGAAGTACCTTATTTACTCAAGTATTCAGACACTGCTATGAGACTCGAAATTGAGCTCAGGTGCATCCTGTTTCCATTGATCATCCTTGAGATGTTTGTACAATGTGCAGTGCGACGGCTTTGTCTGTGGTTCTTTTGGGGCAGTAAGAAAATTGAAGTGGATCTAGGGTGTAATGTAGAAGTGATATGATCCTTGACGAGTCTCTCAAAGCACTTCATGACAGAAGTGAATGCTACAGGGCGATAGTCATTTAGTTCAGTTACCTTTGCTTTCTTGGGTACAGGAACAATGGTGGACATCTTGAAGCATGTGGGGACAGCAGACTGGGATAGGGAGAGATTGAATATGTCTTAACACACCAGCCAGCTGGTCTGCACATGCTCTGAGAATGCTGCCGTCTGGGCCGGCATCCTTGCGATGTTTAACACGCGTACATGTCTTAAGTCGGCCACGGAGAACTAGCGCCCACAGTCTTTTCTAGCGGGCCGCTTCGGTGGCACTGTGTTATCCTCAAAGCGGGTGAAGGTGTTCAGCTTGGCCGGAAGCAAGACGTCAGTGTCCGATGTGGCTGGTTTTCCCTTTGTAGTCCGTGATGGTCTGTTGACCTTGCTGCATACGCCTCTTGTCTGAGCCGTTGAATTGCAACTCCACTTTGACTCTGTACTGACGTTGTGCCTGTTTGATTGCCTTACGGAGGGAATAACTACACTGTTTTGTAGTCGGCCATATTCCCAGTCACCTTGCCATGGTTCAATGCGATGGTTTGCGCTTTCAGTTTTGGGTGAATGCTGCCATATATCCACAGTTTCTGGTTAGGTGGGGTTTACTAGTCATTGGGTACAACATCTCCTATACACTTCCTGAAACTCAGTCACCGTATCAGTATATTTGTCTGTTGTTCTCGGAGGCTACCCGTAACATATCCCAGTCCGCGTGATCAAAACAATCTTGAAGCGCGGATTCCGATTGGTCAGACCACCATTGAATAGTCCTTAGCACGGGTGCATCCTGTTTGAGTTTCTGCCTATAGGAAGGGAGGAGAGAAATTAAGTCGTGATCTGATTTGCCGAAGGGAGGGTGGGGGAGGGCCTTGTAGGCATCCTGGAAGATGGAGTATCAGTGGTCGTGTGTTTTTAGCAGTGTGAGCACTACAGTCAATGTGTTAACTTCGGTAACTTTTTCCTCAAATTTGCTTTGTTAAAATCTCCAGCTACAATAAATGCGGCCTCAGGATATGTGGTTTCCAGTCTGAATAATGTCCAGTGAAGTTCCTTGAGTCGTTGTGGTATAGGCTTGAGGGGGGGGATATACACGGCTGTGACTATAACCGAAGAGAGTTCTTGGGAGGTAGTAAGGTTCGGCGTTTGATTGTGAGGTATTGTAGGTCTGGTGAACAAAAGGACTTGAATTCCTGTAAGTTATCACAATCACACCATGAGTAGTTAATCATGAAACATGCACCCCCACCCTTATTCTTCACGGAGAGATATTTATTCCTTTCTGCACGATGAACTGAGAACCCAACTGGCTGAACGGACCAAGACAGTATATCTCGAGAGCCATGTTTCTGTGAAACAGAGTATGTTAGAATCGCTGATGTTTCTCTGGAAGGAAATCCTTGCCCTGAGCTCGTCAACTTTATTATCCAGAGACTGAACATTAGCGAGTAACATACTCGTAAGCCGTGGGTGGTGTGCACGCCTCCTGAGTCCGACTGAAAGTCAGCGAGTGCCTCTTTTCCACATGCCGAGTCTTGGAATTAATTAAAGTGCAAATTAATTACTTAAATCATACAATGTGATTTTCTGGATTTTTGTCTTAGATTCCGTCTCACAGTTGAAGTGTACCTATGATAAAAAATTACAGACCTCTACATGCTTTATAAGTAGGAAAACCTGCAAAATCGGCAGTGTATCAAATACATGTTCATTTATTTATTTATTTATACTCAAATATATTATATATTTATACTCATATTTATACTCAAATATATTATATATTTATACTCAAATATATTATATATTTATACTCATATTTATACTCAAATATATTTATACTCAAATATATTTTTACTCAAATATATTTACACTCATATTTATACTCAAATATATTTATATATTTTTACTCAAATATATTTTTATATTTTTACTCAAATAAATGCGGGATTGGAAATGCAGACAATTACATTGATGGAAGCTACAATTTATCCTCAATATTAAAGCTGTTCCACCACCTAAAAAAACATTGGTTGAAAATAGCAGATGCTATTGACCCTTCGCTAAGCCATGCCCCAGAATTTTTGGACAACAAATCGCAGCTCTTAAATGGATGCTCATGAAGTCCAATATCCTGGACAAGCTCACGTTTGAAACGCATCAAAGCCATTGCGTCATTACAAAAACGGAGAGTTCATTTAAAAACCAATTGATTTAAATGGATAATTAATTGAACAGTGCACGGTGGGTACTTGCTACTGTGATTCCTGAAATGCAGAGCCTACTGATGTTTTATTTTTCGAGTCTGAAATTATACATTTGTTGCATTGTTTGCTTGCTAGCTCTGTCTTATTGACCACCCAACGTTGCTAACTTTAGCTTGCTAGACAGTTAATATAACGTATTTTTTTTTCCTAAACGTATGGTAGCTAAGGTGTTATGAAGTCAACTAATCTGCTGCCGACATCAGGATACAATTTCAGAGCACTTCTTAGCTCAAAGTGGTTAGTAACTTTGGCTGCATGTTGACATGCGATTTGATTTATTTGACATTGCATTCATTCAGAGCCATCCAGTGCCTAGCCCCACTACAACCTTCATTTCACCAGGTTCCCATGAAGCAATTGTAATGACTGTCCACCACAACATACCAGAGAGTCTCCTGATACGCAAGGGTAGTCTGTCTTACTTTCACTGTGTATTTGAAAACGGTTTGAGATCATTGGTAGGCGATTTCACCAGTGGTTAGAAGGGGAATTCTGCTTCCGGGGAAAATGTCCAAGGTTGCAACAGTAACCAAGGGCGTAGCGTAGGGTGAATTGTGTAGTAGGGTATTCAAAAGGGGGTAAATAACTAACTACTAAGAACTAATAAGAACAGGTTTAATGGTAAAATGAATTTAAGAGTGTATATAGTAGTACTTTATTAATCGCCACGGGTAAAGTCATGTGATAGGGGTACAGTAATGTTTTGTTGACAAAGGTGTTGGTGGAGCTGGGTGTCTGAAAGAAGGTAGTAAACCACAAAAAGATCACCTGATATTATACATTCTTTATTTGCCTTATGGTATTTTTTATTTTACATAACTACACACCAGAGAGCACCGGCCTTCGTTTAGCAATAAATATCAATTTTATGTAATCCACTATGATGTGCCTACCTACAGTGGCAAGAAAAAGTATGCGAACCCTTTGAAAATATCTGGATTTCTGTATAAATTGGTCAGAATTTGATCTGATCTTCATCTAGGTCACAACAATAGACACACACAGTCGGCTTAAACTAATAACACCAAAACAATTATACGTTTTCATGTCTTTATTGAACACACTGTGTAAACATTCACAGTGCAGGGTGGAAAGTATGTGAACCCTTGAATTTAATAACTGGTTGACCCTCGTTTGGCAGCAATAACCTCAACCAAATGTTTTCTGTAGTTGTGGGTCAGACTTGCACAATGGTCAGGAGGATTTTTGGACCATTCCTCTTTACAAAACTCTTTCAGTACAGCAATATTCTTGGGATGTCTGGTGTGAACTGCTCTCTTGAGGTCATGCCACAGCATCGCAATCGGGTTGAGGTCAGGACACTGACTGGGCCACTCCAGAAGGCGTATTTTCTTCTGTTGAAGCCATTCTGTTGATTTACTTCTGTTTTGGGTTGATGTCCTGTTGCATCACCCAACTTCTGTTGACCTTTAATTGGTGGACGGACAGCCTAACATTCTCCTGCAAAATGTCTTGATCAATTTGGGAATTCATTTTTGGGAATATGGGAATACATTTTTCTGATGATAGCAAGCTGTCCAGGCCCTGAGGCAGCAAAGCAGCCCCAAACCATGTTGCTCCCTCCACCATACTTTACAGTTGGGATGAGGTTTTGATGTTGGTGTGCTGTGCCTTTTTTTATCCACACATAGTATTGTGTGTTACTTACAAGCAACTCGACTGTAGTTTCATCTGTCCACAGAAAATTTCCAGGTGCACTTTTTCAAACTTCAGACGTGCAGAATGTTTTGTTGACAGCAGTGGCTTCTTCCGTGGTGTCCTTGGGTGAACACCATTCTTGTTTTGTTTTATGTATCGTAGACTCGTCAACAGATATGTTAGCATGTTCCAGAGATTTCTGTAAGTCTTTAGCTGACACACTAGGATTCTTCTTAACCTCATTGAGCATTCAGTCATCTTTGCTGGACGGACACTCCTAGGGAGAGTAGCAACAGTGCTGAACTTTCTCCATTTGGAGACAATTTGTCTTACCGTGGACTGGTGAACATCAAGGCTTTTAGAGATACTTTTGTAACCCTTTCCAGCTTTATGCAAATCAACAATTCTTAATCGTAGGTCTTCTGAGATCTCTTTTGTTCGAGGCATGGTTCTCATCGGGCAATGCTTTTTGTGAATAGCAAACTTTTGTTTAAAAAAAAAATATATATATATATATTAGGGCAAGGCAGCTCGAACCAACATCTCCAATCTCGTCTCATTGATTGGACTCCAGGTTAGCTGACTCCTGACTCCAATTCACTTTTTGAGAAGTCATTAGCCTAGGGGTTCACATACTTTCCCCAACCTACACTGTGAATGTTTAAATGATGTATTCAATATAGAAATACAATCATTTGTGTGTTATTAGTTTAAGCACACTGTTTGTCTATTGTTGTGACTTAGATGACCAGATCAAGTTTGATGACCAATTTATGAAGATATCCAGGTAATTCCAAAGGTTTCACATACTGTTCTTGCCACTGTAGTTGTTGAAGTACTGCAGCAGTCATTACGCACTGTTTCTATTAGGCCTCATCCTCTCCGGAAGTGGCACTACAGGCTGCTGAAATGTGTTACGGAGAACGCCATCATTTTCGTAAGAATATCCCCTTTCCACAGTGGGGTCCCATTTATTTTGTTTAAATGGTTCGGACGCTACCAAACAGAGGTTGGCACATCGATTGTACTGACTTCTGACACTTGTGGGGACTGTAGTGCAAAACGGAGCACATCGTGTTCGTGAGTGTCCCCTTTCCATAGAGCGGTCATAATAGTTTGGACGCTACAAACTCTCAACAAACTTTGCACACCTAGTTTTGGCAATATTTGACCATTCTTCTCTACAAAACTGTTCAAGTTCTGTCAAGTTCCTTGGGAAATGACAGCAATTTTCAAGTCTTGCCAAACATTTTGGCTTGGATTTAGGTCTGGGTGCTGACTGGGGAAACTCAAGGACATTTACTTTTTTATTCCATAGCCATTCCACTGTACCTTTTTGACTGGGTGCTTTGGGTCGGTTTCATGCTGAAAGGTGAACTTCCGTTTCAGAAGAAACATCCCCATAACATACTGCCACCACCATGCTCCACTGTAGAGGTAATGTATTGGCTTTGTGCCAAATGTAGCGCTTCTCATTTAGGCCAAAAAGTTTCACAACCTTTTGCCACAATTTTGTTGCGTACTTCAAACGGGATTCAAGGTGGGCTTTCTTGAGTAGTGTGGGTGTGGCTTCCTTCTTGCCGTACATGCCAGATTTGTGGAGTGCTTGTTATATGGTCACACTTTGACCAGCCTTGGCCATAAAAACCTATAACTCTGCACAAGTTGCCATTGGACTTGGTAGCCACTCTGCTCAGTCTCTTACTTCCTCGGTCATCCAGTTTTGGAGGGTTTGCATGATCTAGGCAGGGTCTTGGTGGTGCCATATACCTTACGCTTCTTAATAATAGTCTTGACACTGCTCCAAGGGATATTCAATGCCTTTGTCCCAGAGTTCTTTTGAAAGTTCCTTGGTGATCATGTTTGCTTTGCAATTCACTACCCAGCAGAGGGAACCTACAGGAACTGCTGAATTTATCCTGAAAATGTGAATCACTCAAATTAACATAGGTGGAGGCCAATTAACATTGTGATTTTGAAGGTGATTCTTTACATCTAAGCTAATTTAGGATTGCAATTACAAGGGGGGTGGACACTTATCCAACCAAACTATTTCATTTTTATGTTTTAATTGTGGGGTAGGATGTGTAGATCAATGGAAAATGCATTTTATTTCCAGGCTTTTTATTTCTGGATCACTACTGGCTGTAAGCGAACGAGTGATGTGCGTTTGGAGTAATACTGGCTGTGTCCAAGGCTCAGCCAATCGTTAACATAACAGCATGCAGCGCAGCACACGACTTAAGAACGAAGAGTCAACCAACTTACTAGTTACAGTATCAGCACGCGCTCTGGAAAGGAAGCGATAACGAAGAGGTAACGCTAGGTGAGAAGCCTAACCATGGAGACGTTAGTGAGTAGGTGATGAAGCGTACTTCATGAGCTGTAACCGAAAAACAACTGGCATTTGGAAAGTTTGAGTTGAGGGAGAAAGTGTGGTGGAACAAGTATTAGCATAGTTAAGTATTTTGCTAGCTGGATCGAATTCTCCGTTAGTTAGCCAGAGAAATGTTGAACAACATTAGCCAACATAAACTCAATTATTTGAGAAGTTATGGTGTGAAAATTAGCTTGCTAATAAAATCAGACAGCTAACGTTACAACAGCAAATGAGCTAACATTAGTAACCTAACCAATTCACTATTATTAACTGGTATACGACTCCTTGCCGTTCCTCAAGTTATAACATGTTAACGTTAGTTGCTTACTGGACCCTGGCAATCTGTGTGAAACTAGTTTACGAACTAACCACCATCTGTTCAGTATGTGGTTAATTTTCAGAATTAGGTGAAAATGAGGCGCTGCTTGTTAAACAAGTGGATTCAGGGATCAAGTGTAGCTGGAGCTGGGCCTGGCTTAAGCTGGATGCCACTATAGAGGGGACAGAAACACTACACACTTTCCCTCTTTCTCACTTTTTCAATACAGTGGATAAAAAGGAGTATGCCAGGTGTACACTCTGCCTGAAAGAGATCAATTGTGCCAACAAAGGGTATTATGCTCTGCTGCAGATGTCCACAGGCAGAAAGTGTACAATGTAATAATGTGCAGTGTAGCCCAAAGATATTTTTGTTGTGTTGAACTTGACAGTAACGTGTGTGTGTGTGAGGATTATATATATTTTTTTACTCGTGTGAATGTTATTTTTGAACATGTAGCCTTGTGGCCACTATAATAGAGCAAAAATAGAATCCCTGTTTCATTCTACTTCTACTTTAAGATGTTTTTTCCCCAAGTGCAATATTTATATATTGTGTGTGTGGTCACACGCGTTCTATTATAAAGGTTATCATGGCTAACTGCAATATGTGTTTTTCTCAAGACTTGAGTGTCATTTTCAGTAAAGTCTAGGCAACAAATAACATTGGATTGCTTTCTTAATTTTTTTTTAGCTGAGTTAGGTTCACATGAACCACTTATTTTACACACAGACTGATCATGTAGATATTCTCTGTTTAATTAGTTAACCTGCATTTCCCCCTAGCAGGGATTTTCTTTGCATGTTTCAGTGCAAGAAAATAAGTTTGCATCCCTGTATGAATTCTATCTGATTTGTGTTTGCATGTTTAGGTAAAAAGACAATGTACTTTATGAAACACTGACAAGTAAAGGTCATAAATGTTTTATTTTTGTTTGCTTAATTTGATTGGGTGATCCTTGCTCCCCAGTGCCTATGCCCCTGACACAGAGAAGATTTGCAAATTCTTGCGGTTAGCCTCTGCCCAGGCTTTCAACATTATCTTTCGTCTTCCAATTGCTTTTCGATTTCACGATAAAGCCCAACTGCGTTTTAGCAGGTTTTTTGATATTTATATAAAATATTGGGGGTTGGACAAAAGTGGTGATGGCATCGTATATCACAATGTTTTTATAGGTACATAATCATGTTAGGACAAAGGTTGACACCGCCCAACCCTAGAATACAGTACATTCATGTTGAGCTCAAAGATCCCTGTTTGTAACACAAGATGGTGCTCAGCCTCCATCGGATTGACCTTTTGTATTATAGGCTACTTGCTATCTTTGATACTGGTCTCTTGCCATCAGCAAATCATGAGGTCTGACTCCTACTGTTTTGTCTCCAAATACAAATCTGTTCTTGTCTGTCACCTGAAAACAAGACGTTGTTCAAGCATTTCAGCCATGATGTTAAAACACAGATATTAGTTGGCTAAGACAGGGCATCTATTGAACATATGGTTGGGTGTCACACTAACTTATTTGAGCTTGCCTTATGTGCATCATTAGAGAGACCGTTCACACAAAGAATGAAGTCCTGATTGGGCAGTATATTTGATTATAGCCACGGTATGTTTTTCAATACCGTTGAAACTATTAATTTGAAGTTTAATACAATTTTATAGTTGTAGCTACTTTTTAAGTAAATACCCGCTGTCAAATTGTGCAATATATTGGGAGACAAAGCAGATCGTGTTGATCTTTTCACCCGTCATATTATTTTACATTACAAAGCTAACCGAAGTTGAGCCTGTCACGTCTGTTTGTAAATAGTACAGCAGGAGAATGCAGGAGCAGGTGAATCCAGCTGTGTATTGACGGGTTGCGTTTTTATATCGAAAGTCAGAATTTTTTAAAAAGATTAAATTGAGTGATCAGGTTAAATTGAGTGATCAGGGGCGCGCAACTACCATGTTTCTTCACAGAACATTAATGCAACACATTCTGCAGAAAATGGCTTCATTTTCATCAGATCACAACAGAAGTGCCACGCGGCTGCCATTTGGATGGCAGCCACATAAATCAGCGAACAATAAGGCAAGGTCTTTTTTGCAAAAACAATGCATGGCCATCATTTCTGTTTTACATAGAATTAACTTTAAGCAAAGTTGGCTACATTATTCTTGCATTTTAACTGAGAAATGTACTGGAGAAAAGTAGCTACACATCAGTCGGAGTGCTTTCTGCTGATAAAATTGGCCATTTGTGATTGCTCATCTGTGTGAAGTGCAACTGAAGCACAAAATTAGTCTGATGCTGGGCAGAAATTACAAGAAGCGTTCAAGATATGTTTACAAAACTCAGCAAGACATTAATTATGCATTTATAATTTTTTTCTCCCTTAAGTGGCTTAATTAATAAGGAGATGGGGCATCCTATAGTGTTCACTTGCTGGCGTGTTTGAGAAGTCAAATCCCTTTTGGATGAGTTACCTGTACAACTGCCTCTATTTTTTTTAACTTTTTTTGTTAACCTTTTTATACAGGTTTTTCTCACTGCGATAACATCTCTTTTCCAAGAGAGACCTGGTCCAATTGCAGCAAGGGGAACAACGTTTTAGACAAAACAACTTACATACACTAACACATTATTAAACCAAACTATAAACACACATACAGTACAACAATTACATATTACGTTAAAAACATCTTTACTAAAAAACAGTTGTCCTAAAGACAGTTACACTCTTCAATGATATATACAGTTGAAGTCGGAAGTTTACATACACTTAGATTGGAGTCATTAACTCATTTTTCAACCACTCCTCAAATTTCTTGTGAACAAACTATAGTTCTGGCAAGTCGGTTAGGACATCTACTTTGTGCATGACACAAGTAATATTTCCAACAATTGTTTACAGACAGACTAATTCACACTTCCAGTGGGTCAGAAGTTTACATACACTAAGTTGACTGTGCCTTTAAACAGCTTGGGAAATTCAAGAAAATTATGTCATGGCTTTAGGAGCTTCTGATAGGCTAATTGATGTCAATTGGAGGTGTACCTGTGGATGTATTTCAAGGCCTACCTTCAAACTCAGTGCCTCTTTGCTTGACATCATGGAAAAATCAAAAATCAGCCAAGAGCTCAGGAAAATAAATTGTGGACCTTTACAGGTCTGGTTCATCCTTGGGAGCAATTTCCAAATGCTTGAAGGTACCACGTTCATCTGTACAAACAATAGTACACAAGTATATACACCACGCCGCCGTCATACTGCTCAGGAAGGAGCCACGTTCTGTTTTCCTAGAGGTGAATGTACTTTGGTGCAAAAAGTGCAAATGAATCCCAGAACAACAGCAAAGGACCTTGTGAAGATGCTGGAGGAAACGGGTACAAAGTATCTATATCCACAGTAAAACGAGTCCTATATCGACACAACCTGAAAGGCTGCTCAGCAAGGAAGGAGACACTGCCATAAAAGAGCTAGACTACAGTTTGCAACTGCACATGGGGACAAATAGCGTACTTTTTGGAGAAATGTCCTTTGGTCTGATGAAACAAAAATGGAACTGTTTGGCCATAATGACCATCGTTATGTTTGTAGGAAAAAGGGGGAGGCTTGCAAGCCGAAGAACACCATTCCAACAAGGAAGTACGGGGGTGGCAGCATGTTGTGGGGGTGCTTTGCTGCAGGAGGGACTGGTGCACTTCACAAAATAGATGGCATCATGAGACAGGGAAATTATGTGGATATAATGAAGCAACATTTTTTTTTTTTTCATTCAAGACCCGTCTGCTGCTCCACTTTTCAGAGCAGGCAGACCCATTGCCCTAGCAACTCCAGATTCCAAAAAGACAGCTTGTACACATGCGGCTCCAGAGGCATTACTGTTTTTCCTTCAGACAAGTTTGTCAACTTTAATTTGCACAATGTCTCGTTCACATTTGATTGTCATTTTTGGTGAGTTTGGACATTTACATTCTGTAGCTCCTACCTATATATGTTTGACTATGAGCTGGATTGCCTATCATTGCAATTTGTTTTATTTTCATTTGCGCTCCTAAGCAAATTTTGCTAGCATCCTCCATGGAAATTCGCTATTACTTGTGCAAATTTGGTTAACATTCTGGTAATAATGATAAATTTAAAAAGTAGGGCGGTATCCAACTTTCTATATCGTTGTCCTCTCATCCCATTGGGTTTCTATTTTCTTTAGCCAATTTTGGTGTTTAATGCAGGCCCGGCAGACAAGTTCCTTACTTTCTTCCACTTGCCTCTTCCATTTTTTTGGGAAATGCTGCAATTAGTTGGTTGTAATTTTGAGTAGAGCATTGTTGCCACAACCAATAACATTTTGCGTTGGTGGTGTTTGTAAACACAGGCTACTTAACATTCTGTACAACTTCAGGAAAAGAGGCACAGACAAAACAAGGATACATAAGTTAATGCATCTCCTGAGGGAAACTTAAATTCCACTCTGAGGCCAAACAAATGTAAGCATTAACAGCCAGTGCTCCCATTCAAATCCAATACTAAAGTTCTCCAGATTTCCAATAATCGAGTCAATGTGATATTTGGAAGGATCAAGGATGACCTCGTGAGACTACTAGAACACATGAAATAATTATCAGGTGTCCACAATATGACTTAGGGTGAGTCCCAATAATATCTCCTTTTGTTCACTACTTCCCACAAATCTGAAAGCATTGGAGGTGAAATTATTCACTCCCTTGGCATTTTTCCTATTTTGTTGCCTTACATCCTGGATTTAAAACAGATTTTTTTTTTTGGGGGGGGGTTGTAACATTTGATTTACACATGCCTACCACTTTTTGAAGATGCAAAAATATTTTTTATTTTAATACAAGAAATAAGACCCAAAGAAAGAACTTGAGCGTGCATAACTGTTCACCCCCAAAAGTCAATATTTTGTAGAGCCACCTTTTGCAGCAATTACAGCTGCAAGTCTCCTGGGGGTATGTCTCTATAAGCTTGGCACATCTAGCCACTGGGATTTTTGCCCATTCTTCATGGCAAAACTACTCCAGCTCCTTCAAGTTGGATGGGTTCCGCTGGGGTACAGCAATTTTAAGTCATACCACAGATTCTCAATTGGATTGAGGTCTGGGCTTTGAGTAGGCCATTGACTAAGACATTTAAATGTTTCCCCTTAAACCACTCGTGTTACTTTTTTTTTTTTTGGAAGGTGAACCTCCGTGCCAGTCTCAAATCTCTGGAAGACTGGTTTCCCTCAAGAATTTCCCTGTATTTAGCACCACCCATCATTCCTTCAATTCTTACCAGTTTCCCAGTCCCTGCCTAAGAAAAACATCCCCACAGCATGATGCTGCCACCACCATGCATCACTGTGGGGATGGTATTCTCGGGGTGATGAGAGATGTTGGGTTTGCGCCAGACATAGCGTTTTCCATAATGGCCAAAAAGCTCAATTTTAGTTTCATTCTGACCAGAGAACCCTCTTCCATATGTTTGGGGAGTCTCCCACATGCCTTTTGGCGAGCACCAAATGTGTTTGCTTTGCTTATTTTTTCTTTAAGCAATCTCTCTTTTCTGGCCACTTTTCAGACAAGCCCAGCTCTGTGTACGGCTTAAAGTGGTCCTATGGACAGATACTCCAATCTCCGCTGTGTAGCTTTGCAGCTCCTTCAGGGTTATCTTTGGTCTCTTTGACTCTCTGATTAATACCCTCCTTGCCTGGTCTGTAAGTTTTGGTGGGTGGCCCTCTCTTGGCAGGTTTTGTTGTTGTGCCATATTCTTTCCATTTTTTAATAATGGAGTTAATGGTGCTCCGTGTTTTATTTTTTAAATTTATTATAATTTTTTTATAAATATCCCAGCCCATATCTGTACTTCTCCACAACTTTGTCCCTGACCTGTTTGGAGAGCTCCTTGGTCTTCATGGTGCTGTTTGCTTGGTGGTGCCCCTTGCTTACTTTTGCAAGGCACTGTAGGTATGGGCTAGAATGAGTTTTCTTTCAAATCAGTGAAGGGAAGTAAACTAGTGCATACTTTGGTAGGAAGGACAGATATATTGGATACAACCTGCCATTTTTGTTTCCATTCACTTTCTAAACTTCACAATCACTCACTCTTCCTCTCTTTTTCTCTTTCCCTCCAGAGCCCCACATCTTGCTGTTCCGTCGTCCACTGCCTGCAGCCTGATCTCTCGGACAAAGTGCGAGAGAGAATCCATAGGGAAGAAGATAAGAGGGTGGCTGGAGATGGTTGAACACAACTCAATTGGATGGATATAGACTATTTTGTAAATACTGCATGGTATACAGTGGAGCCAGAGTCGAGCTCCAACCCACTGCCTCACTCACTGTAAAGCCTTTCACATTTCCTCTGGACCTGCTTGGAACCCTTTCATATTTTTCTCTATGTACTAGCCTGATAATGTTGTCAATGTGTGCGTCTGGGAAGAAAAGGAAACAGGTTTTAGCAACACATTTTCAATATTCTAAGCTTTAACCCACAATACCTGCTGTGAGTTGACTAACATATCTAATTTTAAGGCAGATAGTAAGATGGTAAATGTTAAAATGCAGGAGGCGCCATTTTGGCAGCACACATGTGCAGGGATGTTACCGTAATTACGGATCATATACCTTTTATGGCACTTGATTCAAACTTATTTTGAATACCGCAGCTTGCATCAAGTGTATGCACTCTTACATTGTACAAATGATAGCCCTCTGGATATTGTTAAAAGAAAAAAAAGTTTTTTATTTTTCAAAATTTTATAAATCGTGACCTGCTGCAGTTATACTGTAGACTGTCTGCATTTTTAGAGCTGTCAAAATGGGACCCAATATCTTCGTTGCCATGTCTATGATTGTACAAATCAGCTGCTCAGTTTTTTTATGAATTCTTTTACACAGAAATAAATGTTTTAATTTGACATTCCTCTCACAGATTGTGATTTAGTTCTGCACTTTTAAACCTTAACATTTGCCGTTTGGCTTATAGTGGTGTTAAAAGTGAATTTGTAGATGGATAGACAGATTACATGTCAAAAGTTTGGACACCTACTCATTCAAGGGTCTTTATTTATTTGAACTATTTTATACATTGTAGAATAATAGTGAAGACATAACTATGTAGTCATGTAGTGCTCAAAGTGTTAAACAAATCAAAATATATTTAAAGTAGCCACCCTTTGCATGGACAGCTTTACACACTCTTGGCATTCTCTCAACCAGCTTCACAACCTGCTTTTCCAACAGTCTTGGCGTTACCACATATGCTGAGCACTTGTTGGCTGCTTTTCCCCCACTCTGCAGTCCCAACTCATCCCAAACCCTCTCAATTGGGTTGAGGTCGAGTGATTGTGGAGGCCAGGTCATCTGATGCAGCACTCATCACACCTTTTTGTTCAAATAGCCCTTACACAGCTTGGAGGTGTGCTGAGTCATTGTCCTGTTGAAAAACAAATTATAGTACCACTAAGCGCAAACCAGATGGGATGGCGTATCACTGCAGAATGGTGTGGTAGCCATGCTGGTTAGGTGTGCCTTGAATTCTAAAGAAATCACTGACAGTGTCACCAGCAAAGCACCTCCTCCTCCATGCTTCATGGTGGGAACCACACATGCGGAGATCATCCGTTCACCTACTCTGCGTCTCACAAAGACACCAATTTGGACTCATCAGACCAAAGGACAGATTTCCACTGGTCTAATGTCCATTGTGTTTCTTAGCCCAAGCAAGTCTCTTCTTCCTATTGGTGTCCTTTTAGTAGTTGTTTCTTTGCAGCCATGAAGGCCTGATTCACACAGTCTCCTCTGAACAGTAGATTTTGAGATGTCTATTTCTTGAACTTCGTGAAGCATTTATTTGGGCTGCAATTTCTGAGTTTGGTAACTAAGGGATTTATCCTCTGCACAGAGGTAACTCTGGGTCTTCCTTTCCTGTGGTGGTCCTCTTGAGAGTCAGTTTCATCATAGTGCTTGATGGTTCTTGCGACTGCACTTGAAGAAACTTTCAAAAGTTCTTAATTTTCCGAATTGACTTCCCTTCATGTCTTAAAGTAATGATGGATTGTCATTTTCTGTTCGCTTATTTTAGCTGTATTGCCATAATATGGACATGGTCTTCTATCAAATAGGGCTATCTTCTGTATACCACCCCTACCATGTCACAACACAACTGATTGGCTCAAACACATTAAGGAAATACATTCCACAAATTAACTTTTAACAAGGAACACCAGTTAATTGAAATGCATTCCAGGTTGCGGTTGCATTATAAAGTGTGTGGCATTCTAATGCTCTGTAGCATAGTAAATGGCTATTATCGTTTTGAAGCTGGTTGAGAGAATGCCAAGAGTGTGCAAAGCTGTCAAGGCAAATGATGGCTACTTTGAAGAATCTCATATTTTGATTTGTTTAACACTTTTTGAATACTACATCCTTATGTGTTATTTCATAGTATTGATTTCTTCACTATTAGTCAAATAGGTTTTTTTAGAAAATAGTAAAAAATAAAAACCCTTAAGAGGTGTGTCTAAACTTTTGGCTGTTACTGTGTACAGTATGTATGTACAGTGCCCTTTCGGAAAGTGTTCAGACCCTTTGACTTTTTCTACATTTTGTTACGTTACAGCCTTTTTCTAGAATTGCTGAGATTTTTATTTAATCAAGCTACACACAACACCCCATAATGTCAAAGCCAAAACAGTTTCTTAGAAATCTTTGCTAATTTATAAAAAATTGAAATTTTTAATACTTTATTTACATAACTATTCAGACGCTTTTCTATGAGACACAAAATTGAGCTCCTTTTGATGTTTCTATAACTATGATTGGAGTCCATCTGTGGTAAATTCAATTGATTGCACATGATTTGGAAAGGCACATAACTGTCTATATGAGATCCCATCATTGAAAGTGCATGTCAGAGCAAAAACCAAGCCATGAGGTCGAAGGAATTGTCCGTAGACCTCCGAGACAGGATTGTGTCAAGGCACAGATCTGGGGAAGTGTACCAAAAAATGTCTGCAGCATTGATGGTCCCCAAGAACACAGTGGCCTCCATCATTCTTAAATGGAATAGGTTTGGAACCACTAAGTCTCTTCCTGGAGCTGGCCGCCCGGCCAAACTGAGCAATCGGGGAAGAAGGGCCTTTGTCAGGGAGGTGACCAAGAACCCGATGGTCACTCTGAACCGAGCTCTAGAGTTCCTCTGTGGAGATGTGAGAACCTTCCAGAAGGACAACCATCTCTGAAGCACTCCACCAATCAGGCCTTTATGGTAGTGGCCAGACAGAAGCCACTCCTCAGTAAAAGGCACATGACATCCCGCTTGGAGTTTGCCAAAAGCCACCTAATGACTCTCAGACCATAAGAATCAAGATTCTCTGGTCTGATGAAACCAAGATTGAAGTCTTTGGCGTGAATGCCAAGTGTCACGTCTGGAGGAAACGTGGCACTATCTGTACAGTGAAGCATGGTGACAGCGGACAAGGACATAGATATGGTGACAGCGGACACACTTGTTTAACTCTTGACAGTTCAAAACTCTGAGCAGTAGCCGTTATTTACTATTTTACACCTGGGGTTGCTATACATTATTTTTACCCATTTTATAAGAGATTTACCGAAATTGAAAAAATCCAGGCATTTATAAATAAAATCCAGGCTTACTTTATCAAATGCCTTTTCAAAATGAATGGTATAAATACCATTCCTGGCTTCTTATGTTTCAAAATGTTCTATTATTTCTAGTAGTTGTCATTATCTCCAATGTATCGTCCATGTAAAAAAACCTGTCTGATCAGGATGAACAATACCTGGTAAAACCCTTTTAATTCTGAGAGTTATGCATTTTGCTAGTATTTTTGCATCACAACATTGAAGTGTAAGGGGCCTCCAGTTTTTTTGTTAGACTGGGTCTTTAGATGGCAAATATGAGTTGGCCTTCCTGCTGAGTACCTGACATACTACCATTTCTTTAGCAGTAGTTAAAACAATCTAACAATGGAGCTTTTAGTATATCAAAAAATACTTGCCATCAAGCCCTGGGGTTTTTCCAGACAAAGGATTTAATAGCCTTAAAATGTGCTTCCACTCTAATTTGGCCTTCGCACTGATCTTTCTGTACATTTGTTCATTTTCCATTTTTTATATTATTTGGAAAGAATTCCATACCATAATCTTCATTCAGTGGGAAAGGATGAGAGGGAAAAGAGAACATCTGCCTAAAATAATTAGATTCCTCTTTTAAAATATCATTCGGAGAATCATAGATGACTGTCTTCAGTAATGAGTTTCTGCAAATTATTTTTGTTAGCGTTCCTGCATTGGAGATTCAAGAAGAATTCTGTGCATTTTTCTCCATATTCCATTCAGTTTGCTTTGTTTTTGTAATAGATTACATTAGATCGTTCTTGAATAAGTTCCTCAAGTTCTTTTTGTTTTTCCTCTAACTTATTTTGTATCTGTAGTATCATTTTTATTGCTATCTACCTGTACTATTAGTTCATGGATTTCCCTTGTTAGTCTAGTCTCTTTAGCCAGAAACTGCTTTTTTTTATTATTGATGAATATTGAATCGAATGACCCCTGAAGGTACATTTAAAGGTCGCCCAAACAATAACGGGATTTGCTGATCCTATATTATGATGGAAAAATTCAGTTATAAAGTATTTAGATACTTAGGTAAAAGTAAGTTGTCCTCCAGTAAACTTTGATTACATTTCCAATATCCCCGTCCACGTGGAAAACCTGAGTTATGTGAATGCCAATTAGATTTAATTTTTTATTTTTTTATTTCACCTTTATTTAACCAGGTAGGCTAGTTGAGAACAAGTTCTCATTTACAACTGTGACCTGGCCAAGATAAAGCAAAGCAGTGCAACACATACACAGAGTTAGACATGGAATAAACAAACATACAGTCAATAATACAAGAGAAAAAGTCTAAATACAGTGTGTGCAAATGAAGTAGGATAACGGAGGTAAGCCAATAAATAGGCCATAGTGGCAAAATAATTACAATATAGCAATTAAATACTGGAGTGATATATGTGCAGAAGATGAGTGTACAAGTAGAGATCCTGGGGTGCAAAGGAGCAAAATAGATAACAGTATGGGGATGAGGTAGTTGGATGCGCTAATTATAGGTGGGCTATGTACAGGTGCAGTGATCTATGAGCTGCTCTGACAGCTGGTGCTTAAAGCTAGTGAGGGAGATATGAGTCTCCAGCTTCAGAGATTTTTTGCAGTTCGTTCCAGTCATTGGCAGCAGAGAACTGGATGGAAAGGTGGCCGAAGGAGGAATTGGCTTTGGGGGTGACCAGTGAAAAATAGCTGGTAGAGCGTGTGCTATGGGTGGGTGCTGCTATGGTGACCAGTGAGCTGAGATAAGGCAGGGCTTTACCTAGCAAAGACTTATAGATGACCTGGAGCCAGTGGGTTTGGTGACGAATATGACGCAAGGGCCAGCCAACGAGAGCATACAGGTCGCAATGGTGGGTAGTATATGGGGCTTTGGTGAAAAAAACAGATGGCACTGTGATAGACTGCATCCAATTTGCTGAGTAGAGTGTTGGAGGCTATTTTGTAAATGACATCGCCGAAGTCAAGGATGGGTAGGATAGTCCGTTTTACAAGGGTATGTTTGGCAGCATGAGTGAAGGATTTTTTGTTGCGAAATAGGAAGCCAATTCTAGATTTAATTTTGGGTTGGAGATGCTTAATGTGAGTCTGGAAGGAGAGTTTACAGTCTAACCAGACACCTAGGTATTTGTAGTTGTCCACATATTCTAAGTCAGAACCGTCCAGAGTAGTGATGTTAGACGGGCTGGCAGGTGCGGGCAGCGATCTGTTGAAGAGCATGCATTTAGTTTTACTTGCATTTAAGAGCAGTTGGAGGCCACGGAAGGAGAGTTGTATGGCATTGAAGCTCGTCTGGAGGTTTGTTAACACAGTGTCCAAAGAAGGGCCAGAAGTGTACAGAATGGTGTCTGCGTAGAGGTGGATCAGAGAATCACCAGCCGCAAGAGCGACATCATTGATGTATACAGAGAAAAGAGTCGGCCTGAGAATTGAACCCTGTGGCACCCCCATAGAGACTGCCAGAGGTCCGGACAACAGGCCCTCCGATTTGACACACTGAACTCTGTCTGAGAAGTAGTTGGTGAACCACGCGAGGCAGTCATTTGAGAAATCAAGGCTGTTGAGTCTACCGATAAGAATACGGTGATTGACAGAGTCGAAAGCCTTGGCCAGGTGGATGAATACGGCGGAACAGTATTGTCTTTTATCGATGGCAGTTATGATATGCCATATTTAGACTTGATAATGTTAAACATGGTTGGAGTGTTAATGTGGAGCAATGAAATGGGGTATCAGTCTACTCGGTGACACCCAGAGAACACAACTGTGAAGAGTTAACGGGAATATATGCGTCGTAGCTCATATTGCGGGACATTGACTGGGAAATCACCTCTTTGCATCACTGTCAATTACATACCTTAATTTTGAAGGCTAACTGCAAATTAGGGTTATTTTACATGACACCCAGCTATATACTAGTAACTAGCTAGCTAACTATAGCTACTGAAACAGATTACGTTTTTATCACTGTCTTTATCACGTTTTTATCAATGCAAATAGTCCGGGTAGCCATTTGATTACCTGTTCAGGAGTCTTATGGCTTGGGTGTAAAAACTGTTGAGAAGCCATTTTGTCCTAGACTTGGCACTCTGGTACCGCTTGCCTTGTGGTAGTAGAGAGAACAGTCTATGGCTGGGGTCTTTGACCATTTTTAGGGCCTTCCTCTGACACCGCCTGGTGTAGAGGTCCTGGATGGCAGGCAGCTTAGCCCCAGTGATGTACTGGGCCGTACGCACTACCCTCTGTAGTGCCTTGCGGTCAGAGGACGAGCAATTGCCGTACCAGGCAGTGATGCAACCAGTCAGGATGCTCTCGATGTTGCAGCTGTAGAACCTTTTGAGGATCTCAGGACCCATGCCAAATCTTTTTAGTTTCCTGAGGGGGAATAGGCTTTGTCGTGCCCTCTTCAAGACTGTCTTGTTGTGTCTGGACCATTCTAGTTTGTTGGTGATGTGGACACCAAGGAACTTGAAGCTCTCAACCTGCTCCACTACAGCCCCGTTGATGAGAATGGGGGCGTGCTCGGTCCTCCTTTTCCTGTAGTCCACAATCATCTCCTTAGTCTTGGTTACGTTGAGGGATAGGTTGTTATTCTGGCACCACCTGGCCAGGTCTCTGACTTCCTCCCTATAGGCTGTCTCGTCGTTGTCGGTGATCAGGCCTACCACTCTTGTGTCGTCTGCAAACTTAATGATGGTGTTGGAGTCATGCCTGGCCATGCAGTCGTGGGTGAACAGTGTTGAGGATCAGCGTGGCAGATGTGTTGCTACCTACCCTCACCACCTGGGGGCGGCCCGTCAGGAATTCCAGGATCCAGTTGCAGAGGGAGGTGTTTAGTCTCAGGATCCTTAGCTTAGTGATGAGCTTTGAGGGTACTATGGTGTTGAACGCCTATCTGTAGTCAATAAATAGCATTCTCACATAAGTGTTCCTTTTCTCCAGGTGGGAAAGGGCAGTGTGGAGTGCAATAGAGATTGCATCATCTGTGGATCTTTTGGGGCGGTATGCAAATTGGAGTGGGTCGAGGGTTTCTGGATAATGTTGTTGATGTGAGCCATTACCAACCTTTCAAAGCACTTCATGGCTACGGACGTGTGTGCTACGGGTCTGTAGTCATTTAGGCAGGTTGCCTTTGTGTTCTTGGGCACAGGGACTATGGTGGTCTGCTTGAAACATGTTGGTATTACAGACTCAATCAGGGACATGTTGAAAATGTCAGTGAAGACACCTGCCAGTTGGTCAGCACATGCCCGGAGCACACGTCCTGGTAATCCGTCTGGCCCCGCAGCCTTGTGTATGTTGACCTGTTTAAAGGTCTTACTCACGTCGGCTATGGAGAGCGTGATCACACTGTTTCCCGGAAAAGCTGATGCTCTCATGCGTGCCTCAGTGTTGCTTGCCTCGACGCGAGCATAGAAGTGATTTAGTTCGTCTGGTAGGCTCGTGTCACTGGGCAGCTCGCGGCTGTGCTTCCCTTTGTAGTCTGTAATAGTTTGCAAGCCCTGCCACATAAGACGAGCGTCGGAGCCGGTGTAGTATGATTCAATCTTAGCCCTGTATTAACGCTCACTGTCAAAGCTGTACAATACCGCGTTGGTAATGAGGCATTATTTGTTCGACCGAATGGGAAAATGGCCGTGTGAGCATTTGAAATTAGATCAGGATTAAACGAGCATACAAAAATGTATGCAAATATCTTTGATACAGATGTTATTAGAAATTTCTAGGGTATCTAGCTAGCTTTAGCTTGGTACCTAGCTAGCACCAATGCAACCAGCCTAAAAACAATGAACAGTAGACTCTGGATTCATTTTCAATATTCTTAGCAATGGTTTAGGAATTCATGTTAGTAAGTATTAGCTAGGTAGCCACTTGTTGTTCTCCTATTGAAATAACTAGCTAGCCAGATACTTTACCCTGTTGCCCAAAACTAACGTAATAAGCTGCTACCTAGCTTCATCTGGCTAGTATGGCTTGACTGGAGCGGGTTATGTGTTGTGAAGCTAGCCACAATAAGGACTTGCCACAATAGTGGAATTTGCAGTTTGCCTTCAAAATAAAGTCCATCTTTGAAAGTGATGCAGAAGGTTACAATTGGTGGAATCATGCCATATTTAGACTAGATAATGTTAAACATGGTTGGATTGTTGGAATGCGGAGCAATGAAATGTGGTATCGGTCTACTCAGTGTCATGATGTTGCCTGCTTGGGTACTGCAAACCCAGTAGCGTGCCGTGGGCCTGGCGCCTGGGCCTTCAGTGAGGTCCTACACAGTCCCACCCGAATTAATCCACCTGTTATTACCGTCATTTAGATCCCATGGCTCTAGACACTATACATTTAGACAGAAACGCAGTATAACCAGGCGTTGCGTCACCTTGAAATTGACATTTTTTTCAGAGAATTGCAGGGGAAGAGTACAATACAGTACAGTTCAACTAATAGGCAAGAACATAGTCGAGTGCAACAGAGTTATATTAATATTCTTCTTCTATCCATTTCTGGTCCACAAACTTTGAGCTTTAAGTCCCCCAAAAAATAAATACAGTGTGTTCACTAAACAGCGCATTGTCGCACCCAAAGCAGTTTCACCGTGATGATAAAGACACATAACTATTCACTGAAAATAAAAGAAAACAAATAATTTGCAACATAGGCTATTTGCCATTTTATTTTGTTAATATATAGGCTATTTAATATTAACGAAATAAAATGCGAAACATACATACACATTTAATAAAAAATAACATGCATTGTATGCCTACTCACCAAAGACTGATTATTAGACAGTTGCGTGCGCTTAGGGGATCGTGAGAAAAATGCTGCAAGGCCATTGAGGTTGGCAAAGAAGACCTTGCATTCTTTAAGCTTTGAGGCTCCTTGAGTCAGTACTAAATTTAGTCGATGTGCATAGCAGTGAATGAATAAGGCCATCGGTGCCCTCTCCTTAACTTTAGCCTGCACCCCATTGAGTCCAGATGCCATGACTGCTGCGCCATCAAAACACTGTGCCACAACTTTATCCAGACTACATTCATTTTCCTCCAAGAAACGGAAAAATAAGAGCGGCAATGTCATCAGCTCGCTTGCCGCTTGTCACATCTTCAAACCGGATAAATCGCTCCTTGACTCCCGTGTCCGTCACATAACGCAGGACGAGTGAGAGCTGTAGCTCCACTCTGGTGTCCCCAAACGTTTTCAAAAGCACCATTGCTTGTAAGTGCCCAGCCGTACTTTGGTGTCTCGTTGCTGCCTTGGTTAGACAACTCAAGTTTGCAAAGCCAGTGTGGCTCCAAACACCAAATCGATCACTTGCAAATAATAGGCATTCCCAGCAGTACAGTTTGCAGTGCTTCTCGGAGCCTGTGAGCTATTGACAGCGCTCATAGTTGAAACTTTGAAAGTGGCGAACGAACGAACCCCTTTCCCGCCTGTGACAGGCTTTGTGGCGTCGGGCGACCTCTCCTTACAATGTCTAACTTTTCTTGAAAAGTTCGTCTTGAGAATGGCGTTATAATTATATCCTCGACCAAATCGATATCTTCTCCTCCTTCCGCCAGTGTGGGTTCAAAAAACAGTAGAACGCGAATTAATTCGTTTATCAAATTTAGTTTCCTAGATCTGCATAGACCTGCCCATAGGACCTGCCTCTCAATATTGGTAATCCAATCAAAAGACGTGGACGCCCTACGCCTGCTAGCTGGCTCCTGTGTAACACTGGAGCCAGCCAGCAGGCGTACAATAGCCAACTCTAAAGCTGATTGGTTGACACAAAATTTTAATTTCCATTCACTTTAAGCTACAAGCGCCCGCACTGTTGATTCTGAAGGCCTGAGGGCAGATTTTAGACCCCTGGCAACACATGATGGCTGAATATAATGGGATAAAAGATCTAACGTAAAGACCAGCCCTCCAAATCTCAACCTGGGGCTGGAAGCAGTGCAACCAAGAGGAAAGCTATGAAATGAAGAGTATAACTCTTACTCTGGGGAATAATTTAATACATATTTGTGGGAAAATATATTTAAAAAAATATATATATTCTGATGATGTTTAGGCCAGCAGAGAAGGCCTTGCAGGCCCTGACGGCCCACCACTGTGCAAACCCCATCCCCCTCTCCCTGCCTCTCCCTTTCCACCACAACCCATGCGGTGATCACAGAGAGATGTCGTAAATTCCTGAGAATCTCCCCACCACAAACAGTATTAAGAGAGAGGGTAAACTTTCAGGACAAAGGAATTTTCTTCCACCTCACAGAACTTGAGGTACGAACAGATTTCATGTTCCGGAGGAGGTATGGATTATCGGGGGAAGAGTCCAGCTATTAACATGTCCATTTGTCCCCATGTGGGAAACTCAGGAGAGACAGGTTGGCTACATTACCATACCGCTGTTTAAATAATAACCTCAGATATGAGGTTTACATCTGTTTGTTGTATAAAATGAATGAGTGAGTATGATACTGTTTGTATAATTGTGTAATATGATTTTGGACTGTTTAATTAAGAAGAATACAAATACCTTTTTGTTTTGAACTAAATCCAAGGACCGCCCTGAGCCCAGTATGGGTCAGAGACCATGGGACCACCCCTCTCTGCTATCTGAATAAAAGCCAACTTTAAGAAATTACCATTTAGACCAGGGGTGTCAAACATATGGCCCGCGGGCCGGAACCGGCCCCCAAGGAGGTTCGATCAGGCCCGCAGGATAATTTGAAAGTGGAAAAAATGCATAAAAGACATGGAATTAATATTTTTAATTCGCTGCAATTCATGGATTATCCGCTAAGGGGCGCACTCTTTCCATCAGAGTAGAAGACAAGCCGCATCACTGAGACAGACTGAAAACAGCAGACGGTATCAATGCGCCATCTGCTGCTTGTTACGACGTTGTTAATACCTTGGTCTCTACCTCTCCGCTACACCCTCATTAGCCAAAATGTCGTTATCCAAACGGAGAAAAGTAGATAAGGAGTGTAGAATTTTCAAAGAAAAATGGACCACGTCCTATTTATTTACAGAGATGCACGGAAAACCTTCGTGCTTGGTGTGTTTGCAACAAGTTTCGGTATTTCGGTACCTTTAAAATGCTGCCTTAGATACTGTTTGCATTGAAAGAATACAGCTCTGTGAAGATGAATCCTTACTGTGGTGATTTAAAAAATGTGCACTTTAATGTTAGTCAGCAGCTTCAAAACAAAAGTTGTGTGATGGAATTCTACTGTTCATACAACTCCATAAATTTTCAGTATGTATTGTATGTGTATGTATGTTTCATGTATGAAGTTTACAGATTTACAGGACAGGCGAACACTTTCTTCATTACACATTTAAAATCACTCTCCTTAGTTTGTAAGGTGTACGCAGGGATTACATTTAGATTTTATATGCGTATGTGTAAGTGGTTTAAAAATTCCTTTCTTTAAAAGTCTCATTTAATCTTAAAGTGCATTACTATATTTTTCAGTACCAATGAAAGTTTTGTGCCTTTGTACAATCAGTGGGATCAGTTGCAATGCATATTTGTGAATGATAAAAGTAAATTGCACATTTGTCTAAGGAAATATGAGGTGTTTCATGAAATGTTTTGTAAAAGGATAGTTCATTAAATTTCAATATTTTCCTAATGTTCTTGTGCTTCTTTACACCAAAACAAAGGAAAGACATGATATTTTGGTTATTTATAGCAGAGTATGGTATAATTTTAATGGTCCGGCCCACTTGACATCTCCCTAGGCCGTATGTGGCCCACGATGCGAAATGAGTTTGACACCCCTGATTTAGACCATGCTTTTCTCCATTAGGAGGAGAACGAAGGTTAATTAAAGTACCATTGCTGAATCTTTAACCATACCACGTGGTTAAACTCTTAAGACGAATGAGAACAAGTCTTTGATATTGACTACTAGTCTGCAGCTAGGAATTCGGTATCATTGAACGCGAAGAAAGACAACCGCCGAAACATCCATTCTATAACGAATGTCACTCTGAACTCTCCACAATAACTCCAACAGAAACTAACTTCTCTCCAACGATCAAGACGACACACACACCGAGCGTAACTATATATATATTGATTGCAATTGTTCCCGAATGAGTGAGCGTTCATGTGTAAAGGAATAGCATGTCAATTGTTATAATTATGGATTCTGTAGTGAAGTCTTAGTCGAACGCCATTTTCCCTTTGTCTAACAGCCGCCATGCCGGTTCAGCCCACTAGGGCGTATTGCTCCCATCATTTCATGTAACTATTTTAAGTTTGTTTGTTTGTTTATGCATTTCTGTGAATTAATTAGTTAGTAATAAATAAATGATTTAAGACAATTGTTGTATGGATGACTCATAGTGAAGACTGGGTTCGTGCAGATAATCAACGATTTACGACGTTTGGAATGAGACTGACGTGAGGTAGAGTAAATAAATCATTAATTAGAAGACTATTGATCAGATATGAAAATATCTGAAAGGTTATATTGGGAAATTATAACTTTGTAATCTAATAACTTTCCCTGGTGCCCTCGAATTCATAGTTAATTAATTACGTTATTACTCAAGTGATCGCGTAATCCCTAATTACAGGAATCTATGATTAAAAACTATAAGTCTTCAATTTAACGATAGCAAAGACACGACATCAGTAACACCCACAGAACACAACTGTGTAGAGTTTACAAAAATGTTAGCGTTGTAGCTCTTATTGCGGGACTTTGACTGTGGGAAATCACCTCCCCATTGACATTCATATTGCACTGTACAGCCTTACCTTAGGAATGGGGATCAATGAAATGGAGTATCAGTCTACTCAGTACCCAAGTGCTTTTTTCCCCTAAGTCCTCCTCAGAGTTATCAGACTCCAAAACATGTATTGTTTTTCCTCTGGAATAGTGTTCAATACACATTGTAGGTTTACTGGTACAATAAATGTGGCTCAATTCACAGTAGTTTCAGAATCCCGCAATAAGAACTACAACGCTAATGTTCTCTGGGTGTCACTGAGTAGACTTGATCCACAATCCATAGGTAAGGCTGTACAGTGAAATAAGTATGCCCCCAATGCAATTCTAAAGTCTAATACATCCAGTGTGATTTCAACAGATTGTCAAATTAACAAATTATTGTCTTTTGTTGATTTTATATAACATTCCAACCTTATTTAGCATGAACTATTCCATGATTCCGCTATTTGTATTAATTTGCATAACTTTCATAGAGAGCTTTATTTTGAAGGCAAACCGCAAATTCCACTATTGTGGCTATTCCTTATTGTGGATAGCTTCACATAGGTGGGTCCGACCACCATTAAAATTTACAATCACATATTTGCAACCGAACATATGACGCAACAAACGCGTCTAAACAACGTTGTCTGACCAGCATCAAAAAAATTTTTTTCTACTGATGGAAAATAAAGCTCTTAAACTTTATTCCTCAACTTTGCCGTTTATTGTAACAGATAAATTCAAACTTCATCATCCAAGCATCACACGGAACACATCCACAGCTAAACTCATTCCATAAACCAGTCTAAATAACAGGTTGCGCTGAAAGAAAAAGAAAAAAACATTTTTATTTATTTTATTTAACCTTTATTTAACTAGGCGAGTCAGTTAAGAACAAATTCTAATTTACAATGACGGCCTACACTGGCCAAACCCAGACGTCGCTGGGCCAATTGTGCGCCACCCAATGGGACTCCCAATCACAGCCGGTTGTGATACGTCGCTAACTTATGTCCAGGCTGTAACAGCTAGACTTGTTTACAATGTACCACATCTCTGGTGAGCACAAGGGACTCATGTCATGTTGTTTCGAAAATATATGCGTGTCAGCTAAGCTAATAGCAGCTAAATTCTTTATGATGACAGCCATGTTTGTTTATTTACATTTTACATTTACATTTAAGTCATTTAGCAGACGCTCTTATCCAGAGCGACTTACAAATTGGTGCATTCACCTTATGATATCCAGTGGAACAACCACTTTACAATAGTGCATCTAACTCTTTTAAGGGGGGGGGGGGGGGTTAGAAGGATTACTTTATCCTATCCTAGGTATTCCTTAAAGAGGTGGGGTTTCAGGTGTCTCCGGAAGGTGGTGATTGACTCCGCTGACCTGGCGTCGTGAGGGATTGAGTTTATGTTTGACAAGTGAAAACTCTCCAGTCTAAGAATGCCATTCACTACAATGCCGCATTCAAAACAACTGGGAACTCGGAAATCTCCGACTTCAGTGATTTCAAAACAACTGGGAACTTGGGGAAAAAATGAGCTCTAACTGGGAAAAATGTATTTGAACGGTCGTCCGACTTGGAATTCCAACTTTGGGCTACTTTCTAGAGCTCCATTTCTCCGACCTGAAGATCACTGATTTTACCTTGTATTTTTCTGAGTTCCCAGCTGTTTTGAACGTGGCATAAGATGCAAATAAACAAAGTCAAAGATGGCTGCGCCCATTGCCCGGAAAATATCAATTTAGTTTGGCCACTTTTCAGCATATTACAAATCTGCATGTGCTTGTTACAGTGTATACAAGAACCCCATGCACTTAAATTCTGCACAATTGAAATGAACCCCCCCACAAACCCCACTCAAATAGTTTAAACCATTTCTGGTAACCCTGTTCGCGCTACGGCTAGGCAGTAGGCTTGTATTTGGGTGATCTGTGAGGTGTTAACATTTTATTTGCTTTGTGATTGGTCAAAAACTGTAAACAACTTGTTTACAGTTTTTGCCCAATCAAAGTCAATTAGGGATATTTTAGATGATGACACTTAGCTAAATAGTTAGCTAGCTAACTATAGCTACTGAAACAGATTTGTCGTTTTACTATGTTTTTGGGGTAGAACATTGTTTGCATCCATCAGCTAACTAGCTTTTTTACGTATCGGAGAATCATTGTGACATATGAAATATGAGTGAGAGTGTAATCAATGTGTAATACCTACGTAAAAAATGTATGAACGTGTTAAATTATTATGTGACGTGCAGTCATATTCGGGTCCTGATTGGTCAACAAGCTTATTTGAGGCGTCAAACAGTGTTATTTGACGTGTATCTTTTTTGACACGCAATGACACAAATGACAGCCTGGTGTGCTGGTTTTCTCAGGAGTCCCTAAAACATTAAACAACACAAATTACAATTTTATACTCATGTCACAACACCCATAAAGCTAGCTAGCTAGCTAGCTAGCTGGCTAATGTCAGCTTATGCCATAACAATCAAGGTTTCCAGGTAAAATGTCCAGTAAACGTAGAAAAATTCAGAGGGGAGTTGCACAAGATTTGCAAAAACTAAAGTCAGGATCTGTGGAAAGGGAAGAGAGGCATGATTGTTATGGCATAAGCAATTTTGTGCAAGTGGCTCTTCCAACGCAGAAGTCAAAGAGTAGAGTTGAGCCAGCTGATGTTTGCACACTAAGTGGTAGTGAGGGTGGGGTTAACCAGAGATTCACTGAGAGCACAGAGGAGAGCATTGATGAAAGTACAGACGAGGAGGATGATTTCAGAAAGTAACTTTCGGATTGGGCTCTTAGGAAACAAATTCATCATTCACTGAACTACTCAAGATTCTATCCACGAAAATACCCGAATTAGGCCTACCAAAAGATTCACGGACTTTGTTGAAAACAAAACCAGTGGTGGAAAAGTCTCTGGGGGAACTTATTTCCACGCTGGCATTGAACATGATGTGCTGTCCCACCTTACAACATCTGTTCATACAAGGTTGTCTGAGTCAGTGTCCCTCCAAATCAATATTGATGGCCTTCCTCTATACAAGAGCTCAAATGCTCAACTCTGGCCTATCTTAGGACTAGTAGAAATGTACAAAGTCGTGGTCCAGACAAACAAGTCACCATTTGTCATTGGGATGTTCTTTGGGGAGAAGAAACCAACCAGTCTTGATTTCTTGCATGACTTTGTTGAGGAAATGCAGCAGCTAGAAACTGAAGTTTTTTTTGGAGTCAGAAATCTTAAAGTCCAAATCTCTGCCATTATTTGTGACGCACCAGCAAGGGCCTTTGTCAGAAATGCAAAAGGTCACAATGGCTACTATGGGTGTGACAATTGCAGTCAAAAAGGGAGTCTACTACCTGAATCGTATGACCTTTCCAGAAACAACAGCCCCTCTGAGGTCCAACCACGACACTTTTGATGATTTGACTGATGACTTTCATTACAGTGGGACAACACCTTTAGGATCATTGTCAATTGGTTTGGTGACACCGTTTCCTCTTGACTACATGCACCTGGTATGTTTGGGAGTTACATGGAAACTGATAACTCTATGGCAGAAAGGCCCACTGAAAACACGTTTAGGTCCAACTGTTGGCAGAAATGTATCTTCACAGCTGACTGACCTAAGACCTCACAAAGACCTCACACTCCATCAGAAATCAACAGAAAACCCAGATCACTGAATGAGTCTGACCGTTGGAAGGCAACTGAGTTCTGTACATATCTCTGGTGCACTGTTTAAAAGGGAATATTCCAAGGGTGATGTATGAAAACGTAATGTTGCTTGCAGTTGCCTTGACCATCTTCCTAAGTGTGTCCTTGTGTGCAGACCACGCAGACTATGCTGGAAACCTGGTTTTGTTTGTGGACCACTGCAGCTGCCTGTATGGGAAGGAAAACATAACATGTATTGCCTAACCCGTCTCAGTCATGAAGCACAAGCATTTGGTATTCTTGACAATATCTCTTGCTTCCCCTTCAGGAATTTTCTTGGCCAGTTAAGAAGGATAAGAAAACCAACAAGCCTTTAGAGCAGGTTATACGGAGGCAGAAAAAGAGGCCATGAGAGCACAGTTAGATGCAGAGAAAACACTACCATAGCAGCATGACAATGGCCCAGTCCCAAATGGTCTAACAGTGAAAGAGCAGTATTTAAAAAAATGCAGTTCACTCACTTCTCCGTACAGATGTCCACTGGAAATAACTATGTCCAGTTGAGGAACAAGGAGGTTGTCCTAATGCAAAACCTTCTGGTAGAGGAACATTGAGATATTTTGATTGTGTACAAAACATTTAGGAACAAGACAGACCTTTTCGCATATCCCCTGCCATCATCGCTGCTTGAATTTTTCCATCTCTCTGGATTGAAGGACGAACTTCTTTTCACTCAAGCCACAAATGTGCTACGGAAGTTTGTTCTGCTCCCGTGCAAAGAGGGCTTTGCTGGGATGCCATTACTCCATTTGTAGGATGCAAAGCACACATTTTTTTAAATATTTTCCGTTATCTCTTTTCAAGGTAAATTACCAGTAAAAGACATTACAGAAACGTTATTATTTACTTGAAGGGATTTTCTTAAACGCCGACAATTTTATGTTACTATTGTGAAATGTTTGAGTAAACTAATCTGCAGTTGAAGTCGGAAGTTTACATACACTTAGGTTGGAGTCATTAAAACTCGTTTTTCAACCACTCCACAAATTTCTTGTTAACAGACTATAGTTTTGGCAAGTTGGTTAGGACATCTACTTTGTGCATGACACAAGTAATTTTTCCAACAATTGTTTACAGACAGATTATTTCACTTATAATTCACTGTATCACAATTCATGTGTGTCAGACGTTTACATACACAAAGTTGACTGTGCCTTTAAAAAGCTTGGAGAATTCAAGAAAATGATGTCATGGCTTTAGAAACTTCTGACAGGCTAATTGACATCATTTGAGTCAATTGGAGGTGTACCTGTGGATGTATTTCAAGGCCTACCTTCAAACTCAGTGCCTCTTTGCTTGACATCATGGGAAAATCAAAAGAAATCAGCCAAGACCTCAGAAAACAATTGTAGCCCTCCACAAGTCTGATTCATCCTTGGGAGCAATTTCCAAACGTCTGAACGTACCACGTTCATCTGTATAAACGGTAGTACGCAAGTATAAACACCATGGGACCACGCAGCCGTCATATCGCTCAGGAAGGAGACGTGTTCTGTCTCCTAGAGATGAACGTACTTTGGTGCGAAAAGTGCAAATCAATCCCAAAACAACAGCAAAGGACCTTGTGAAGATGGTGGAGGAAACAGGTACAAAAGTATCTATATCCACAGTAAAACGAGTCCTATATTGACAGCAAGGAAGAAGCCACTGCTCCAAAACCACCATAAAAAAGCCAGACTATGGTTTGCAACTGCACATGGGGACAAAGATCGTACTTTTTGGAGAAATGTCTTCTGGTCTGATGAAACAAAAATAGAACTGTTTGGCCATAATGACCATCGTTATGTTTGGAGGAAAAAGGCTGAGGCTTGCAAGCCGAAGAACACCATCCCAACCGTCAAGCACGGGGTTGGCAGCATCATGTTGTCGGGGTGCTTTGCTGCAGGAGGGGGAAAAAAAATCGATGGCATCATGAGGCAGGAAAATTATGTGGATATATTGAAGCAACATCTCAAGACATCAGTCAGGAAGTTAAACAATTTAAAGGCAATGCTACCAAATACTAATTGAGTGTATGTAAACTTCTGACCCACTGGGAATGCGATGAAAGAACGATAAGCTGAAATAAATCATTCTCTCTACTATTATTCTGACATTTCACATTCTTAAAATAAAGTGGTGATCCTAACTGACAGGGAATTTTTACTAGGATTAAATGTCAGGAATTGTGAAAAACTGAGTTCAAATGTATTTGTCTAAGGTGTATGTAAACTTCCGACTTCAACTGTAATTGAGTGCCCTTATTTGCTTTTTTGTTCACAGTACCATGTTTGATGTGGTTAATTTCCCGAATGAAGATGACAGTTTAGCTGTCATCTCAAAAACCTGGTGCACCAAGGACAAATGTTATTGGCCTCCATACAAGAGCCAAGAGAGGTTAAGGAAGGCAGTGATGTCGCAGGAACGGCCAGACATTGATACATGGGAGGTGTAGTCAATTAAATTACTGAAGACAAGGAGTGAGTACTTTAATTACTGAATATTAAGATACTAAATGTCTCGTTTGCAGACATTTACAGATGAACTGATAAGCTCCTGTTTCGTGATGTTTTCAGATTCATATGAGAAAGCCCATGACTGCCTGGTTCGAGCAGAAAAAGGCTCAAGCCTGGAAACAGAGCCAGTGTCTCACCAAAGAAAGAGAAAGTAAGATTTAGTGTTTGAAATAAAAGGAATCTAAACACTACACTACTGCTCTGAAAACGCAATGTTTGCTGTCTTTCCCAGGCGAAATCCTAAATTTGATCAGACCGACTCGGAGGAGTCTAACGCGGCTCATAACCAGCCCCCACCACTGCCAAAGACCCCCAAATTCACCCAAAAAAGGGTTGATTTCACACACAAAAAAGGTTTATGCAAGATTTCATTTCTTGGCAATGAATTGTTCATACAAAGTATTAGTCTAATTTTCACAACCTGCATTTAATTTGCACAATTTGCAACAGTGTCTTCTAGACCATCTTTGTGACTCTGCTGGGGGAAAATGCCTATTATGTACTGAATGTATTGAGGTATATTACATAACATTATGCTTCAGAACTAATTATGTTATAATGTGTTTTTTGAAGGAATGCTGAAATAGTTTGGCTGTGAACTCCGATGTATAGGACAAATAACTATGCTTAACTTTGATCTGAACAGGTCTTTAAGTCCTCTTTGTCACATGGGGCCAGCTGCTCAACAGCATGAAGGTACCTGATCTTGCCCATCATATTATCTGAGGTGTAAAGGGAGACTCTGTTTATCTCTGAACTCTGTTTATCATGCATCCTTGTGCTTTATTACAAATGCCAAGTCACTCACCCTCCATTGCACCTTGTACCAAATGGTAGGTTGGACCTCACTTTATATGTGCAGAAAGATACATTTGTATGTGTTCATCTACAAAGCCCTTTTGTGTAAATTCCCTCTCTAGTCTGGTCTCCTTCACCACCAGCAGTTACTAGGTGATTGCTACTTAAAGTCCCCAGGACATTCACAGTATTAGGCAAGACTGCCTTCTTTTCTTGTGCACCAGAGGCATGGAATAGTCTACAATCCATGCTTCATCTAGATATGTTAGTGCCACTGAATTAATTTAAAATATTGATGGGAGACTTTGTTACGGAGGAGTGTAAATGCTTTTTTAGGCTTGATCGTGTTGTATTGTTGTATGTTTTAATTCTGTAATGTATTGATTGTTGCTGCCTTCTTGGCCAGGTCTCCCTTGAAAAAGGGATTCTGGGTCTCAATGGGCTTTTCCTGGTTAAATAAAATAAATAAAAATGTTAATCTTTAAAAAATAAAATTAAAACACACATCTTCTGTCAGCAAGTTACCACAGGTGTGTTTCTATAATTATTGCTTTCATGCAACAATTATCAACACAAACCATTTGTTAGATTTTTTTTTTTATGTACAAGCAGGATATAGAAATAACGGAGAAATGTGACACAAAATGTAACGTTAATGGAAAGCGTTTGTTACCTTTGTTATCAAGTAGTCGAAAGCGAATCCTTGCAATCAAAACGTTGTCCAACTGGGAAAGTTCACCGCTAGCTAGCCATGAACAAACTTGTCTTGTTCACTCCATGTGTTCACTTGTGAAACACGTCAGTTGATTGATTAAGATTGCATATGCTTCTATCCTCCAGCATTAGCTAACTTCCAAAATGCTATTTTAGCGCTGGTAATGCGGCCAGTTGCAGTTTGTGGGAAACGTTGTTGCAAAGGGCGCTTCCCTTTGCGAAAGTGGTTTCCCTTTGGGAATATCTAGCCAAGTCACTGTATCTGGGGACTTTTCCCCAGTTGAGATGTGGGCGCTACTTACTTTAACTGAAATTCTACATTTTGTGTATTGTGCTCAATTTGCAACAGAATCATCAAGACCCTGTTCCCATGCCTCTTCGAAAGAAGATTTTCTTTTTTTGATTAAATCTGGCGACCGTTTTGAATCTGAAACGTGTTTAAATAGTTCCTGACCTTGTTCGTTCATAAAGAACAGATATTGATGAGAATTGTTCTGTGGTTTCAGGAGCGATAAGAAAGAACCCCTCTACAAAAGAGGCAACAGGGGAACCTCCAAGAGGCGGTGGCAACATTTCTGAAGGGAGCTGCTGACAGAGAAGGGGGTGGGAAAGAAAGACAGGCCAATTGAAGATGCTGAAGAAACAATGTGTGTGTCTATGTATATTGTATTGTATCGTAGGCGCACCCGATCGGTCTGGTCAGCATGTAAGGGCTTTATAAAATAATTTTGATTAATAATTGATTGATTCAATGCAAGTGCTATATAGCTTTATGATGATACTGTATATGTGTGTTTGTGTGTCATGATATTTGATCGCTTGAAAGTGCTGTATAGCATCATGATTTAGTTTATTAGGATTCCCATTAGCTATTGCACATGCAGCAACTACTCTTCCCGTCTCTGGCCATCTTCTCCACCGTGCCTCAGCTCTGCTGATGTTGTTGAAGTTCGATCTCTATTGTTCTCCGTCACGTTGTCTTGGGCCACCCCCTCTTACATCTGCCCTCTGGAGTCCAATGGGCAACTATTCTTGGGATAGAGTCCGTACTTTGTCTCAGGACGTGTCCAATCCAGCGGCGTCTCTTGAGTGTGGCATCCATCCCGCTTCATTTGTCAAAGGAGATTGGTGTTTGATATTGCGTTTTTCCAGAAGATTCTCCAGAGACAAGTTGTTTGGAAGGTAGATCATTTTTTTTCAGGTCTGCTTGTCATTTCCAATCATTCTGAACCATGAAGGTATATATAGAGTTTTGTATTTGTGCTATATTGTCTGGATTTCCAGACTTTGTTGAACTTCGTAAAGATTGCTCTATCATTATTGATTCTGGTGCAGATGTCTCCTGGTGCCTCCATCATGGCGTATGGTGCTCCCAAAGTGTAATGAACACGAGGTTGAGACAGAGCTGGTTTCAAGCGCAGGGCACAGCAGGTGTTTATTGCTAAGGACCACAGGAGGAGGCAGGTGGCTGGGTCCAGGGACAGGCAGAAGGTCATACACAGGGGGTCCAAAAGGGCAACAGTACAGGCAGGGAGAAGGCTAGTAACGTAGACCGGGAGATCAGGCAATAGGTAGATAACAGGAAATCCGATAGGCTAAAGTACAGGCAGGGACTAGGCAAAAGGCGTCGTTAGTGAGGCAGGAAAAACTATCATACACGGGAGGAGTAAATCACGGGGGAAACCAGAGCTCTAAAAGTTGTGTGTCACAAAACCAAAAATACCTCACAGTGATGCAAAGAACTGAACTAAATAGTGTGTGATAATGACCTACAGGTGTGTGAACAGGTGATTAGAATTCAGGTGATTGGGATCTGGAGATTGAGCTGCGTTCAGGGGATCTAGGTGTTTGAGAGTGTGAGCTGGAAAGTGGTCTGGAAAGTGAGCTGCGTTCAGGGGATCTACGTGTTTGAGGGTGTGAGTTAGGAGCAGACGTTACACAAGGTAAGTAAAACTGTAGGTTAACTCCAGGTCCTGTTCCTTGATTTTGACTGCTTTTGCTATGTTGATGGGCATGACTGTTGTCTTGCTGCAGTTGATAACCAGGCTGACTTGCTGGCCAAAGGACTGGACTCTGTCAGTTTTGTCTTCTAGATGTGTGTGTGTGTGTGTGTGTGTGTGTGTGTGTGTGTGTGTGTGTGTGTGTGTGTGTGTGTGTGTGTGTGTGTGTGTGTGTGTGTGTGTGTGT